>NC_073380.1:14896263-15267513 GCF_028641065.1 Leucoraja erinaceus | reverse complement strand
AACTAAAATAATTGTTGACTCGTGTGAATTCTGATATGTGACCGCTCAAGATAGTGAAGAAGCTTCTGGAAAGCCATCAAACTCCTCATCCACTGGTCGAACAAAACATATGGAAACAACAGGAGCACATCATGTTCCAAACTGCCCTCCTTGTCTTGTTTTGGATGGTGCATCCCCTATCCATTTGTGGACCTGTCCAAATGGGTATTAGGTGTACAAGGAATAGCCATGAATCTCTCACTCCGAGTCCTCCATTCTGTCATAACCAGCTTATAAACAATGATATATTCGAGCTCCAATGAACAACAGAACAGTACTTTGAGTATTAAATAATGAGCTGATGTTCAGTGCATATTCATGTCTGATGGAATGAAATTGTGCTGCACTGCCCAACCACCACCCCATCCAGCCCGCGCTTCAGATAGGAAACTCCCCTTCAGTCCAACAAATTGTTCATGTGAAAAGAGGACTTTGTTGCATAATCCTCGCAGGGCACAATTTTCTGGTTGTAGTATAGTGGAGGAAATTGCTCTCTTAGAAGAACATAGAATAGAAATATATATAATCCTCATTAAAATGCAATGCAGGCATTTTGTTTATCGATTACATGCTTTTTTCAGATGGAGTACTTGATTCTAGAGTAGACTGATCATTCATATCCTCTCAAAAAGATTGCTCACTCTATTGCCATTTGCTGGCTGTCCTTTGAAATAATCAACACCAGAACACACTATGACTCATGTTTAATGTGTGTGAAGTCCTGCAAAACCAGCTTCTGACCAGACTTGTTGAGGTTGGTTTTAATTTGCCATCTCACTTCACCGGAGATTGACTGTTCCACTGAAAGCTTGAAATAGAAGTTTTGAATAAACATGCAACAACATCTGGAGGGACACAGTGAGACTATAGGAAGAATCAGGGCGGCAAAGTGGCGCAGCGGTAGAGTTGTTCCCTTTCAGCGCCAGGGACCCGGGTTCAAACCTAACTACAGGTGCATGCCTGTAAGGAGTTTTTACGTTTTCCCCGTGACCTGTGTGGGTTTCCTCCGAGATCTCTGGTTTCCTCCCACACTCCAAAGGTTTGTAGGCTAATTGGCTTGGTATAATTGTAAATTGTCCCTAATATATGTAGGATAGTGTTGGTGTGCGGGGATCGCTGGTCGGTGCGGACTCGGTCGGTCCAAGGGCCTGTTTCAGGCTGTTTCACTGAAACTAAACTAATAAAAAACAACATGGGTGCAGAAGAAATTTCCCCAATGGTGCCTAAATTGGAGAGTAATAATTGGAAGAAGAGGATGGACAAACTTGGATTGTTTTCTCCAGGGCATCATAGGTTAAGGAGTTTTTAATTAAGGTTTTTAATTTAATTTTTTTTTTAATGTAGGATTAGTGTACATGCCTGGTTGATGGTCAGTACAGACTTGGTGGACTGAAGGGCCTGCTTCAATGCTTTACATGATTCCAGGATTCTAATATTTAAACAGGTTTTAGTGAATTTAATTCTCTTGAACATTTGCTTATTATGTGAACATTTGAAAGAAATGTGTTCAAACTTGTATACATTTAAAATAAATTATTAATTCCTACTATTTAATTCAGTTTGTAAATTGTAAATTGAGCTTCCTCAAGCCCGTGCTGCTGACAATATATTTCAAGTTTGCAGACCTTTAATAACCTTATTTTGGATCACCTGTTTACCTAAAGATTTCTGGGATTGTTGGTAAAGTAAGTGCCAACTGGAACAGACCCCATCCAGCCCACCCACATGCATGACTTGCCACATCAAAGAATGTGTCAACTATATGATCAATGGTTTAAGGCGAATTACTGATTAAACTGCCATTTACACCATAGTAGCACAGGGTCAAAGAAGAATCCACCGTGCTCTGTGATGAGTGCTGAGGTTTGTGAAAGATGAAATCCATTTTTTCTTTGAACTGGCATTTTGTGATTTTGTGGTTGAACACACAGCTGATGTAAGGTCAGAATTCAGGGCAAATTGTCCCAACTATAGCTTATCAAACCAGTGAGAATAACATTGTGATTCTGGGAGGGGAAAATTTGATGTAGCTTTTCGCTGGATGTATTTATGTAGACTTTTCATTTCCAAATATGTACCATCTTTGAATGTAATGTTTGAGCATTTACGTATTTTTTCTGCTTCAAATGAAAAATCACATTTACTCTATAGTTTAGTTAAGTTTAAATATATATAAATAGAAACAGGCCCTTCAGCCCACCGTCCATGCTGACCATCAATCACCTGTTTACAATAGTTCTATGTTATTCCACTTTCACGTCCATTCCCTCCAAGTTAAGGCAATTTACAGAAGCCAATTAATCTACAAAGCCACATGTATTTGGGATGAAATCAGAGCACACAAGTGTTCAAACTCCACACAGACAGATCCCAAGGTTAGAATTCAACCTGGATCTCTGGCACTGTGAAGCAACAGCTTTACCACTGCCCTTCACAGGGAGTGGAAAAAACACATCTTAACGGAAGGTAATAGGTAGGGAATTTCATGTTGAAGGACCCTACCTAAATGAGTATGCCACTGCCTTTATAGACTTCATCAGTAAGTGTTTAGACCAGTGGTTCCCAACCTTTTTTTGGCCATGCCCCACCTAATCACCTCTAAAATCCTGATGCCCCCCCACCCCCTTGTGGATATATAATTCTTATCATTTAAAAAGTGAACTCCGTTTCAGCTGAAGAAGCTTGAAATGCCAATACCTTGGTTTAAACAAGCTTCAAAAGAACATGGCCTCCATGAAAAAGAAAAATGAAATAAACAAAAGACAGTTAAAGTTCTGAGCAAGAAATTACTAAAAAATTGTTAAAAAAAAAAGAAATACAATTGCCCCCCTTAAAAATCAAATTGCCCCCCTGTGGGGCGTACGCCCCACGTTGGGAACCACTGGTTTAGAGGAATGCATGTCAAAGAAGACCTTCCCCAACTGGAAACCATGGATGAACTGTGAGATCCATTCCCAGGTGAAGTCCAAGTCTGTAGCGTTCAAGTCAAATGATCAAGCAGTACAATAAATGTATTTATGACCTTCACAAAGCCATCAAGGATGCCAAGAAAGACTTGTAGACTAAGTTAGAGGCCTGGGATCACCACAAAAGGTACCGTTCAATTATTTTATGTATAAAGGTGCTCCTTAAGATGCCTTTAATTCACATTTTACGTTGCGAAATGGTGATTTTTTCCCCATACGAACTGGCAGTATTTTTCCTGCTGATATGGGGTTCAAATTCACCATAACCGCAACGTTCCAAATGATCGCGTTCCAGAAAAACCCACTCGCAAGATGATTTAAATGACCATTAATTTACAGGTATTAATTGTGAATTCTTGTGTGAATGTTATTTGGACACTTAGGCTATTTAAAAATGTTAATCTATTCTTAAGAAATTGATAGATGTTTCGATCTAGTAATTGAATTTTGTAATTAGCTACAATTAGGTAACTAACTAATTATATGCTTTAATTTCAGGTAATCCAAGTAAGATTGTTTCATATTTGTTTCAGAATGGTTCAATCTATAATAACTGAAAATTTCTTTCAGTTCTCTTAATTTTTAAGAAAGTTATTGGCTTTTGACTGTCCTCGATCACAGCTTTTGAGTTAAGTCAATGGAAAAGCAATAGGGAACAAGATGCTAATTTCCAAGTATGAAAATGGTCATAACTTTTTTAATACTAAAGATATGAAAGTGAATTAGGTGTCAAATTAAACTTATTTGTATGCTTTATCTGATGGGATAAATTACAGACTTGATTTTTTAAATCTCAATATTTTGTAACATTGCTATTATTACGGGCAACAAAGTGAAGACGGGCAGTATCGCTGGCAACAGTGCATTGTACCGGAGGAGTCCCAACCGCATCCTCACGACCTGCACAGACCAACTGGTAGAAGCATTTGCAGATGCCTTTCCCTATTCCATTCTAGGATTGCCACCTGGTTTATGAAGATCACTATCATCCTGAAGCCAAAGGAAAGCAAGGTCACATGCCTTAATGATTACTATCCAGAGGCTCTGACATCCAACATAATAAGGTGACACACATTAACACCAGCCTCTCACATAACCTTGATCCATTGCAGTATGTCTACTGTCCAAACAGGCTCAAGGCAGATGTAGAGAAGTTGGCACCTGGAGCTTTTGGAACGTTTCTTTGGGGATCACCCATCACCCATCACTGGAACAAAGACACCGACATCAAACCTCTATTTACTGGAGATGGACACAAAATGCTGGAGTAATTCAGCAGGTCAGGCATCATCTCTGAACACAAGGGTAACGTTTCAGGTCGAGACCTTTCTCGGACTCCTATTTATTGCTTATAGCACCGCTTTGAGCACCATAATTCTAACTAAATTATCTTCAAGCTCTTGGACCGAGGTGTCAGCAACATTTCTGTCACTGGATCCTTGATTTCCTGACCCTTTCACCACAATCATAGACGATAGGCGATAAAACATCCCCCACAATAATTTTCAAATGCAGTGGCCCACAAGATGCATTCTCATCACCTTACTAAACTCCCTACACACTCACAACCCTGTGGCCAGACTCTCTTCCAACTCCATTTACAAGTTTGCAGATGACACTACTGTAGTGACAAAACTCAGACAACGATGAGAGAATAGAGAGGAAGGAGATAGTGAGCTTAATAACATGGTGTGACAACAACAATGTCATCAAGCCGAATGAACTGGGTATTGACTTCAGGAAGTGAGGTGGAGTACATGCCCCAATCAGCATCAATGGTTCCGAAGTAGAGATGCTCGAGAACTTCAAGTTTCGACATGTGAATATCACTAACAATTTGTTCTGGATTAACCACATTAAAGCTAGGACCAAGGAAGCACACTGACACCATTACTTCTTCAGGGGACTAGCTTTGGCAAGTCTGCAAAACAACTCTTACCAACTTCTACAGATGTACCCTGTTGGGATGCATCACAGCTTGGTTTGGCAACAGTACCCAAGTTACCCAAGTATGCAAGAAATTGCAGAAAGTTGTGATTGTAGCCCAGTCCATCGCATTGATCATTCTCACCCAGCTTATTCTTCGAGACAGCTTATATACAAAAACAGGGACTTGTCAGCGATTGGTCCAGATCCCCGGGTCCGTCACATCACTATGGAGGGATGAACATTGTCCCACACCTCCGCTCCACCCAACCCACAACTCGCGGAGGGTGGGCGTGGGAGAGTGGGGGCTGTCCCGAGGGATAGAAACATAGAAACATAGAAACATAGAAAATAGGTGCAGGAGTAGGCCATTCGGCCCTTCGAGCCTGCACCGCCATTCAATATGATCATGGCTGATCATCCAACTCAGTATCCTGTACCTGATTTCTCTCCATACCCCCTGATCCCTTTAGCCACAAGGGCCACATCTAACTCCCTCTTAAATATAGCCAATGAACTGGCCTCAACTACATTCTGTGGCAGAGAATTCCAGAGATTCACCGCTCTCTGTGTAAAAATGCGCACCTTTGGCCGCTAACAACTTGGTGCTTGGGTTCAGATTGCACAGAGCATTCTTCAGACCTGAAGACTGAGTCTCAACAGTCTCGACCTGACTTCTTCGCTTCCGCTTCTCGTCCATCGGTGCCTCGTCTGGATACCTCGCCCAACACGTCCGCTCAGTTCGTATTAACCAACCTGATCTCCCGGTTGCTCAGCCCACTCACCCTCCCATTCCCAATCTGTCCTGGGCCTCCTCCATTGCCAGAGTGAGGCCCAGCACAAATTGGAGAAAGCGCACCTCATATTTCGCTTAGGTAGTTTACACCCCAGCGGTATGAACATTGACCTCTAATTATAGAAAGCCCTTGCTTTCTCCCTCCTTTCCCTCCCCTTCCCAGCTCGCCAACAAAGCCTACACTCTCCGCCTCTTCCTTTATTCCCCCCCACCCCCGACATCAGTCTGAAGAAGGATCTCAACCCGAAACATCGCCTATTCCTTCTCTCCATAAATGCTGCCTCACCCGCTGAGTTTCTCCAGCATTTGTACTACCCTAAGAAAGCAATGTAGTCGCTTGCAATAAAGAGACAGAAACTGGAGGTTAACCTTCAGCCACTCACTAATACAGATGATCTATTTTATATTGCAAGTCTGCTGTGTGAGATGCCTTGACTCCACTTTTTGGACCTGAATGTTCAGTTTTGGGTCATTTGTTAACATTAACCATTGCTCATGAACAACGAGCGGAATTCACAATTCAACAAAATCAGTTTTGCCAGCTCAGAAATAATTTTCTTTGCCATTTGCGAAAATGAGGAAAATATTTCTCTAAGTATTTGTTTCTGATTTGAAGATTGCTATCAATATAATGCATGTCTGATTTATGGAACTGGTTTCATTGGAAATTCAGCTCCTCTTGTTCCACATCATAAAAGGGAGTATTTTAAGTTGTCATAAATCACTTTCTCTCCCACTTCTGCTTTTGCCGTACAATGTATAACTTGTTCTTTTCTTATTTTGAAGGAAGTTCTTTTTCATTATTTTTCTGTAGCATTTTGCTATACCATGTGCCAGTGCCTATCTGAAACCAGTAAGACAGTAAGTTTGAAGTCATCGCAGAATTAGATTATTCTACATACTTGCTGTTGAATAAGAGTGTTAGTAGAAGTAAAGGCTTGAGGGACCCTATCAAAATTACAAAAGAGGAGATGTTAGCAGTCTTAAAGAACAATAAGGTGGATAAATCCCCAGGGTCTGACCAAATGTGTATTTGGACTGTAGGACGCTATGGAAGTAATTGCTGGGGTTCTGTCAGGGATATTTGTATCATCTCTAGGCAAGGGGGGGGTGGTTAATAATGCACCTTTATTTAGGTAGGACTGCAAGGAATAGCCAGGCAACCATAAGTATTAGTGCCTGTCATCATTGGTGCGAAGCTTACTGGAAGGGATAGGATCTACTGGCATTGGGATATGTAAGAGCTGATTGGGGATAGGTAGCACAGTTTACATAGAAACATAGAAAATGGGTGCAGGAGTAGGCCATTTAGCTCTTTGAGCAAGAACCGCCATTCAATATGATAGAAACATAGAAAATCGGGCAGGAGTAGGCCATTCGGCCCTTTGAGCCAACGCCGCCATTCAATATGATCATGACTGATCATTCCAAATTCAGTACCCCGTTCCTGCTTTTTTCCCATATCCCTTGATTCCATTAGCCCTAACTCTACCTGTAACTCTCGAAAACAGCTTAAGATTAAGGCCCTGTCCCACTTTCCCGAGTTACTCATGAACTCTCCCATGTTTTCCCCTTGATTCAAACTCGGGGAATGTCGGGGAATGTCAGTATCGAGTCCATAGATGTTTCATAGCGACTCGTAATGCCAGTGGTAGGAACTCAGGAACATGAGGTAAGTCGGGACGTTTTTTCAACATGTTGAAAAATGTCCACGAGTTAAAAAAATAGCCCCGAGTACCTACGAACGGCTATTACTGTAATCCTCCGAGTTTGAATCAAGGGGAAAACTCAGGAGAGTTCGTGAGTAACTCGGGAAAGTGGGACAGGGCCTTAGGTCTCATTTAGAAACTTGATTCTGTTAGCCCCAAGGGCTATACCTAACTCTCTCTAGAATACTTCAAGTGAATTGGAGCACTAGTATGGGTGTTGTGTGCTGAAGGGACTGGTTTCTAAAGAGCTAGTATATACATTGTGGGCCAAATGGATTCTTGGGGTGGCAGCTCACTCACGGCCGGTGGGCTGGCAGTTGACTCACGACTATTCCTTGAAATTCCATTTCAAGCAGGGTGCAAGGCCACCAAATTCAAATGCAGTTTCCTACCACTTCAAGCAGGGTGCAAGCCCACCAAATTCAAGTGTAGTTTCTTACCATTTCAAGCAGGGTGCAAGGCCTACAAATTCAAGTGCAATTTCATACTACTTCAAGCAGGGTGCTGGGCCACCAAACTCAAGTGCAGTTTCCAGCACTTCAAGCAGTGTGTAAGGTCACCAAATTCAAGTGCAGTTCCATGCCATTTCAAGCAGGGTGCAAGGCCACCAAATTCAAATGCAGTTTCGTACCACTTCAAGCAGGGTGCAAGGCCACCTAACTCAAGGGCAGTTTCATGCGACTTCAAGCAGGGTGCATGGCCACCAAATTCAAGTGCAGTTTCATGCCACTTCAAGCAGGATGCAAGGCCACCAAATGCAAGTACAATTTCATACTACTTCAAGCAGGGTGCAAGGCCACCGAATTCAAGTGTCGTTTCATGCCACCAAGCAGGGTGCAAGGCCACCAAATGCGTGCAGTTTCATGCCACTTCAAGCAGGATGCAAGGCCACCAATTCAAATGCAGTTTCATACCATTTCATGCAGGGTGCAAGCCACCAATTGAAATGCAGTTTCATACCATTTAAGACTTTAGTAATATAGACTATAAGATCCCCTCCCATCTTTCTAAATTCCAGTGAATATAAGCCCAGTCAATCCATTCATTCATTTTTGTGCATGTGAAGTCACATCTGTATAAGAAGATTGCTGAGGGCAGGGAGATGGATGTTGTCCATGTGGACTTTAGCAAGGCCTTTGACAAGATCCCACAAGGTAGGTTAGTCTGGAAGGTTAAATTGCATGTAATTCAGGGTGAGCTAGCCAACTAGCTCTTCATGGTCACCTCTATCCCAGCAAACAATGGGCCATTATGGGCTCCATCCTGCCTCGGCCCCGATTTGTTCCGGCCTTTTCTTACCTCCAGTTCCCCTCTATTCAACTTTCAGTCTGAAGAAGGGTTCTGACCAAAAATGACATCTATCCTTTTTCTCCAGAGATGTTGCCTCACCGGCCGAGTTGCTCCAGCACTTTGTGTCCACCAACTGAGTTCAATATTGTTTAGGTAGAAGGCGTAAGAGGGTGGTAGTGTGGTAGCGAAGCTAGGTTAGTGATGCAAACTCTTAACAAGTGGGCTTTGCGCAGTTAGTCATGGCAAGCTCCAGAAAGATTGCTGCTAGTTGTTCTGGGCTGACAACTTACAAACATATGGAACCGTAGACAATGCTCAAATGCCGGCATTCTGTGGCTCCCAATAATTCAAGTATTGTGGATCAACTGTGTGAGGCTCTGCCGTATAAAATGGATATTCACAATACTTTAATATTAAAAACTGAAAGCACAATTAGCATTGTCTGAAAGGCTGATTGAAACAGATTTAGTGCTGGTTTTCAGAACAGTATTGGCCACATACTTGAAGGGAAAAAGAATTACAGGGCTGTGTCAAGAGCAATGGTTGAAATACAAATGAATACCTATTCTAAAGACGGAACTATTGGTAGCTGCAGAATTGGTTCCTGGTCTCTTTTGTTCTTATTATTCTTTGATTGTACAGACTCTCCCCGACATACGTAAGGGTTTTGTCCTGTGGAATCTTGCGGAAGTCGCATGTTGGGTAAGCTGGGAACAGAAGTACTACTGTGCGCGCGTATTACACGCACAAGCACTACTATTCACCATGGAGACCACACGGGATCAAAGTGGAGACCACGGGGCAGCTCCGAAATGGAGACCACATGGGAGCTCCAAAGTGGAGATGACATGAGAGCTCCAAAGTAGAGACAACATGGGAGCTCCGAAGTGGAGACCACATGGGAGCTCCAAAGTGGAGACAACATGGGAGCTCCGAAGTGGAGACCACATGGGAGCTCCAAAGTGAAGATTACATGGGCGAGCATAAAGAATGCTTATAAGTGAGAGCTAAACATAGAAACATAGAAAATAGGTGAGGAGTAGGCCATTCGGCCCTTCGAGCCTGCACCGCCATTCAATATGATCATGGCTGATCATCCAACTCAGTATCCCGTACCTGCCTTCTCTCCATACCCCCTGATCCCCTTAGCCACAAGGGCCACATCTAACTCCCTCTTAAATATAGCCAATGAACTGGCCTCAACTACCCTCTGTGGGCAGAGAGTTCCAGAGATTCACCACCCTCTGTGTGAAAAAAGTTCTTCTCATCTCGGTTTTAAAGGATTTCCCCTTTATCCTTAAGCTGTGACCCCTTGTCCTGGACTTCCCTAACATCGGGAACAATCTTCCTGCATCTAGCCTGTCCAACCCCTTAAGAATTTTGTAAGTTTCTATGATCCCCTCTCAATCTCCTAAATTTTAGAGAGTATAAACCAAGTCTCTCCAGTCTTTCTTCATAAGACAGTCCATTAAGTTGTCCATTATGTAAGTTGGGGAGTGCCTGCACAAAATTAAGACTAAAATTATTTTTCCAACCAGTCTCCAACATGTTATATGTATTAATGCTCATTCCTGAAAATATGAACTATCTTTAAAGATCTGTGCCATTCTGGTCTGCATACACCATTACATGCTGACACAAGTGTGTTTGACCAGGGTCACCTGCTAACATGAAAATGATCAGGCCTTCAAATACTTTCTCCTCCGTTTCTGCTCCCAAATTTGTAGCAGTCATGCAACAAATTCCACTTGGTGGGCGTGTGTCTGATTTCGGAAGAATGAGCCTGTGATCTTGGAGCTTGCTGCCTGAAAGGTTAAATATGTGTTCTGCTGACATCAGGTAAGCACTGCTGGTGGACTTTGTCAACTTCAGCAATGATCCAAATACCGTTTCACCTGACATGAACATGCACACTTTCTGCCCAAGGCCTTTGAAAGTGACCAAGAATCGGGACATTGTTTTGTTACAGAGAGCTCAGAGATTTGCAACCAGTCGTAATTTCCCTCGCATAATCTCAGCCAACTCAGCAAAAGATTTGGGCCATTCTGGTCTGCATGGCTCCTTGCCATGGTGACACATTGGTGTTTGACCAGGGCTATCTGCTAACTTATGAAAATTGTCAGGTCTTATCAGGTACTCTGTGCATGCTCCCAAATTTGTAGCATTCAGGCAACAAATTCCATTCGGTGGATGTGTGTCTGATATGGGAAGAATGAGCCTATGATCTTGCAGCTTGCCATCTGAAAGATCTCTGAGAGAGCTCTTTTTGATAAGTTCCTGGTTCTGAGCAGTGGACTTACCCACTGGACTATTGGGAGCAACAGAATGTCAGGTGAGCATTGTCAATAATTAAAAGAGAAGCTGAAAAAGATCAACGTTCCACGTTTTTCCCCCAACGACTATTATTCTGACGGCATTTAACATTTCTGCAACCTTTGTTCCACTGAAAGGCATCAAACAAGAAAACCCTCCTCCTCTTCCCAACCATTCTTCTCCCGCCCCCCAAGCACTCTCCTCCACTGCATAAATCCAGTGTTCGTGCAATGTTTCAATATTTTTTGTTTTCTTATTTTTG
Source organism: Leucoraja erinaceus (assembly GCF_028641065.1). Classification (NCBI taxonomy): domain Eukaryota; kingdom Metazoa; phylum Chordata; class Chondrichthyes; order Rajiformes; family Rajidae; genus Leucoraja; species Leucoraja erinaceus. The sequence goes on along the minus strand of NC_073380.1, from coordinate 15,256,212 downwards.
CATTAAAACAACGTTGGCAACCAATTACATTTATGCAAACTATTCCTTTCAGGGAAAGAAAGCATTTATATGTTATCATTTTCAGCTGGTCAAAATCTTTCATTTATTTTATTCTCAAGGCTACGTGTCATTTTAATTAAAAAAAATATTTCAGAAACATTTGTTTGCTAATGTCCAAGGTTTGCAGAGAGTATGAGAAGCACATTCCCAAAACTGGGCACTCAGCCAATTCATTCTTTTAATAAATAGACTGCAAGATGGGTTTCAAGGCTGCGTTTAATTTACCAGCAGTGATCCAATTCACAATACCTAACCTAATTCAACTGAATAAACTTTTCGGTTATTAGCCAAGAGGGGAGGATAGGAATGAATCAGACGGTAACATGTAGTTATAAACTTTTATTATCAGTACAAGCTGGGTGCAAAGGAAAGCAGTAGTTTCCAGTACATGTAAACAGAATCCATCATTGCTTGTGCACATAGCTCAGGGTAAATGTTTTACAGGAGTGTAGTTCAGCGTGCCTGGCACCTGTTGGAGTAGGCAGCTTTGCCAGCAACAATAAACTACGCATCAACCTACAATCAACCTTGATGACTACCTCTGTGTGCAGACTGCAAATAATAAAAGTATTATTTCCAGGCTCCTGAGACAGATTAAGGTGGGCGAGGTTAAACAAAATGAATTACTTCGGGCAGGTTTGAAAACAGGTGGCGACATACCCTTGTACAATTATTTTATTTCTCATGTACAAATTGTGGGTTAAGATGTTTACTCTTAATATAACCTCACAGTTCATACACCTGTGTGGCCACATCAGTCGACACGAGCAGGTTGAAGGAAATGACAGGAGACAAAATGGCAAACGGTAATTTTTCTTTCATAATAATATGGAATAATTTCCGATGGTTTATCCTATACTTTTAGAGATATCTTTCCTTTACTTCTCTATCCTCCTCTCTGAAACTGTGAACTCGCCTTTGATTCCTCCAGAGCCAGCAGTCCCCGAGAAATCCAGCCATTCTTCATGTGCAGGTAGATAGTGAATGATGACTCCGGGAGACTTGACCTCACACATGTCCACACCTGAGGGTGTATTCGGAGAACAGGAATGGAAATGGGAAGTAGGGCTACCTTTGTGTAACCCACATACAACTTCTCTATGAGATAAGTTGTATATGGGTTATACAAAGGTAGCCCTACTTCCCATTTCCACACTATATTCAATGAACTGAATAGGTCAAACGGTCACCAGGAACAGGAGTAGAATTGGGCCATTCGGCCCATCTAGTCTCCTCCACCTCCATCATGGCTGATCTATCTCTTCCTCCTAACCCCATTCTCCTGCCTTCTCCCCATAACCCCTGACACCTGTACTTTTTCTTCTTTTCGTGTCCATCTTGTTACAAATGTTGGCCTCGCTATCAGCTTCCGGTGACAATCAGTGGGAGCCATCACTTGTCGCTAAAGATGATGATGGTGGTAGCAGAATTAGCTCAGGATACTTCCAGTTTCCAGCCCTGCGATGTGGACGCTTCTGCTATGGGGCCGTCACCTATACTAATCAAGAATCTATCTATCTCTGCCTTAAAAAGATTCACAAACCTGGCTTCCACAGCCGTCTGTGGAAAGGAATTCCACAAATTCACCACCCTCTGACTAAATACATTTCTCCTCATCTCCTTCCTAAAAGAACGTTCTTTAATTCTGAGGCTATGACCTCTAGTCCTAGACTCTCCCACTAGTGGAAACATCCTCTCCACAACCACTCTACCCACGCCTTTCACTATTGTGTATAGATTATGACCAAGAAAAGATGCCATTTGCCCCCATTTATTTCAATGTTAGATGATTTGTATCCAGTTTCTATGGATCCCCCACTCTCTTGTGTGAGAAACTATCTGTGCCTCAGATCCCTTTTAAATCTTCCCTCTCTCAGTTTAATGTTATTCCCTCTAATGTAGGCTTCCCTTCTTGAGGAAAAGACTATGGCTCTTCACCTTATCTGTGCCTATTCTTCCCATAGCAGGACCACCAGAACTGTAAATAGAACTTCAATTATAGTTTTACCAACAGTATCGCTGTCACGTGGCATCCTAACACCAGCACCCAATATCCAATGAGGCCAAGTGTGCCAATTAACTTTTGCACCTACATGTCTAACTTTGTAACTTTTGTAGACCTGTACCCCGAATCTATTTCATGGATAACTATAGCATAACCTGTACCCCTCATTAATCTATTGGAATTGAAAGGGATATACCAGTTTATTGCATCTTAGAGGTAGTTTGGTGAAAGTATTCCACAATCTACAGCTTCATGACTGGCCTAGCTCACTTTGCAAGTGTACCACCAGGGGATCAATCCTGGCATCATTAGCAGTACACAGGTTATCTGAATTGAAACCCAGTGTAGGTGGACAGGGCTCAGTTTGTGTAGTTCAAGATCCTGTTGTAATCTTAGAGGTAGCACTTTGGTCGGGACAATGTATTTACCAAACAATCTACACAGCTGTTCATGGACTGGCACGCTGGTCAAGGTTACACAAAAAAGGGGAACACTCAGCGGGTGCACAAACTCCATGGAGCGAAGGAGATAGCAACGTTTCGGGCGAAACCCCTGAAGGTTTCGGCCCAAAACGTTGATCGCTACCCGCTGAGGTCTCTGGTGCTGGAGGGCAGCACGCTCTACTGCTGCTCCACCCGTAGTCAAGATTGTACCCGGGTCTCTGGTGCTGAAGGGCAGCAACTCTACTGCTGCTCCACCCTGCCGCCCTATAATGAATCATGAATGATGGGGTGGAGAATTATGCAGTGAATGCTAGGAGGCTCCTACAACATGCCTTTTAACTTCAGCACTTCGACTGATTTGGTTGCAAAATGCTTCAGAATTATGTTCACACTCATGTGCTGAGCCACACAACTATAAAGACAAAGCTGGAATATTTGCATCCATTTCCACCAGAAGTGCCAAGTGAATGAGTCCTCGTGGGTTTTCCTTGACATTCCCACCAACACAGAAGCCAATCTTTAGCCAATCCAATTCACTCCCCATGATATCATAAATTGGCTGAGATCAGCGGATTCAAAAAGGCCTTGGCACCAGACAACATCCTAACTGTAATGCTGAAGACTAATGTCTCTCCTCCAGCTAAACCGCTCCGGTCAGTAACAATAATAGTATCTACTTGATAATCGGTAAAATTAAGCAGATATGTCTTACTCACAAAAACAAAGACAATTCCAGTTCACAAACCCTGCGCCATCAGAACATTTCCAATCATGAGTGAGGTTATGGAAGGTGCAGTGGACATTGTTTTCCACGTAGCACTTACCCATAAATAACCTGTTCAGCTCAGCCCAGTCTGGATGTGCTAAAACCATTCAACCCCAGATCACATTGCAAAATCTGTCCAAATAACTGACGAGCAGAAGTGAAGTGATGTTTGATGGTCTGTGATATCGAGGAACCCTGGAAGCTCACATAGCTGGTGCAACCTTGCACAGTGGACATTTATTGTGGCCAATCATTCCAACCACAGGAGTTTCTCAAAGCAATGTTCATGGGTGAATCATCAGTAGTGAGGATGTTTGTTGAAGGCTGCACATGGTTCAATCTCTTTCATATCTCTGCAGCAAATGAAGGAGACCATGGCTGTATGCATCAAGGCCCACATGACATGCGAGCATGAGCTGATAACTGACAAGTAATAGTCATAGAATGGAGGTGTCAGACAATAACTATCTCCAGCACATGTCAAACTTCCTGCAACAGATATTCATTGCCAATGCCGTCATTGATTTCTCCACCAGAAGTGTCGAGAGGATTACTATTAACTATCACTTCACTTCCATACCATCTTTTGAATGGCATATGCTATGCTTTTGTCAGGAGAGGTATACAGAATTAATAACAGTGCAGACACATTTGATTCACTAATGTCTTCTGTGGCATTGCCGTTCCCTTTGATAAGTTGCAGATCCATTGGTTTGGTTTTCTCATAACAGCCCACAGAAATGGCCCAACCAGAGGACGTTGATTAGGGTTGCTGACATGTGAAAGAATAATTAAAAAGTGATCACAAATTTCCGAGCAGCTTCTCTCCGTGCCTGTGACTCTTACGCTATTTTTCATGCAGATCAAACTGAAAAACGAACAAAGTTCTAGCCTGGAAACTATACCATGGGGTAGTAGGAACAAGCACAGGAAACATTCACTATTTTGACAATGGTTTAAAGAAAATGCTCATCAATGTAACTAACATGGGATTTAATTTGTAACAAAATACTCGATCTTATTTTTGCACATTATGCAAAAATCTAGACGTTCATAACTCCCCAAAAGTGGCAACACAAGTAGGTAGAGTGGTAAAGAAAACACATGGTATGTTTGCCTCCCCTGGCCAAGGCATTGAGTATCAGTCAGAAAGTCAAGATGCAGCTTTATAGGACTGGTTAGTCAGCTTTTGAAGTGTTGCATGGTGTTCTGGTTGATCCATAACAAGAAGGATGTGGAGGCCCTTGAAAATGTGCAGGGAGGTTTACCAGAATTAAAGACACAATGCTGGAATGACTCCACAGGTCAGGCAGCACGTCTGGTGAAAATGGATAGGTGACGTTTCCTGTTGGGACTTTTCTTCAGACTGATTGTAGTAGGGAGGATGTGGGAAAAACTGGAAGCGAAGAAAAAATGGGACAAATTAGGGCCAGCAACAGGTGACCTCAGTCAAGGAGATCCCTTGATAGGGTAATTGCTGGCTAGAGACAGGTGCAAGCCCAAGAGGGATATATAGTTGCAAGTGGAGGAAGTGAGGAACGAGGGATAGAGGGATAGAGGGATAGAGGGATAGAGGGATAGAGGGAGTGGATGGGGATGGATGGGGATGGATGGGGATGGATGGGGATGGATGGGGATGGAGGTGTTTGTAGAAGTTGCCTAAAATTCGAGAATTCAACCTTCATATCATGTTGTTGTAAGTTACCCAAGCAAAATATGAGGTGCTGTTCCTCCAATTTGCATGCAGCGTCATTCTGTCTATGGAGGAGGCCCAGGACGGAAAGGTCAGTGTGGGAATGGGAAGGTGTGTTACAGTTGTTAGCAATCTGGAAATCCAGTAGGCCTTGGCAGTGTTTGGCAAACCGTTTGCTGAGTCTGTGCCTGGTTATGCCTAGAATAGGGTGTGTTAGCTAGAGGGAGAGGTTGGACAGACTTGGACACGACGGGCTGAGTGGCAGAAGGTCACTTCCTAACTTCCCAATGGCTAACAAAAGAGCTGGCTCGCTGCCGCGGTAACGAGAACAAGTTTGAAGAGGTTGGACTCTGCTCAACCCATGCACCAGAGAGGAGGTTGGACCAAGGGCTGGTTAGTGGACCGGTGGTGGGATGCAGTGCAGGATCTCGATGGTGAAGTGGGCCGAGGAAGGCTGGAGCACAGCCTGGGGCGTGGCCCAGCGACCCGTCGAGCCGCGGCTAAATCCCAACCGCAGGTCCTGCTCGCTCGGAGAACGAAGGCCGCCAAGCCTGGCCCCTGCTCGCCACGTGGATCGGGAATCAGAAAGGGAGTGGAAGGAGAACGCAACGTGCACAGGACGAAGGAATTCTCTGATGACGTTTTATTTGTTCGAACAGAGGCTGCATTTCAATGGTGCTGTTTTCAGAGTAATTTGGAACAAGAAAATACAATAAACAGTACAAACATTAGAAATCAATTAATTTTTCAGAAAAAATTACACATCCTCCATCTTTCTCATCTCATTTCCTTAAGTTGGTTTTGAAATCCGAGTGCCTTGCTCTGGCAATCTCCCGAGTAGCTGCTGTGTGGCTGCCATGGAAATGTGCATTTAACGGCTGATACAATCATTTGATTGCTGTGCAGCAAATTATAGTTTAGTTTAGTTTAGAGATACAGGGCGGAAACAGGCCCTTTGGCCCACCGAGTCCTCACTGACCAGCGATCCCCATACATTAACACTACCCTACACACACTAGGGACAATTTTACATTTATATCAAGCCAATTAACCTGCAAACCTGTACGTCTTTGGAGTAAGGGAGAAAACCGGAGATCTATGAGAAAACCCACGTGATCACGGGGAGAACGTACAAAGACCCATAGTTGGGATGGAATCCACGACTTTGGTGCTGAATGCGCTGTAAGGCTGCAACTCTGCCTCTGTGACACCGTGCCGTCCTAATTGTTGCTAGCTTCTTTAAAACGGGTTGTCCTCATGGAAGCCGTGCCTCTCCATTGCATGATTCTGGACGAAAGTCAGCACGATACTGTTTCTGATGTATTTTGGCCGACTTCACTATGTCTTGCAAGAGATCCAGGAAAGTATATATGTAGAAAAGGTTAAATACATTTTAATTAAGGTTAAATAGTGGAGAATGATATTGCTAGCTGCCTGTTCCTTTCAATAATGCCAGTACACGTTCAATAATAAACCCACTGTTGAATGTATGAATCACCAGAGGGGCAAAAGCTATGTGGAGTCTATCCAATATATTTGGAATCCTAACCTGAGTATTTGCCTCATGATTTAATTGATGCTCTTTACTCACCCTGAAAGTGCAACAGAAAATTGCTTACACCTACGTGAAATTTACATCAAAACAGCTACAGAAGTGGGCGGAGAAATGGCAGATGTAGCGTAATCCAAGGTTGCACTCTGAGAAGTCGAATGTAAGTGGAAACTGGATGGCTAATGGCAAGACCCTTAACAGCATTGATGCACAGAGGGAGCTTGGAGTTCATGTCCATTGCTCCCTGGATGTGGCAACATAAGTAGTCAGAATGGAAAAGAAGGCATATGGTATGCTTGCCTTCATCGGTCGGGTCATTGAGCATAAGTCAGGAGGTCATGTTACGGCTCTCGAGCTTTGCTCCGCCATACTGTATTTGAAGTTTTGGTTGCTCCAATACAGGAAGGATATGGAGGCTTTGAAAGGGTACAGAAGAGTTTTACCAGAATGCCGTTTGGATTAGAAGGTATTACCTATATGGAGAGGTTGGACAAACTTGGTTTGTTTTCTCTGGAATGTCAGAGATTGATTGTCACCTGATTAAATTATATAAAAATCCTGAGAGGCATAAATAAGGTTGACCTTTTCCTCAGGGTAGAAATGTCAAAGATATCAGGGTAGAGCTTTAAGGTGAGAAGGCCAAAGTTTGAAGGAGATGTATGGGGCAAGTTTTTTATGCACAGCGTGATGGGTGCCTGCAATGCAATGCCAGGGATGGTGGTGGAGGCTGATACAATCGTGACATTTAAGAGACGTTTAGATAGGCACATGGAAATGCAGGGAATGGAGGGATGGGCATCATGTGCATGCAGAGAAAATCAGTTTAACTTGACTTCATGTCCGCATGGACAATGTGGGCCAAAGGGCCTGTTCCTGTGCTGTACTGTTCTAAGTGCTGTAGGACTGATTTTCTATCATCCTTCTACATTGCAATGTTTTTGCTTTAAAGGTTATGAATTTTGGGTGAAATACATCAATTGTAGAACAGAAGCAAATCATGGCGACTGAAGCTTCAGATAAGAAAGCTGAAAATGTTCATAAGTGCTGCTGAGAGGTATGGCTCATATAAACATAGGCACATCTACAGACTGATGCAATATCACAGGCCTTGGACTGGTTGCCCTTGGTAAGGCAGTATTGTGCAAGTTGTTGCAATGGCAATGTCTTGTATTGCAGTAAGTTTGGCAGAAGATTATGGAAACTTAACAAGGTCATGGACAACAAAGTGTAAAGTTTCAATTGATTCAAGCAATAATTACAGATTTAAGCAAATAGTGATTGATGAAGTAAAATTAACAGTTTCATTTACCAGGAAAATAAATATGTGTTCAGGTTATTCCCTCTTTAACCTATGCTAGACTAAGTGGGAGTGGTGTGGGGAAAGGGGGTGATATGGGGGGTGTGGTGTGGGGGTGTGGAGTGGTGTGGGGGGGGGGGTGGGGTGATGTGGGGGAGGGGGGGGGGGGAGGGGAGTGGAACAGGGGAGGGGGTAAAGTGGGGGGGTGGGTGTTTCGGGGGCAGGGAGGGGGGGAGGGACTGCACTCAGCGGCCATTGGCCGCGGCACCACACAGCACCTCCCGGCTCCATTCAGCGGCTTCCTCGACTCCACTCAGCGGCTTCTCCGACTCCACTCTTGCGGGCTCACTCAGAACGGCTTGCGGACTCAATCAACATGGCTTGTGGACTCAGCCCCACCTCCGGAGCTTTATTCTCCTCGTTCCGTGATTGACAGCAAGTGCCGAAGGGGCGTTACCTCTATGGCAACTGACAGGCGAGAAGACCAATCTGCTGATCTCACAATTTTTTAAAGCTTCATAACTTTTGTAATATTCCACCATTCAGAACAAAACCTGGTGCATTTAGAGCAGAGTAGAATGGTGAGTAAGGTGGCGAAAAATCCTAGCAATAAAGGGTACATTTTTCGTGCAAATTAAAAAAAAAACACAAACCGGAAGAGGAAAGATGAAAGTTTTAGTAATAGTACAGATTTGTTTTGTGTAGCATTAAGAAAATAATTTTAAAAACATAATTAAACCATTTTATTAGTGTATGACTACATTACTCAGTTCCAGCCTCCACATTTGTAAAATAGTATAGAATTATTGTTATAATTGCCAGAAGGATTTAGGAAAGAAACACCTTAATTGACTAGGTTCTTCTGTCAAGAAGGATATCATAGGATATCTTTTTCACCTGCATGCATTAACAAAATGCCAATTCTGGCCTGACTCAAGCAAACTCCAACTTAATTTACATGTAATTTATGTTTTTGCATGTCTATGCACCTGCGATGCGGCAACAAGCAAGAATTTCATTGGACCTGTACCTCACCGCACGTGCATTTGATAATAAAATCAACTTTTCGACATAATTCTTGATCAATTGGGCTGTGCTTCATAAACCTACCCTCCACTGCTTATGGGGAATGTGTGTTGGGGCTAGAGAAAGTGTTGTCTGACATTTTGCAACAAAATCTAACCTGGAAAGCTGTGAAGAATGGCACAAGGCAAAGAGCAGGCTCTTGATACTTTTGGACGTCACACTGGAGACAGAGGAGGGGAAAACTGGAGAGATGTCCAGTATTTGTAGGAAATCACAGGTCTTCCAGACATGCATTTGGAATGCAGTTGGATCAGATAGCCAATTTGGCTAATTACAGTCGTCAAACCCAAAGACCTTAATGGAGGGCCACAAGATGTTTAATGTCTTCACATGAGTGAAGGACCTTTCTAGTGACATATCATATTCATTGCAACGTTAGCTCTGATACTGTCAAGTTCACCAGAGCCTTTTTTATGTATCTGCTGATACACCTTATCAATCAGGACTCAAGCCTATCACCCACATGCACCAACACACTTGCACACAGTTCACAGTGCAGCAAGCCTCACATCCATACACCTCCATCTCATAGTTCACACACACTGCCAGTTGTTCAGCCATGACACAGCACAGCACACGTTAACCCCTCACCCATCTCACGCAGGAATATAGTTTGCATGCAGTGAGGGGTAGTCCTCGTTGGATTGAAACCTTGTCGTGGTCGGGGTGCTTGTGTGTCTCAGTGACCCCTAGAGCTATGCCAGCGGGAGATTCGTCTCCTGTTAGGGGCTCCATGCTGGAGAGGTCGAAGGGTAAAGGCGAGACGAAGAGCGATCCACTGGTCCTCCAGGTTGGAGGTTGAGCACAGGGCTAACAACCCTGTTTCGTAAAACAAATATGTTACTGAAATAGCAACTGAAGGACTCAACACTACTGAGTGGAGGACCTTCGTTGCTGCCCTACATGTCTGGAGGCATAATAGGCAGTAAGTAAGTAAGTAAGCAGTGAAGGGCAACTGCTGTTAACCAGTGGAAGGTTGCTGGGGTTCACTGAGGCAGTGCCAGACTAGCTGCTTGTCCTAATTGTCCTAAAGGAGGGAAGAGACAAGGAATGGGACTTGTTGCCTTCCATCACAGTGAGGAGGTGCCTGGTCGACTCACTGTGATGGATGTTAAACTGTGTTGAGTGTGTGTTTTGTTATTTATTCTATGTTATGACTGCAGGCTAAACCATTTTGTTGCACTGAAAAGTTCAATGACAATAAAAGTGAATCTGAATCTAATTGCTCTGGAGAGGATGATGCTGGCTAGTATAGGAATACCTGGTGTTTAGAGTGTGGTTAGTATCCGGATGAAGTTGGGAAAGATGATAGTACCCTCACTCCCAACCTTATTGCACACTATACACCTTCCCATCAACAAGGAACCTCTTCTGATCTGGAGCCACCCAGGGCAGGGGGAATGGATAACAAAATCAAATAATGCTAGACACATTGAGCAGGTCAGGCAGTTCCTCTGGAAAGAGAAACAGAGTCAATGTTGCAAGTTGAACACCCGTTCCCCAATGCTCCCTGACTTGCTGAGTGTTTCCACCATTTCCAGCATCTGCAGCTTTGTTTTGCTTTTCAGAGGAAACTGTTAACCTTGGTGCTGCCTTCTGGAGAGCAAGGCCAGATGTAAATAATTCTACAGATTACTCACATGAGGAGTGATAGAGCTGGGGGAAGGAGATTTGGTGTATGTGTAAACCTGCCAAAGAGTTTGTGTTCAATATTAAGGAGCATGGCAAAGCTTGGCAGTAATTTGGCACAGAGATTCCTGCAGAGGATGTAACTATCTCTGTCCAAAGTGGAGGCAGAGGCCAACTTCATTTGTAGAATTGTGGCCACATTCGTGACGTAATACCTGCTGATCAATAGGGCAGCTTCCATCGTCCAGTCAGGAATCCATTCATTTCTGAGCACCACACTGAGAAGCCTAGACTACTAGCACCATGTCTGTGGACTTTGATATTCTAAGGGACATGCAGGGTAATGTAAAGATCATGCGATAGCTAAAGAGAATGAAATATCATTGGGTGTCTTTGAAGTGGACCTCTCTTGAACAAGTATCAAGCTTGAAAGGAGCCCATTACATAAAAGTTCATTGCCACAGTTACTTTGACAGCCACGCTCACTAGCTCCTTGCACTCCTCTGAACTTGCAGTTCTAGCTGCAGCCAGGAGTAACATTACTGAAGTGCACAATTTTCCTCCCTGAGGTACGTAAGAGATTTACTCTCTGAACCTCCTGTGTGGATGCCCAAAAAAATAGTTTCACTGTATCTCGGTAGACGTGGCAATAATAAATGGAACTAAACTAAACTTAACTCTCCCAGCAGAGTGTGTGCAGGAAGGAACTGCAAATGTTGGTTATACACCGAAGATAAACACAAAATGCTGGAATAATTCAACGGGATAGGTAACATATCTGCAGAGAAGGAATGGGTGACGTTTTGGGTCGAGACCTGAAAAGTTACCCATTCCTTCTCCCCAGAGATTTTTGTGTGTACCTCCCAGCAGAGTGTTCCATTCTATTTGCTCTCTGCGAACTCTTAGTCAAGCTGCATTCCTAGGAGAATAGCTTCATGCCTGGGAGAGGTGGACGAGCAATGCAGAGAGTTAATCTTCGTGTTTGTGAGCGTGCAATCTGAAACCATGAGCTACAACAGGGCAGCCCTCATGCCAAAACAATGTTGCAAGGTGAGTGATGGCAAAGATCTGCAAGGTTTGAGTGCGTATTAGAATCCTCATCACTAAGATGTTAAGTTTGATTCACCTTCCAACTATGTCAACGTGTAATGGTTGCCAATTTAGAGATCTACGGGCACATTCCAATTATTCCAATTTCACTTGCCTGGGGAGAATGAAGTTACTGATAAATCTACACCAGTAATTTATAAAGTAGGTGAAGTGTTCATGAAACTTAATAAGCAATGATGAGAAGATGAAATTTACTATGGATAGAAAACAGAGCATAGAAAATACAGCCCAGGAAGAGGCCCACTGGCCCACAATGTCCATATTGAACAAAATGCCAAGTTAAACTAATGTCCTCTGCCTTTACTTGATCCATCTCCCTCCAGTCCCTAAGTGCCTATCAAAAAGTTTCTTAAATATCACTATCATATTTGCCTTCACCACCACCCCTGGCATGCATTCCAGGCACCCACCACTCTCTATGTAAAAAAATACTTGCCCTGCACATCTCCATTAAACTATGCTCCTCTCACCTTAATGCATTGTCTAGTCTTTGACATTTCACCCAAGGAAAATGATTCTGACTGTCCACCCTATCTATGCCGCATGTAATTTTATAAACTTCTATGAGGTATCTCCTCAACCCCTGACATCCAGAGGAAACAGTCCAAGTTTGTCCAACCCCTCCTGATAGGAAATAGTTCAATACCTTACAAACCTCCCACCAACAAGTTCTGCCAGTTTCTGTCCTCTAACCAAGCAACATTCTGGCAACCCTTTTCTGCACCTTCTCCAAAGCCTCCACATCCTTACTGTAATGGGGCGATCTGAACTGCGGCAATACTCCAAATACATTGTGACCAAAGTCCTATAAAGGTGCGACATGACTTCCTTACTCTTATAATGCCCGGACTGATGACGGCAAGCATGCCATACACTTTCTTTACCACTTTTGTTCCCACTTTCAGGGTGCTCTGAGCCTGGACCCCAACATCCCTCTGTTCATTCATGTGTCCCCTTACATTTGACCTCGCAAAGTGCAACATCTTACACTTACTTTTGGTTGATATGAAAGCATATGCATCTTTCTTCTCCTTTGGCATTGAGTACGACCTGCTTGTTACCAGTTTTGTAGCGTCTGAGGTGACTAACGGAGCCAAAGTGGCCGGCCAAAGAACCCAACAGAAAGGACAAGTGCTCGACAGAACAGGTTAGTGGGAATTTGCAAGGTTCTGGGCTAGTTCCAACATGGGCCTCTAAGCTCTCAATGCGTAGCTTTGAGGTTCTCAGTACCATCTCCAATGTTCCCTCTTCCCTCTGCGCAGTCATGGCATTCGAAGGAGTCTGAGGGGATGTTGCCTTTTTCAAGGATATCATTGGATTTTATCCACTGTCCTCCTGGTAATCCTTCTATGACAACTTGGAACAGAGTTTTTCGGAGTTTTACCGTGAGAATATTCCTTTAGGCGCAACGTGCTCTGTGCATAGTAGTCACCTCTATTCTGTAAGTCTAAGTAAGTAGGTACCAGTGGGTGGGCCCCAAATACCTCTAGCACATCCTGTTGTGGTTAACATCTCTGCACAGCTCTTCCATTTCTGCTAAACAACTGAGATGGATGATTCCCACTGAGTATTTATGGTGCTGATGAGGAAGAAATGGATACGCTGAACAATGAATACACAACTTCCTCAGAATCTGAAATTCTCTGAAAACATTTATCACTGTGCCCTTTATAAATAAACTCTCAGTCACTATTTATCCTGGATATCTGGCTGAAATACATGGTATTTACACTAAAGCTCTGTGCTATCATGTGGGGGCCAATGTAGGTGACAGCATCTGGACCCCTGGATTGTGCGACTTGTGTGAATTTTAAATCTCAGACCTTTCCAAGAACTGGCATAAAGGCAATGGGAATAGCATCAAAGATGATTGCATGGGTTGGAAATGCATTGAAAAGTGACCGTTATCATTTTCAGGGAAATGGACATGGGTAATGAATATTTCACTATGGACATAATCATTCCAGTGTAGTTTTTCCAAAATAAATATATTTCAATACTCAATATATTTTGTCAAGTTGGCTCACTGCAGTTGTTGCTGCACTCTTCTCTAGTTTGCCGTTAACGCATAAACTCTGGATTGGAGATGGGTGCATTAACATTACAGGATCTCAATACATTGTTCTGTAGCTGTATTGCATTACTGACCATTGTCAGGGGTGCCTCGTTCAATGGGATTTTTAAGGGAAGTCACTTCTGCCTGCCTGAGTCACATGGATAGAAATGACTGCACGACATTTGAAGGGAAGCAGGGACCTCTCCCAGTATCCTAGTCAGCATTCCTGTCTTAACCAACAGTGCCAATGAAACCAAAATGTAATTGTTATTCAGTGCATTTTAATTTATGGAGTTTTGTACGACATCATTCCTGTTTTACTCAATGTAGCGTTAGTGGCTGCAGCCTAATTGTAAGGTTGTGATTGATTGTGAAAGTTTTGAGCTGCCCTGATGATGTTGCACAGAAAAAAAAGCAACTTATAACTTTGCTTTTATCTGACAGGTCACTTCGCGAGTGCAAAGGCCAGATTAATGTGTTTCTATATTAACTTCATGACAAATGTACTTTCATTTTTTTCACCGATTTCCCCCCCACTAAAATACTCCTTTTGTTTCTTCTTCTGAACATCTTGACTTCATGCTGACCTGCAGTGTCAGTGCCACTGATCAGGCAGCCAATGCAAAGATACTTGACCACTGTAGAATCGCAAGACCACAGTTTTGTTCTTACATCTATGCTCCAACACATATCGCCGTGATTTGGATTAAGAATTCTCAGTGTTACTTCCCTCACTAAGGAGAACTATGAAAATGTCCTACTCTTTGGGGGGTGCTGGGAGGAAAGTAAGGGGAAAAGATACAATTAATAGCAAGATGTACAGAGGGACTTTGGGGTCCATGTTCATAGCTCCCTGAAAGTAGCAACACAACACAAAGAAGGTGTATGGTATGCTTGACTTCATAGGTCAAGGCATTTAATATAAGAGTCAGAAAGTCATGTTGCAGTTTCACAGGTCTGTGGTTAGTCCGCATTTGGAGTATTGCACGCCCCATTGCAGGAAGTACATGAAGGCTTTGGAGAGGGTGCAGAGCAGGTCTTCCAATATTCTGCGTAGAGTAGAGAGTATTAGTCAATAGTCAAGAGTGTTTTATTGTCATATGTCCCAGGTACAGTAGAACAATGATTTCTTTACTTGCAGCAGCACAACAGAATATGTAAACATAGAAGGGAGAGGAAGGAAAAACTTGGATTGCTTTCTCTGAGACTGAGGGGAGACCTGATAGAAGCATATAAAATTATGATAGGTATAGTTAGAGTAGACAGTCAGAAACTTCTTCCCAGGGTAGAAATGTCAAAGATTATAGATAGAGCTTTAAGGTGCGAGGGGCAACATTTAAAGGGGACGTGCGGGGCAAGTTTTTTACACAGAGTATGGTAGGTGCCGGGCACCCACTGCTAGGGGTGGTGGTGGAGGCACATACAATAATGGCATTTAAGAGGCTTTTAGATAGGCATATAGATATGCAGGGATTGGAGGGGTGTGGATTATATACAGCCAGTGGATATCAGTTCAACTTGGCATTCTGTTTGGCATAGGCATTGTGGACAAAGAACCTCTTCCTACGCTGTGTTGTTCTTTGTTCTATGTTCTTCAAGCGTTACAATGAACCCAGGACAGATTGGAACTGTAGCTGCTTGTACAGTCTCACTTCTCATTGAAAAATGACATTGAGATGTCAGAGGACACAATTTAAAATTAGATTTTGGGCTGACATTTTGTGCATTAAGTGACAGATGAAGTTCGGCAAATGTTAGCAGATCTCATAGCATATAATCTATTCCAATAATCGTGAAGAATATCTGCAATGTAGCATGGAGCAGATGAAGCTGGCAACATTGATCATAAGGAATTCTAATAATTAAATCATCTTGGATGACATCAGAAAGATAGTCAGAGGTGTGGGTTTCCTCCGGTTTTCCATTTTTCTCCCACATCCCAAATATTTGCAGGTTTGTAGGTTAATTGGTCTTTGTAAATGGCACCTAATGTGCAGGGAATGGATGAGAAAGTAGGATAATATAGAAACATGACCACTAGGGGCAGCCTCTGCCTACAGCCCGTTTGTTTTTCAATATGCTTTTATTTTTAGTTAGTTTACAGTCTGTTTTGGGGAATCTTTAACTTTTCTATGTGGGGGAAGGTGGTAGGGTAAGGGGGAAACTGTCTCCCAGTCGCTTCCTGGCGGAGACGTGACTATTCTCCGAGTCGAGTCCTCGCCCCCCTCCTCGCGGCCTACCACCTGGATCGGAGCGGCCTTTCCTGCCGGGGACCAGGAACCAGACCAGAGCTGCAACAGCAGCGGCGCGGCGCGGCGTTGGATTCACCGCGGAGCGGGCGTTGCCTACCTGGATTTCCGTTTGGAGCTCCGGAGCGTTGGGCCGCTGCTCCAATATCGTTGAGCTGTGGGTTGGGAGAGCTCCCAGCACGGGCGGCACTGTCAACATCGCAGAGTCCTGGGGCCCTTTGCCGAGG
Source organism: Leucoraja erinaceus (assembly GCF_028641065.1). NCBI lineage: Eukaryota > Metazoa > Chordata > Chondrichthyes > Rajiformes > Rajidae > Leucoraja > Leucoraja erinaceus. The sequence goes on along the minus strand of NC_073380.1, from coordinate 15,240,039 downwards.
GCCGCCAGCGCTGTATCTCCGCCCAGCATGGCCTGGGGACTTTGGGAGCCGCGGACTCCGGTAGGTGGTGCCCGACATCAGATACCCAGCCGCTGAGGAGGTCCTCCAGTCCCAACATCGGACTTCCATCAACCCGGCGAGCGGGCCTGTACATCGGGCCGCCCATAGCGGTGACTGCGGAGGGCTCGGGGAGGCCCCGACCACGGGTGAACATCAGGAACATTAGAGGAAGAGGACTGACTTTGGTGCCTTCCCTCACAGTGGGAAACATTTGATTCTGCTGTGTGGGGATGTTTTATGTTGAACTCTATCGTGTGTTGGGTTCTTTATTTTTATTATATGGCTGTATGGTGATCGCATTTCACTGTGCCAACTGGCACATGTGACAAATAAATGTATCTTGAATCTTGAAATAATGAGAAAGGTGATTGATGGTCAGTGTGGACTCAGTGGGCCGAAGGACCTGTTTCTTTGCTCTATCTTTTAATGAATTAATCAATCAATTGAAAAAGTCAGTATAAGAGAAAATAAATAATGTAGAAATGAAAAGTTACTGAAGTAGATTTTAAAAGCTTACTTTAAACTCTCGCAATAAAACGTTGTTTCATCCATGGGTGGGGAATGGTTTGGAATTTATTTTTGATTTACAGTTTTAATAAATGTTTACTTCTGACTGAAAATGCTGAGGTATATGTAGATAAACATTTACAGACATATATATGCATAAATATAGAGTAGATATACGTGTCATATCAGCCTGTATTGTGCTGATATTTTTCCAGTGCTTTTTAGATTTCTAATATATCCCCCCTGACCGATAATAATTTAGGGAATTTTACCCATTCATCTTTTGGTAAGCATAAAAAGCATTTATCACGTTGTTTTTGTATTAGAAATGCTATTGTTTTCACACAAAATACAAGTCCTGTCTAACAAAGGAAGAATTAGCTATTAGTGCGTCCACAGAGGAAACATGCCAGTGGAACCAGGAAGTGGTTTTCTTCTTAATCCTTCAACTAGTAACAGCCAGCTTAGGGTCACTAAGCTTCAGTCACCACATGCTGATAACTTGCTTCATGCTTCTTTCCACTACCATTATAATAATATAAGTAATGCAGGGAATGAAGGGATGGGGATCATAAGAAGGTTCTCGACCCGAAACGTCACCTATTCCTTCTCTCCAGACATTCTGCCTGTCCCGCTGAGTTATTCCAGCTTTTTGTGTCTATCTTCGGTTAAACCAGCATCTGCAGTTCCTTCCTACACATAATAATATGTTTTTAAAAACTTTACCCAATCATTTCCAATACTGATTGTGTGTGAATCGCTGTGTGCATCATCTCCAATTGTCTAAATGTTTCATGTGATTTACATTGTCATTAAATTGATAAATCACATATTGCTAGTGCTCAACAGTTGCTCAAACGATCAGTTTTGTTGACTGAAATCTCGTCAGCGAGGATTTAATAAGTAAGAGATTGAAGAAATGACAAGCTATAACAGGTTATGGAGTGCATCTCTCCCACCATAACTTCCTGCATTGCCTACTTTATGGAACCACTCCAGTGCTGTCACAGTAATGCTTCATGCTTTTAACACTAGGCTCATACAGTGAGCTGCTCCATTTTTTTGAAGGAGGAATGACAGTGGAAAAATAAGCAGTCTCTACCACTGCTACCCATTTCTAGTTATAATGGACCAAAAATGGTAACAATTATGGGATTTGCATGTTCTAACAAGCCAACAGAAATGTAACTGATCATTTATTGTATCCTTATTTGCTGTGTCATTATATGTAATGTGCCTGTAAAGCTGCAGCAAATAACAATTTTCAGTCCTGGTGCATATGACAATTAAACGCTCGTGACTCTTGGATAGACCCTAAGTGCTGGGGTAACTCAACGGGTCAGGCAGCATCTCTGGAGAAAAAAGATCAGAAGGAGTTCGACCCAAAATGTCACCCATCATTTTTCTCCAAAGGTGCTGCCTGACCCCCTGAGTTACTTCAGCACTTTGTATCCATCTTCAGTATAAACTAGCATCTGCAGTTCCTTTCTACACGGTTTTGACTCTTGAATGGGTGAGGAGTTTAATATTGTTAAAATAATGGGATTTGGCCAATTAACTTAGTTAGTTGTTGGTGACCAAAAACTGAACAGAAAGTGAGCATTCACATCACAGCAGTTCAACATACAACAAAATTACACATACTTCATTTACATCTATATAACTAAAAGTCTCATCTTGACCACTTCCTCTCTGTGCTGTAAATTGATTTTTAGAAAAACCTCTACCCATATATCGCTATAATTTTTTGGACGTCTTGCTCACAGTCCTCCTCCGCTGAGCAGGCCCCGAGGATTTTTCCCATCGATGAAAAATAAAGAGATCCTTGAGACCCTCTCACCTGTCTGTCACCGTGATTAAGGTTACGCCCCTTCCGGGGGGGGGGGGGGGGGGGGGGGGGGGGGGGGGGGGGGGGGGGCAGGACTATAAAACCCCGGATGCCTGGACATGACAGTCACACTGCGAGATAGCGAGGGAGAGGCCAAGATTCTCATTCTAAGCTGTGAATCAACTGAACTGTGAGTCTGCAATATATTTGCAATAAATGATTTGTTAGCCCTTAATAAAATGAAATGAACTGTTTGGCCTGGCCTGCCCTGTTCTTGAAACTGCAATGGCAATGGAAGTGAAATGAAAATGCAATGAGCCGTTTGGCCTGGCCTGTCCTGTGCTTGAAACTGCAATGGCAATGGAAATGAAATGAAAATGTAATGAGCTGTTTGGCTTGGCCTGCCCTGTGCTTGAAACTGCAATGGCAATGGAAGTGAAATGAAAATGCAATGAGCTGTTTGGCTTGGCCTGCCCTGTGCTTGAAACTGCAATGGCAATGGAAGTGAAATGAAAATGCAACGAGCTGTTTGGCCTGGCCTGTCCTGTGCTTGAAACTGCAATGGAAATGAAATAAAAATGCAATCAGCTGTTTGGCCTGGCCTGCCCTGTGCATGAAACTGCAATGGCATTGGAAGTGAAATGATATTGCAATGAGCTGTTTGGCTTGGCCTGCCCTGTGCTTGAAACTGCAATGGCAATGGAAGTGAAATGAAAATGCAATCAGCTGTTTGGCTTGGCCTGCCCTGTGCTTGAAACTGCAATAGTAATGGAAGTGAAATGAAAATGCAATCAGCTGTTTGACTTGGCCTGCCGTGTGCTTGAAACTGCAATGGAAGTGAAATGAAAATGCAATCAGCTGTTTTGCTTGGCCTGCCCTTTGCTTGAAACTGCAATGGCAATGGAAGTGAAATGAAAATGCAATAATCTGTTTGGCCTAGCCTGCCCTGTGCTTGAAACTGCAATGTCAATGGAAATGAAATGAAAATGCAATGAGCCATTTTGCCTGGCCTGCCCTGTGCTTGAAACTGCAATAGAAGTGAAATGAAAATGCAATCAGCTGTTTGGCTTGGCCTGCCCTGTGCTTGAAACTGCAATGGAAGTTAAATGAAAATGCAATCAGCTGTTTGGCTTGGCCTGCCTTGTGCTTGAAACTGCAATGGCATTGGAGGTAAAATGATATTGCAATGAGCTGTTTGACTTGCCCTGGCCTGTGCTTGAAACTGAAATGGCAATGGAAGTGAAATGAAAATGCAATCAGCTGTTTGGCTTGGCCTGCCTTGTGCTTGAAACTGCAATGGCATTGGAGGTAAAATGATATTGCAATGAGCTGTTTGACTTGCCCTGGCCTGTGCTTGAAACTGTAATGGCAATGGAAGTGAAATGAAAATACAATCAGCTGTTTGGCTTGGCCTGCCGTATGCTTGAAACTGCAATGGCAATGGAAGTGAAATGAAAATGCAATCAGCTGTTTGGCTTGGCCTGCCCTGTGCCTGATACTGCAATGGCAATGGAAGTAAAATGAAAATGCAATCAGCTGTTTGGCTTGGCCTGCCCTGTGATTGAAACTGCAATGGCAATGGAAGTGAAATGAAAATACAATCAACTGTTTGACTCGGACTGTCGTGTGCTTGAAACTGCAATGGAATTGAAATGAAAATGCAATGAGCTGTTCGGCCTGCCCTGTGCTTGAAACTGCAATGGCAATGGAAGTGAAATGAAAATGCAATCGGCTGTTCGGCCTGGTCTGTGCTTGAAACTGCTATGGCAATGCCAGTAAACTGAAAATGCAACCAGCTGTTCGCCCTGCCCTGTGCTAGAAACTGCAATGGCAATGGAAATGATATGAAAATGCAATGAGCTGTTCGGCCTGCCCTGTGCTTGAAACTGCAATGGCAATGGAAATGAAATGAAAATGCAATGAGCTGTTCAACCTGCCCTGTGCTTGAAACTGCAATGGAAATGGAAATGAAATGAAAATGCAATGCGCTGTTTGGCCTGGCCTGTGCTTGAAATTGAAATGAAATGAAATGAGTTGTTTTGCCTGCCTGAAACCACTAATTTAAGCCCATAAGGCCCATATTAGCCGGGAAACCAGTCCCTTTTCCCCATAATGCCCGTATTATCCCATGAGGAGTATTTTGGCCCAAAAGGCCCGTGCCATGCCAGGAAAAGTCCAGAAAAAGTTCCTTTCACTGAGATTTCACAGATTTATTTTTAAATGAGCCCCTTCGGCCTATCAGGCCTGTATAGCCCAGGAGGAGTCCCTTCGGCCCATCAGTAAGTATTCCCTCTGCAAGTATTAAACCTCACCCCAGTATTTTTCTCTCTCCCTTCATTGGCTCCCTCTGAGATCCAGGCCAGGATAGACTTTCCTCCTTCATTGCTGTGATCAGCAGAAAAGTATGAAAAATCACTAAAATTGATTCTCCACCCTCTCCCCCTTCTCTCTCACAGAGTCTCTCACCTATTTTGGGCAGAATTTCTGGCAGTTTCTGATCTGCCAGCCCACCAGTCCTGAGTGACTGAGCTGCCAGCCCACCAGGCCTGAGTGACTGAGCTGCCAGCCCACCAGGCCTGAGTGACTGAGCTGCCAGCCCACCAGGCCTGAGTGACTGAGTGACCAGGCCTGAGTGACTGAGCAGCCAGCTCAATAATCCATTCGGCTCACAATGTCCATACTAGCCCTCTGAAAACCAGTCCCTTTGGCCCACAACACCCATACTAGCGCTCCAGAAAGCAATATTGGAATTGGTGGAGAGGTGGAATATTGCGTTGTGGGACCAGCCCTCCCGTGTGAACATAGGACCCAACTTAGTCTGGTTTAAAAAATAAATCCATGGAATTGACTGATAAAATGACTGATAAAAAGAAGGCTCATTGCGATTTTTCCAAAATTATGTACCTCTTTGCAAATTTGATTCCCAAGCCAGATGTTCGTCAGCCAAGAGGAATGCTTGCTCAGTTTTGTATCCGTACTGGTCTGTAACTAGCTGCAGGAGGAATGTGTGACTCACCTTCCGGTTATCTCTACTTTGAAGAGAAAAATAACGCTCAGAAACCACTGTCACTTCATTAATTAGATTTAATTGGCCAATTAATAAATAAATACAGATATCAGTCTTTCGTTGAATCATCGATGATAAATCTTTATATCCCAAAATGTTTATTTTAGATTTTTCTAATTACAGACAAATGGTATTTCATCCCTGTGGCTTAAATATGAAGCCTGTCCAAATACTTCATTTCGGAAAGTAATTCACAAGTTCTGCTGCTTTTGTGGTGTCAGATGGAAGCTGTTTTATTGCCGATAGGATAAAGAGCATTCCGGAAGTGTATCTAACTGACATTAATCTATTTTTAGCCTACAATCATACGGGCCCTTTCCATTGTACGGCATATTCATGGTGACATTATTAGCTTCACGATGAGCTGACGCAGTGTGTTGGAACATCAAAGGGCTAAATAGTGTGCCATAGGTTCAATTGTGTTGGTGTCCCAACTTTCATCACTGAACCAAGGCAAGAAGCTGAAAGCACACACCTTCAGGAAAGGAGAAAGTGTATCATTTGCTCACCACGTGAGCTACTTCCCGCCAGTCAGCTGAAGAAAGATATAGATGCATAGAGTCTCTTGCCCAGAGTAGGTGAATCGAGGAATCGAGGAATCCATACCAACCAAAAAGGACAGAGGTTTAAGGTGAATGGAAAAAGATTTAATAGGATTCTGAGGGGTAATTTTTTCACACAAAGGATGGTGGCTGTACATTTTATCTCTGTTTGTGGGTTCTCCCCATGACCTGTGTGGGCTCTCTCCAGGATAGGTACATGGATAGGAATGGTTAAGAGGGATAAAGGCGACCCCCTGGCGACCTCTCACGACCATACAGGCGGCCCCCTGGTGACACTCCGCGACACCCGTGACATGTCGCTAGTGGTCGCCTGTATGGTTGTGAGAGGTCTCCTAGTCACACAAAGAGTCATAGCATCTTTCTGGTCGCCGTTGAATTTTCAACATGTTGAACATTTTCGGCGACCTATGATCGTGTAAGTGGGACAGGCCCTTTAAGGCAGACGAGTTGCCAGCTCCTGATGGTCGCCACTCAAGATTTTTAAAGGAAGCAGCTGCAGAAAAAGTGGAATCATTGGTTGATGTTGTTCGTCAAAAAACTTAGTGAGCTCCGGGAAAGTGGCAGTGGTTGGACAACCACAACTGTGACTCTATTGTTCAAGATGGGAGGAAGACAAAAAAAAGGAAACTGGAGGTTTGTCAACTTCTCTTGTAGGCAAGATGCTGGAGTCTATAGTCAGGAAAGGAGTAGCTAGTCAATTCGAGAAGTTTAACATAATAATGAAACAAAGTCAGCAGCATTTTGATACATCTACTAGAATGTTTCAAGGAATATAACAAGCAGAGCCAATAGAGAGGAATTTACAAATACGGTAGTTTTGGATTTTTGGAAGACATTTGACATGTATACCATGCAGAGTGCAGAGAAAAGCTTTGTGTGCATGCTGTCCAGTCAAATCAAATCATGCACGAGTACCATTAAGTCACACACTAGTGCAACAGATTGTGCAAGAATAAAAAAATATCAGATTGCAAAATAAAGTGTTAGAGCATTGTAGCGTTACTGTGACAGAGAATATGCAGATTGATAAAAGATCAATACTATACCCCAGCATCCAGGAAGAGCATTCAGTATTCTGATGACAGCAGGGAACAAGTTGTTCCTGAAGGTAGACACAAAATGCTGGAGTAACTCAGCGCTGGGTTACTTACTCCAGCATTTTGTGTCTACCTTTGATTTAAACCAGCATCTGCAGTTCTTTCCAAGACAAGTTGTTCCTGAATCTGGTGGTACGTGCGTTCAATCCAGGGCCGGATTTACGTATAAGCTTGACAAGCTTAAGCTTAGGGCCTCGAGATCTAGGGGGGCCTCGCAGAGCCGGACTTACCACTAGGCTTCATAGGCTGAAGCCCAGGGCCTCGAAATCTAGGTGGCCTCCGGTCAAGGCAGGACACCTGCCATTCAACTCTGGGCAGCCCCCTCTCTCTATCTCTCTCTTTCTCTCTCTCTCTCTCTCTCTGTCTGTCAATCTCCGTCACCGCCCGCCATCCGTATCCATGTCCGTGTCTCCGCTCTCTGCTCTCCGCTGGCTCCTCATCCGCCGGCACGCCAGCCCACCTTGCACATGCACCAGCACATCTGTCCCCTGCACATGTGCACAACCACAGCCAGCACATCATTGGCCGCCCTGCGCATGCAACCGGTCAGCGCTGGGCACTTTCTCCCTCGCTTTGAATTGTGGGAGGTCTGGTCGCCACCTCGCCGCGACCGCTGAAAACCAACGCAGAATCACTCCCTGACCCTGGATCTGGAGTAACTCCCTGGAGTAACGATTGCTTCTGGTTTCCTGGTTGTCCATAAATATTCTAAATGAAATTTAAACTGGAGGTGGTGGAGGGCTGAACAATAACAGCATATTGCATTTTACCTGTTTATTTATTGTGTATATATGTGGTCTATGGTATATCGACACACTGAACTTTTATCTCCTGTTCTGTATTATGTTCACATATTCTGTTGTGCTGCAGCAAGCAAGAATTTCATTGTCCTATCTGGGACTCATGACAATAAAACCCTCTTGACTCTCGACTTGGACTTCAGCAAAAAAGGGTTCTTGGGGAAAAAAGAGGTACCTTAAATTTAGATGCTTCTGGTTGGGTAACTATGGTAGGGTGAAGACTATTCCATGCTTTAATTGTGCGGGGGAACTCCATGGAGCAGCCAGCAACTTTGGATAGAAGAAATTGGGTGACGTTTCGGGTAGAGACCCTTATTTAGACTACCTCTGGATTTAGTGTTTTTAGTTTAATTTAAAGATACAGCGTGGAAACAGGCCCTTTGGTCCACCGAGTCCATGCCGACCACTAATCACCTGTACACTAGTTCTATCCCACATATTAGCAGAGTAAGTCAAGAGACAAGAGTGTTTTATTCTCTCACGTCCCAGTTAGAACAATGAAATCCTTACTTGCAGCAGCACAACAGAATATGTAAATATAGTACTCTGTAAACAATGAGAAAACAAAATGATGTATATTTATATATGAATATATAACTATATAAATATACATATGTGTGTGCCTGCGTGTGTGTGTGTGTGTGTGTGTGTATAATATATATACCCACACACATACACGCACAATTTCCCTCCTGGGATTAATAAAGTTCTATTGTATAGTATCGTGTGTGTAGGAAGGAACTGCAGATGCTGGTTTAAACTGAAGATAGACACAAAAAGCTGGAGTAACTCAACAGGTCAGACAGAATCTCTGGACAAAAGGAAAATATTATGTTTCAGGTTGGGTCTGAAATAGGTTCCTGCACACCTTTGGAATGTGGAAGGAAACAAGAGCACCCAGAGAAAACCCATGTGATCAAAGGGAAAAGGAGCAAACTCCATACAGACAGCACCCATATTCAGGATCAATTCCGGGTCTCTGGCACTTTTAGGCAGCAACTTTATGGCCAATGTACTGCCCCATAGTCTTGAACTGAATTAAAACATACAGTAGCTGTAAAGGAGGACATAGCGTCACTTGGAGATTTAAAACTGAAAATGGATATTTTCATTTTTTTAGTAACCAAAGTTATCAACGTATAATTGTTTGTGTGTTGGAAAACTAAATATAGTGGCACAGCTGGTAGACTTGCTGCCTCACATGCCAGAGATCTGTGTTCGATCCTGTCCTCGGGCACTGTCTGTGTCCCACATCCCAAAGATGCATTGGCTTTGTAGGTTAACTTGTCTCTGTAAAATTGCCCCTAATGTGTAGGGAGTGGGTGAGAAAAGTGGAGTAACAGAACTTGTGTGAATGGGTAGACAAAAATGCTGGAGAAACTCAGCGGGTGAGGCAGCATCTATGGAGCAAAGGAAATAGGCGACGTTTCGGGTCGACACCCTTCTTCAGACTGATGTGAGGGTGGGGGGGACAGGAAGAAGAAAGGAAGAGGTGGAGACAGTGGGCTGAGGGAAAGCTGGGAAGTGGAGGAGAAGCAGGGAATACCTGAAATTTAAGAAGTCAATGTTCATACCGCTGGGGTGTAAACTGCCCAAGCAAAATATGAGGTGCTGCTCCTCCTATTTATGGTGGGCGCACTCTGGCCATGGAGGAGGCCCAGGACAGAAAGGTCGGATTCGGAATGGGAGGGGTAGTTGAAGTGCTGAGCCACCAGGAGATCAGGTTGGTTATTGCGGACCAAGTGGAGGTGTTAAGCGAAGCGATCGCCAAGCCTACGCTTGGTCTCACCGATGTAGAGCAGCTGACACCTACAGCAGTGGATGCAATTGATGAGGTTCGAGGAGGACCTCTGCCGCACCTGGAAAGACTGCTTAGGTCCTTGAATGGAGTCAAGGGGGGAGATAAAGCGACAAGTGTAGCATTTTCTGCGGTTGCAAGGGAAAGTGCCAGGAGAGGGGGTGGTTTGGGTGGGAAGGGACGAATTGACCAGGGAGTTACTGAGAGAGTGGTCTCTGTGGAAAGCCGACAGGGGTAGGAAATGGGAAGATGTGGCCAATGGTGGGATCCCGTTGGTAGACAAAGCTGGAGAAAATCAGTGGGTAAGGCAGCATCTATGGAGCGAAGGAATAGGCGACGTTTCGGGTCAAGACCCTTCTTCAGGGGGGAGGGGACACGAAAAAGAAAGAAAGAGGCGGAGGCAGTAGGCTGTTGGAGAGCTGGGAATGGGAGGGGAAGGAAGGAGAAAGCAAGACTACCTGAAATTAGAGAAGCCAATGTTCATACTGCTGGGGTGTAAACTACCCAAGCAAATATGAGGTGCTGCTCCTCCAATATGCGGTGGGCCTCACTCTGGCCATGGAGGAGGCCCCAGACAGAAAGGTCGGATTCGGAATGGGAAGGGGAGTTAAAGTGTTGAGCCACCGGGATATCAGGTTGGTTATTGCAAACTGAGTGGAGGTGTTGTGCGAAGCGATTGCCAAGCCTGCGCTTGGTCTCACCGAGGTTGATCATAAGTTGAATAATCCAACCACATTTTTGTTTGGAGGTGGAATGGATATAATAGAAATTGCATTCATTGCAACGTGTAAAAATAGTTGAGATACTGTATTATAATTTTGCTGCATGTCATTGTGGTATAGATCATGTCTTGATTGGTGAATATGTTTAATTTCTGACTTTATTTGAAGCAGAAATAATATGTGAATGCTTCATTGAGCATAATTCCGACTGGTAACTACGCACTTCGTCCGAGCACATTATCGCACGTGTCATGCAAGCCGTCTTAAATGACCACCTAAACTGTCATTTAGCAACTTAAAAAGCTGTCAAGGTTGCCCGGCTGACAACAGAGAAAAATTAATTAAGTGAGAACTCAACACTAGCACTGGCAATAAATAAATAAATAAATAGCGCAGCTTTCCAGCCCCTTATCTCATTGGCCACGCTCGGCTGCAAATCGGTGTCAATCTGGTGGACCATCTTCCTCCAGTCGTGGGGGTGGGGGATTGGGAGGGGCCTCACAAGTGAAACAGCTTAGGGCCTTCCACAAATTAGGGGACCAAAACTGCACACAATACTCCAGTTGTGGTCTCACTAGGGTACAACTGCAGAAGGACCTCTTTGCTCCTGTATTCGATTCCTCTTGTTATAAAGGCCAACATGCCATTTGCTTTCTTCACTGCCTGCTGTACCTGCATGCTTACTTTCATAGACTGATGTACAAGAACCCCCGATCCCGTTGTACTTCCCCTTTTCCAAACCTGACGCCATTTAGATAGTAATCTGCCTTCCTGTTTTTGCTACCAAAGTGGATAACCTCAGATTTATCCGCATTAAACTTCATCTGCCATGCAGCTGCCCACTCCCCCAACCTGTCCAAGTCACCCTGCATTCTCATAGCATTCTCCTCACAGTTCACACTGCCACCCAGCTTTATGTCATCTGCAAATTTGTTAATGTTACTTTGAATCCCTTCATCCAAATCATTGATGCATATTGTAAATAGCTGCGGTCCCTACCATTCCTGCCTGTTATGCTGGGATGGACATAGAGGCTGGAGGATCAACATTGAGTCTGCTACTTCTTATCCATCCAAGCAGTCAGGCAATAATTCTGAGCCAGTCAAAATGCCATAACCAAATTAATCAAATTGCATATAACGCTACAGCAAGGTTAGGCTTCCTGGGAAAGATCTCAATTGTGTCATGTCTGGAGGTGAATTTCGATTGTGTTTTATCCTGCAAAAAGTCAGCAAAGGAAGCAAACACGCTGTTGTATTTGTTCTCAGTTTGAAAGAGTCAGGACTGTTGATAATGATCGCAGATGTTGAAACTGTAACTGGGCAATGGGCAAGGGCAAAGGTTATATTTGCTAATTCCTAAGCAATAGAGATGGGCCTCAGTAGACCACATCTAAACCGTCATCTATTTGACATAGACAACAAACTAACTCAGTAGTTAAATGAGTTAACTAGCTATTGTTGACTTGGCAAATCGGAACTTATGAAATAAATTATTAAAATTGAATTTTAAAAATTCTGTATTAACTTGAAAAGTGATGAAATGTAAAACAGGACTGAAGAAAATTAGAAGCAATGATAAATAAGATTTTTTAACAATGAAATACATCCAAAAGCAATCATGCCAAATTCAAAATGAAAATCACAAAAGAATAGCTCGGAATGAGTTGCTCGGGCCAGATAGCCAAGCACAATATCACATAATTAATGAGATAGATCCAGGAATTATCCTGGGCCTAACACATAAAAAAGTTACAAAGTGATATAACACTTTATAACACCATGGAAACATTATTGTGCGCTAACATCAGAGCTCAGCATATTGTTCTTGGCTCCCTGTTCATATCATATGCTATTGGCCCAGCCCATGTCCCCCGAGGCTGTCAAAATGTACAACTCCTGTCGTGGGATAGATTGACTCCCCCTCCCCAATCTTTGCACATCCCCAATCCTTTCCACTCGTCATTTTAATTTCATATTTCATGTATCTTGCGTTTTATGACTGTTGGCAGATCAATTTCCCTCCTGGGATAAATAAAGTTCTATTGTATCGTATCGTATTAATGGTGGGGACTCACAATACATCTAATTCAGATTGAGATTCAGATTCAGATTCAATTTTAATTGTCATTGTCAGTGTACAGTACAGAGACAACGAAATGCATTTAGCATCTCCCTTGAAGAGCGACGTAGCAAACGATTTGAATAAATAATAATAAGTGTCCGGGGGGGGGGTGGTGATTGGCAGTCACCGAGGTACGTTGTTGAGTAGAGTGACAGCCGCCGGAAAGAAGCTGTTCCTCGACCTGCTGGTTCGGCAATGGAGAAACCATAATCTATATGGTTCTGGGTGCTTTAGTGTTATTTACAGCCAGTCCAACTCTACTTTGATCATTTCCTGTATCCATAGCTCCCATTATCTTCCTGGTATTTTCTCATTTTAAACTTTCCATAGTGATTGCTCCCATCCCCCCTCCATTTTGCCTATGCCATCGAATTCCCAATTTATCCACTCAATGATTCCCCAATCCTCCCTGTAATTTTTTCCCCTAACTGAAACATCACTAAGCCCATTAAGGATCTCTTCAATCCTTCCACCAGCCCTTCATCAAGCAACACCCAGGCCCAAAACGTTCACTCCTGACTGGCTCCCAATCGACCGTTATCCTCACCGCCATTGTTAATATCCCATTCATCCCTTTCCCCGCACTCTCACTCCATTATCTAGCATCTGTTCTATCAACTCTATGCCGTTGAATGAGGCGAGCTTGCAGTTGAAAAGTTTTTTTTTTAATACCCCAGGGATTGGTAGCTACATATGATCTCTTCCCTGGGATTGACCTCATTATTTCATGCCTCTTTTCAATCTTAGATTTGAAGATACCCTTCGTAAAATCAATGAAGAGCAATATTGTTTGTCTGCAACTATCAAGTAATCAAAATGTTTTTAAATTGCTCTTCAAAATTGCATAGAGTAACTGCTTATTGTTTACAACGGATAAGGCCATGAATTTCCCAAGGATAGCAAAGAAAACACAGATACTGTTGAGCCCACTGTCAAAGATATGAAGCTGTGAAGACATATGCTGATCAACCATTCCATCAATATAACAAATTACATGTAAGATTCAGTGAGTATGTTTCTACCGCTAAGCCCCAGCTCTGATTGTGGTCCCAAAATAGCTCTCCAAACCTCCATCCTGGCCGTTGACCCACACATCTTTCTGACCTCTGGTGTTGCAGAACCCTAACCTTGATTCTGGCTGAACAGCAACTATTGATATTTTATTACACGCCAGCACAAGACATCAAGGGCAATTCATCGTCCGACAATCAGAATGCACCAGACATTGCAGGATAGGGCTCTGGAGAAACGTACTATATTTGACAATGCAAGGCTGACCCGGTGAGTGTAAAGATCCCTCAGCAGACAATGAGGAGTTAGAGTAGTCTGCTTAAATTACTCATGGATAAAAGATTTGTGTCCAGATTTAGGGCAAATCAGGAGCGATGACAAATGTCCATTCTTCATTTCATCATTTATTGTTCCCTCCTTTTTCTGTCACATCAAAAAACAAATGTTTGTAAGTATGTGGCATAGCAAAAAGCATTTCTGTTCTGCAGTATTTTACCTGTATATTTTACAAATTGTGCCTTGCTCATCAAATGCTTTTGGAACAATTTAACTGGCAAATTTCATTTGTTGCTCTAATGATTTAATGTTAAAAGACGCATTAGTACAAATCCAAATTGAATAACTTTGTATTCCACGAACAGAGATTTAATTTCTATGAATCTATATAAAAGGGTGGCATGGTGGTAGAGTTGCTGCCTTACAATGTTAGAGACCCGGCTTTGATCCTGTCTACGGGTGCTGTCTGTACGGAGTTTGTATGTTCGCCCTGTGACTGCGTGGAGCTCCGGATTCCTCTCACACTCTAAAGACGTACAGGTTTATAGGTTAAAAGGCTTTGTTAAAATAGTAAATTGTTTCTAGTGTGTGCAGGATAGTGTTAGTGTACGGGGTGATCGCTGGTAGGCGTAGACTCGATGGGTTTAGAAGGGCCTGTTTCCGCATTGTATCTCTAAAGCATAGTTAGCATGCCCATAGCAGGCTTGTTTATATACCCACCTCAGAGAGACCAAGGGCACCCAGGTTCAGATCCAAGCTGTGCTGCTGTGATGGTAACATTGGCCACAATGCTGTGGACTACAGAACATTCTCCAGTGCAAGTTACCATCTAAACCTTACAGAGAGAGTACATTGCCGGCACATATATCAAGTTAGAATCATCTATAATGCTATTTGTGGTAATAATCGTTTTCTTAAACTTAAATATGAAGAACAAACACCTGGACGATGTGACAGATAGCAGCTCGTTTCAATCAATTACAGAAAGAATCTGTCTTCAGGAAACGGAATAAGAAGCCAACAACAATAAACTTACATTTATGTAGTCTCTTTAGTACAGTAAAATATTCCAAGATGGTTCACGAGAGTGTTACTAAGCATAACAAACCACCAAAGAAGATATTTGGACAGATAACAGATGGCAATTTACAAGGAGTGTCTTAAAAAAACTGAAGCAGTGACAGAGAGATTTAAGGGGAGAATTCCAGAGTCTGGGGGCACTACAGCTGAAACTCAAATATAAGTCAGACTGAATAATCTGGTTCAATAAGGGTGAACAATGGTGTTGGTGTAAAGGGGAATAGAATGTGTGGTGGGGTGAAAATAATAATTCTGGTATTCCCAATTGATTGATACAAATACATCGATAGATGCTCCTGAACACATCATCAGTGATGTAACCTGGGGTCATTGGGTGTTTCGGGTCTTTCAACATCAGACGCCCTCACCCAGGCGACCCAGCCGTGGTTGATCAGACCACGACTTGTGTTCAGGTGGCATTCACTCCTCCCCATGGACCTCCTCTCCTGATCCAGAGCCATCTCGAGGCCTTCTCCGCTGCCTCTGTGGTGTTCTTGATGGCCCTTCTCCTCGCCACTCCGTTGATGCCCAGTGCACTCAAGGCTTTGTAGAGCGATTGCCCTGCAAAACCTCTGCAGCCAACCTCGATGGGCATACACCTTGCCTTCCAGCCCTGCTTGCGGCAGTCTATGACCAGCTCTTCATACTTGGCCATCTTCCTCTCGTGGGCCTCCCCCAGACGGTCCTCCCACGGCACTGTCAGTTCCAACAAGACGATGTTTTTGGTTGCCTCTGAGACCAGGAGGATATCTGGCCTCAGGGTGGTCGTGGCAATGTCCTGTGGGAACTTCAGCTGTTTCACCAGGTCTACAGAAAGCTGCCAGTCCTGCGCAGTCACCAGGATTCCTGACGGATTCCTGGCTGCTGTGGTTCTTGGCAGCTGCACTCCGGCCTTCACGAAGGTGATCATCTGGGTGGTAGGGCGTGCTCATCTGCAGCTGCTGATTCCCATGCTGATGGCTTCTGCAATGGGTTTAAGTATCTGGTTGTGACACCAGGTGTACCGGCCCTGCCCAAGAGCCTTTGGGCAACAGCTCAGGATGTGTTCCAACGTCTTCTTGCCTGAGCATTGCGGGCAATCTGGAGATTCCGCTTTGCCCCAGATGAAGAGGTGCGATGGGCTGGGCAGGACATCATGCACTGCCTGGACCAGGAACTTGATGCGCTGTGGTTCAGCTTGCCAGAGCTCAGTCCATGTGACTTTTCGGTCCATGGCCTGCTCCCACCTTGTCCAGGCTCCCTGCTGCCTCAATCCAACTGCTCTGGTACACCATTCCTCCTCCACCACTGTCCTCACTTCCTCCTGGGCCAGCCTTCGCCTCTCCTTCCCTTTGGCCTTGTCAAACTGGGGAGATGGGAAGATTCCCAGGCCTGCTCTTCCCCGAGTCACTGTTCCCACCAGGACTCTGTGGCGTATCCGAGACTCCGCTTGCAGCACGGCTTCGCCGGCTCTCCACTTCCTCCCAGTTTTCACCTCCACCCCTGCTTGAGCCACCTTGGGGTCACTGGAGTCCCTGTACAGCATCACCTCTCTGGCCCGAGTCACCTTGAACTCCTCCTCCAGGGACTTCAAGGGCAGCTGGAGCTTGGTGTTATTTCCGTAAAGGGTGATGCTGCTAAGGCTCCTGGGCAGACCCAGCCACCTTCTGAGAAAGCTGCTGACTTTCCTCTCCAATCTCTCTACGATGGATATTGGGACTTTGTAGACAAGCAGTGGCCAGAGTACCCTTGGCAGGATCCATGCTGGTAAATCCATGCCTTGAACTTGCCGGGAAGCCCCGACCGGTCCACTGCTCTCAACCAACTCTCCAGCTCCTGACAGGTTGCCTGGACAGATGCTGTATCCTTCAGGCTGCTGTTAAACACCTTGCCAAGACTCTTCACTGGCCTTTCGGAGACAGTTGGGGTTGTTGTCCCTTCGATGCTGAAGCGGAACCTGTCCATAACTTTGCCCTTCTTCAGCACCAGTGACCTTGATTT
Source organism: Leucoraja erinaceus (assembly GCF_028641065.1). Lineage (NCBI taxonomy): Eukaryota > Metazoa > Chordata > Chondrichthyes > Rajiformes > Rajidae > Leucoraja > Leucoraja erinaceus. Next base: position 15,223,126 of record NC_073380.1, on the reverse strand, counting down.
TCCTGGCTTAAACCTCATCCTTGCCCATCCAATCAGTTTCTCCAACCCCTGCAGGATCCACCTGCCTCCTGGCACTGACTCAGTGGTGACAGTCAGGTCATCCATGAAGCTGTAGGAAATGTTTGCCTTTTCTAACTTAGGTAGGGAAACAAGCAATTTAAGGGTGGAAGGATGGGGGTGAGTGTCATTACTTTACAGTGTAATCTGCACTTTTGTTGCAGGGAGGAACAGGAGGTAGGTGAGAAAATGTAGGAGACAACAATAATTCCACGGGAATCAGGAATGCTGCTTGTGATTTTTATTCATGTCCAGGAAGGCGGGAAAGGTGGGGTTGGTTCCTCTCAACGGTGTGACAGTTATGAGGATGTGGAGGAGCATGGAGTGGTCAGTCTCGTCCACACACAGTTCAGTTGAAATGGGGTGCTGAGCTGAGGGAGAGAGATTTACCATGGACACTGCTTGGGGAATCACATTTGTGAACGTGATATAAACCACTAAGATATTGTGGCCAAGGCAGAAATTGGAATGGAGGGATTCCAACATAGTTCCAAGATAGATGTGCATGAGTTTTGGTGAGCGCATCTCTGTGGAATTAAGAGTGGAATAGGATGCTGAAACTGTTCCAAGATGTATCAAATACAGGTTTTTTTAAAGGGAGAGCAATCAGAACCCAACCTGTAGACCAATAACGTCAGATCATAGCTTCCAGTTTCAACTATTTTGGACTTGCGGCACTGTGGCATAGTGGTAGAGTAGTTGCCTCACAGCTCCAGAGAGCCGGGTTCGATCCTGACTATGGGTGCTGTCTGTGCGGAGTTTGTATGTTCTCCCTGTGACAGCGCAGGTTTCCTCCTGGTGCTCTGGTTTCCCACCACATCCCAAAGACATGCGGGTTTGAAGGTTCATTGGCCTCCGTAAATTGTCCCCGAGTGTGTAGGGTGTGGTTGTGAAAGTGGGATAACATACAAGTGTAAATGGGTGATGGAAGGTTGGTGTGGACACAGTGGGCCCAAAGGCCTGTTTCCTAAACTAAACTAAACTAAAATGACTGAAACTGCTTTTTGTGATTCTGCTATTGCCTTTACATTTCCTCTGGACACTTATTTTATTTCTTGGCTTGCCCCAGTATCATGGCATTTTGTCTTGAATTCTTATTCCTTCAGTTATAACCTTCCTTCTGAGCGTCTCTCCTCTCCTCTCTGTCTATTTACGTGCTTGGGGTCTGTTTATCTCTACTTTTCCCTGTTCTGCAACCAGCATAGTCAACTTTCTCTCTCTCTCTCTCTGTCTCTCTCTCTCTCTCTCTGCCTGACCTGATAGCATTTCTACCATTTTCTGGTTCTATTTCAGATTTCCAGCATTTGCATCTTCCAGCATCATTTACTTTTGTGTTGAAGAATAAACTTGACCGGGTATACATTGGAATATGTGAGCCAGAACATTGGATGAGCTCATGTTTATGTTCAAGTCAAAGAGGCCAGCTGGGACAGCATTTAAGAAAGGAAGAAACTTGTCAAAACAAATAGTTGAAGGCAGCAAGTATGATTTTCTAAATAAATTATTGAATAAAGCTTCCAGTGATTTGGATTTTACAGGTAACTGTGCTGTTATGTATTATTTTAAGTACATTTCACTTCGCAATGATGAAATATTTTTTACTTAAGAGACGATTGTTATTTTGTTTAAGTTTCCATGATGCTGTAACGTGGCAGTACATGAAGATGCTAATTCATGGCTGGACAACAGATGCAGTGAAGGGTATGTCAAAAATTAACTGTAATTAATAGAATGCTCTCTAACGATATAAGCCACATGCTGCTTACTACTATCATCAGAAACTCAAGAACTATTTGGTGATTGCCTAATCTGCCAAGAATAACAATGACTTCCATCACTTATTTGCTACACTATTTGTTAGGATGTTGTTTGATGATACAGTATCATTCCCTTTAGGGAAATAAAGTTGGTCTGTTTTATTTTTGGCATGTGAGTCTTCTAAAGATTGTGAGTCTAAAGAAACCATGGAGGATTTCAAGCAGCAGTTCAAGATATATGCATATGCCTATCAAACCAAACAGATGCTAAACTTGGATTAAGGTATGGATTGTCACATGCACCGAGATACAGTGAAAAATTTTGTTTCTTTGCTCTTAAATCAAATCATACTACACGTATGTACAATCGTCCAGGTCACCCTGCAACCTCCTAACATCCTTTTCACAGTTCATACTGTCTTTTGCCTCTTAGAAAATCATAGAAAAATAGGCCATCGACTGCACCGCCACATATGTATGTCATCCAATCGTCCAGGTCATCCCCTGCAAACATCTAACTCCCCTATAGCCATCCTCAACTTTCACAGTTCTGTGTGAAAAAAAGTTCTTCTCATCTCGGTTTTAAAGGATTTCCCCCTATCCCACCCCCCTGGACTTCCCTTCGGGTCCCATCTAGCCGCAAAGTTTCTTGCTGTAATAGTGTTGCTCCCCCTACTTGCTATCCTAATTCCCTCTTCCAAATCATTAATATATATGGTAAACAGTTGCGGCCCCAATACCGAGCCTTGCGGCACTCCACTCGCCACTGCCTGCCATTCTGAAAAGCACCCGTTCACGCCTACCCTTTGCTTCCTGTCTGCCAACCAATTTTCTATCCACGTCAACACCCTACCCCCAATACCATGTGCTCTAATTTTAGTCACCAGTCTCCCGTGCGGGACCTTATCAAAGGCTTTCTGAAAGTCTAGATACACTACATCTACTGGCTCCCCTTCATCCATTTTACCTGATAAATGGTGAGTTCACACATGCCAGTTTTGGACCTGAAGGCTCAGTGGACCACAGTACCAGGAACCTGCCACAAGGACACGAAGGCCCGGGGGGAGCACTGCACCGGCAGGGAGCCGCTATAGATGTCGGACATGAGGAGCAAGGGCCAGCAGGCGGGTAAACTGGGGTAATTCCTCCAGCGTCTACAGGAGGCTCCCCCGGGATACATGGATTACCGGGCGAGGAGAGGGATATCAATTCACATACTGTTCTGGTGGCGATGGGGGAAGGCCCTGCAGGAGCCTGGGGCTAACCTGGATCGGGAACTGCTCCAGAAGACGAGTGCGCAGAGGACTTTGGAAACGGCGCCAAAACATGGCGGCGCCTGCACAAGTAAATATGCAAAAATTAGTTGTGCAGTTGCACATGTGACGAGCAAAGAACCATTGAAACATTAAACCAGTGAAAGTTTTTTGTTTCTGCGGTTCAATTAAAACGACTCACATTTCATTATTGTAGATGAACATTAAGTCACGTTATTGGTCTTTGAGATGCTGAGAACTAGGTTTAATTTAGACATTCAGCAGGATGTTCAACTTGGCCCGGGATCAAAAACTCAACCAAGCTTGCTAAACTAACACATTTCGCCAAATGTTACTAATCACTGTAGTTTTTCATACTTATTGGAAAAAATTAAACCAGATAGTGTTTTTTTTTTTGCAATCTGTTTTTGATCTGTTCTCATCATCTTTGTTTTGTAACTTTAAATCTTGGAGAATTTCCACAGGGCCGTTAGGCAGTGTAGCGAAATCCATGGCAGACCTCTCTGACTTGGTAAAAAAGATGACATCTCTGAGACAATGCTGATTATTTGACCCAAAAGGCACTTGAGTTTCTTTTAAAAACCTGGAGCAAGGTTGAGGTCAACATCAGAGGTGAAAGGAACTTAATTTCTCAATGTTGGTCAACGATGATAATTAACCACTTAGGCCAGAACAGCACATTAAGACATAAAACTACAGATAGTTTTATCAGTGCGTTGTAAGGAACATGATTGAGATTCTCTGGTAAAGCTCTTTCTGTTGAAATTGTTTAGGTCGAGGGCAATTCCCATTCTCTCAGCTCACAGCCAACAGTCACCGTACTCCGAGTCCTGATTTACAGTTAGCTATCTTCCCCTCACCCTTCTGACTCGAGCAGCATGCCTGCAGAGCATTACGCTTCTCCAGGCTGTGTGGCCACATTGCAGAGGTGAAAAGCAATTGTTCCTCCCCACTTCCAGTCACAGCATCTGAAACTTGTTACCATCAAAATGTCAATGGATGTGAGACTAAACGCCCAGACAGTTCACCGTGTTATCAAAAGGGGACTGTCAGAGAGCCCTGTTAATGTCAGGCTTATTGAACAAAGTCAGTGGCAGCCACTGATGACTCTGTTCTGAGACATTATCTTACCAGACGGTTAATAAAAGACACTTGTGCTAAGTGGTTCTGCATGGACAGGATGATTTGTCTTAGGCAAACATAAAATATGTTTTCAACACCACAACTGTATTCTGCTAATTGCACGTATGATCATCACTGGACAAGCTTTAATTTACATGTGAATTTGCTTATCCCGTAAACTATTATAATAAATACATGTCCAACATTCGATTCCACTATAGTTAATGGCTATATAATGGGAGTTGGCAGCACACAACTCCGATGGCCAATAGTATATAATGTTATCGGATTTGGGCACTTGGGGAAATTATCATTGCGGGTTTTCCCAAAAAGAAAGAAGGATGATTTAGCTTAGTTTAGTTTAGTTTAGTTTAGAGATACATTGCGGAAACAGGCCCTTCAGCTCTCCGAGTCTGCACAGACCAGCGATCACCGCACAATCACAATACCCTCTACACACACTAGGGACAATTTACATTTGCACCAAGCCAATTAACCTACAAACCTGTATGTCTTTGGATTGTGGGAGGAGACCGAAAATCTCGGATAAAACCCATATGGTCATGGGGAGACGTACAAACTCCGTACAGACAACACCTGTAGTTAGGATTAAACCTGGGTCTCTGGCATTGTAACCGTTGTAAGGCACCAACTGTTCCGCTGCGTCACCGGGAATAAAAATGCTTATCGGGATGAAAAGCGAATATTCCATGTTTTGTTTCACTGGCATTATCAGGCCTAAACAATTTCAACCACTGAAAGAGCATTACCAAGGAATCTCAATCATGTTCCTTACAACGCACTGATAAAGCCAGGGGCAGAAAACCCGGGGGGGGGGGGGGAGCAGAGGGGACCCCCCCCCCCCCCCATGTTTTGAGAGGTGGCAGACATCCCCCTCCCCCCCAGTTTGTGATCCCGATTTTAAAATCTCGGTGTTTAGCGCTGGATTGAGCCTCCGAAGACTCGCGCATGTGCGTGAGTGTGCGCATGTGCGTGTGGCCGCCAAAAATTGTGTCCCCCGTCCCCTCCATGTTTTGATAGCAAGTTCCGCTCTTGGATAAAGCTATCTGTAGTTTGGCTTGCACCTCGTATGGCCAACTTTGTTGCCTGCTATTGAAGTTTTTTGAGACCCACTCTATTTCCTGAGCATGTATTCATAATGGGATGCTGTTATCTCACATACTGTGTGTCTAATACCACTACTTTGCTTGGAGACACCTTCACCTGTAATAACATTATATCCAAGGAGGCAAGCTGGGCCACAGTGACTATTTCCACGCTGTATGATTCTACGACTCTATGGCTGTGATACAAGTTGTACATGGTGTATTTTGTGGTACAATTACTTTGAGAAATCATTTACATTAACAAAGACTTTTGCATTAAAACACAATTCCTCATACAATTCCTAGCCCATTCTCTTTTGTTACACTTCTGCCAGAAAATAACATTGCATTTCCCAACATTACACCAAGTTCCTGTCACACTCATTTAAGATTATTTTTCAGAATTGTATGGTCGTGAGAGGTCGCCTATGGTCGTGAGAGGTCACCCGCGACATGTTGCCAGGGGTCACCTGTATGGTCGTGAGCGGTCTCCTATGGTCGTGAGTGGTCTCCAAAGAGTCGTAGCGTCTTTCTGCTCGCCGCTGAATTTTCAACATGTTGAACATTTTGGCGACCAATCACGGGTGCTGGCAGTCGCCTGTAAAGTTCGCGTAAGTGGGACAGGCCCTTAAGGATGCATAGTTTTCCCTCTGGACCCAGACTTTACAGAGGAGCCCAAACACACATTCCATGATTTTTTTAGATGCAGCTTGATCTGCACTGATTGCAGGCCACTAGTGAGGAGCCGGTCCTCAACCATATGGGCAAGGACTGCAAAGACACTCCTTCAAAGGGGATTAGCCACAGCCTGGTACTGGAAATTTATCTCAAGGGCGTTCCCTTCAGGTAGTTCAATTCCCAAAGCTGTGGCCCAGTACCTCCACCATATCCTCCTCTCAACATCTCCCTCCCCACCAATTTGCCAGTCTCGCCTGGTTCTCCTGATAAGAGACTGTAATCGACCACATATTTACTTCTCAGTCCCAGCAGTCGACCCTCCCCTCAACCTTTCCACCTACCAATCAACAACAACTGACTTCCGTACACATACACATGGACACTAACTGCCTTTCTATTTCTTATCCTTTACAAGCGTTGACACCAAATTCCTACATCCAGGATTTGGTTTATTCATGGAGATGTTATTTCACAAGCTGGTGGAAAAAATATTGGAGATTGTATATCATAATGGATAATAAAAAAGATTTATTTACTGAATTTGATTTTTTATAAGCAGCTGGAACTGATGTCATGTATACAGGTATGGTGAGGCATGGCTACAATGAAAGACATGCTTACAGCAGCATCATAGGCACACAGACTCAGGCAACACACAAGAACATAAATCATACATTGCTAACACATATCACATGAACAAGACACAAGACAGTGGAAAACACAATTGGACAGCTCCACTGAACAACACAACCATAGTTAGACACAAAATTCTGAAGTAACTCAGCGGGACAGGGTTGAGACCCAACTTCAGACCCGAAGGGTCAGTCTCGACCCATATCATCACCCATTCCTTCTCCCCAGAGATGTTGCCTGTCCCGCTGAGTTACTCCATCAATTTGAGTCTATCTTTGGTGTAAACCAGCATCTGCAGTTCCTTCCTAAACAAAACCATAGTGTTTGATTTTTTTCATGACCTCAAGGATCATGTCATAATATCACCAATATAAACTAAGAAATATAAAATAGTGCTAAATTGAATAGCTGCATTTACCATCAGGATGGTGCTGTAAGTAATGTCTAAAAAAATCTGATTAAATAAGCAACTTCAAACGAATGCAAATTGCTGTTGACTTCTCCAGTATTGCCAGCTTCAGTGTGGTGAACGTGAGTAAAATTGTTTATTTCACAGCGCGATTTTACCTCAGAGAACTCCATGTCCTAATAACTTCCCAGTGCAAACACATTTATATTACTTGGCAGATTATATGAGTTCATGTCTCTATTTGTTCAAGAAATTATTAAAGATTAAACAATGCATTGGGTCATTATCAAGAGATATCTCCATAAAAAGGGAAGTAAAACCTTCGTCAGATTTTTGTAAATCGCCAATAAATTCAAGATTAGTTCATTAGGATTTAAAGAAAGATAATATTATTATCACCATTAAAATGAAGTAACTGGTATTAAAAGAATGATGTTGATATGACATTTGCTGAGAGGACTCCTATACTTCGAATGTACCAACAATTATAAACACAGCTGTTTTTAAGTAACCTATTAGTTTTCCCAAAGAGACTTCACTCCGACCATCTCTTGGGACAAGTATAGATGACTATAAATTATGGGCAGTTGCAGTAGTTACTGAATCAACAGCCAAGGCTCAGATTCAGGATCTGCATGGTTCCATCAGCTTCTTCTCATAGAGATACATAATTACTTCCAAATAGAGCGACACTTGCAAACCAATTTTAATAATTATATCTTCCCAGTGAAATATTTCAACATTATTTTCCTTCCTCCTTCACATATACAGCTATGTACGTGATATGTACCAGATTGCACCTATTGTACTAATTGTGCTGCCATCAAATATTATTGGTTTATTATTGTCTCAATGAATACAATGAACAATTTTGTTTTGCGTGCTATCTGGGTAAATCATACCATACATGAATGTAATCATTCCATACATGAAAACAATAAGTAGTGCAAAAACATGAGGGCAGAATATGGTGATGCAGCTGCAAGGAAAGTGTAGATCAAAATGTAAATTGCAAAGGGCCGCAAGAGGTAGATTGGAAGATCGGGAATATATCCTTAGCAGATGAGAGCTTCATTTAAGAGTCTGATAAAAACACGGTGGAAGCCGTGCTTGGATTTGGTGGTATGTGCTTTCAAGCTTTCCCCTACCTAAGGGTAGATATTGTCCAAATTGTTTTTCTCTCTGTATGCTTCATAATCCTACATTATTCGATCTGGTTAATCCTTGGGCTCTTTTGTTGCAAGGAAGATAAGCCCATCTCACCCATTTTAATAAGGGGTAGGTAATTTAGGAGTGAGATGAGGACAAACTTTTTCACTCATAGAGTTGTGAATCTGTGGAAATCTCTGCTATGGAAGGCAGTGGAGGCAAATTCACTGGATGTATTCATGTGAGAGTTAGATATACAGTAGCTTGCAGGGCTAACGGAAACAAGGGATATGGGGAGAATGCAGGAACGGGGTACTGATTTTGGATGATCAGCCATGATCATATTGAAATGCGCACCTATTTTTTCTATATTTCTATGTATCGACTGCCCAATGGGAGAGGTGAGAAGAGGGGTTGATCAGGGTGCGAGTTGTCCTTGATTATGTTCACTGCTTTCCTGATGTAGCGTGTGGTATGGATGTAGTATGGGTGGGGGATGTGGGTGGCAGGAGGTTTGGTAAGGTGTTTTGCATGATGGACTGGGCTGCATTTTGCATCTTTCTTTCAATTTTGGGGAGAGAAATTGCCATCCCAAACTGCGATGCATTCCGATTGGATGCTTTCGCTGGTGCATCCGTAGAAATTGATACAGAATTATTGGAGACATGTTGAAATTTCTTTATCTTTTGAGAAAGTAGAGGTGGTGGGCAATAGTGGGCAGTGGTAGAGTTGCTGCCCGACTGCAACAGAGACCTGCATTCGATCCTGACTACGGGCGCTGTGTGCATATAGTTTGCATGTTCGCCCTGTAACCACATGGGTTTCTCCGGATGCTCCGGTTTCAAGAGGCAACAACTGATCAAAGTATCTGCAAAACTCCTCTTTCATTTACAGTCACAAGATGTTGATCAAAATCATTTTGCAATGTATCACTGTATAATTCGTATTTGTTGGCCATTTTCTTCCCTTTCAAACCTCATGTCCTAAGGTTTTAGACCCATTGCAAGGTACAGATGCCTCCAGCTATCTTGCCCATTGTGACAACTCCACCATTGTGGTGAGAATGTGTGCTAAATTTTAGCTGTCTCTACCTGGCCTAAATGTGAAAGTCATTCTCACACAAGAACAATTCCCTTCCCTTCCACTTCTATCAACAGCCCACCTCCCGAGGTGTGGTCCTAAGGTGGGTGACATTAATGTATTTTAAGGAATGTCATTTGTGAGTTGAGATCCTTTTTTTTAAGTTTTTATTTTTTTCCCATTTTTTTTAGTGAGATTCTGCACGGAAATAGGCCCTTCGGCCCACCGAGTCCGTACCGACCAGCGATCCCTGCACATTAACACTGTCGTGCACACACTAGGGACAATTTACATTTGTACCAAGCCAATTGACCTACAAACCTGTACGTTGTTGGAGCGTGGGAGGAAACTGAAGGTCTCGGAGAAAACCCACACAGGTCACGGGGAGAACATACAAACTCCATTCAGATAGACTCCTGCAGAATCCTAACTTGAATTTCATGGTTTGGATGAGTGAACCTTGAGCTGCTTAGTCCATTTGCACCACGCAATGAACATAGAACATAGAATATAGATCCTAGAGCATATGAACAGGCCCTTCGGCCCACAATGTCTGCCAAGACCAACCCTTGTCTGCCTAAACATAATCCATATCCATCCATACCCAATATATCCTTCATAAAATCAGCTGAGAAATAGAAACATAGAAACATAGAAATTAGGTGCAGGAGTAGGCCATTCGGCCCTTCGAGCCTGCACCGCCATTCAATATGATCATGGCTGATCATCCAACTCAGTATCCCGTACCTGCCTTCTCTCCATACCCCCTGATCCCCTTAGCCACAAGGGCCACATCTAACTCCCTCTTAAATATAGCCAATGAACTGGCCTCAACTACCCTCTGTGGCAGAGAGTTCCAGAGATTCACCACTCTCTGCGTGAAAAAAGTTCTTCTCATCTCGGTTTTAAAGGATTTCCCCTTTATCCTTAAGCTGTGACCCCTTGTCCTGGACTTCCCTAACATCGGGAACAATCTTCATTTCCTTTCGGATTGGACCCAGAGCAACAACACCCTTGGTTTAAAAATGCTGACAAGTCTAATGTTCACTTTGTCAATCATATTTTCCTCTCTCAAGTTCTGATTTATTGGGCTGCTTTTTACAGGACTTATATCCCATTTAACCACAACTGGAAAGTCACCTGTAGTCCACTGCCTGGAATGCAGTTATGCCTGGACTTTGAAATGGCTCAGGGCTCAGAGTGAGCCATCGGTAACAAATACACTCACCTGTTCACTGTCTGTATCCCCACTGAGGGGGAATCTCATTGACACATACATGATAATGAAAGGCCCACATAGGCCCATGGAAAGGATGTTTCCAGTAAATGCAGAGTCTACAACCAGAGGGCACAGCTTCAGAATAAAAGGACGTATTTTTAGAATGGTGATTAGGGGGAATTTCTTTATCTAGAGGGTGGTGAATCTGTGGAATTCATTACCACAGACGAATGTGGAAGCTAAGTCATTGGGTATTCTTCAAGAAGGGATTGATAGGTTTTTGATTAGTAAGAGCGTCAAAGGTTACAGAAAGGGCAGGGGAATAAGATTGAGAGGGAAAAATAGATGAATCATGACTAGAGTCAGGATGTTTAGGCGCTAAAAATCTCTGAAATAGGCAGGCAAAAAGGCAAAATAAAATTACAAAAAAGGCACAAAAAAGTCATTTATTGACAAAAAAGGCATAAAAAGGCATGTATTTCGACCACCAAAAATATGGTTAAAATGATAATTATAAAGGTATACTACATTATTGCCTGGTTGCACATGACTACTAGCATTTTTTTCAAATTATCTGGTATTAAACTATGCCGTCTGTCAGACAGAATATGCTTCAGTTGTGAAAAACTTCTTTCTACCCCAGGTGAGGTCACTGGTGCATATCTGAAACAAGCTACAAACTCCACATTCATGTTGATATCTTGTGCATTACAACTACCTTTGAGAAATTTAGCTATGTTTTGTATTTCTTCTAGATCTTTGTTAGCTAAAATCCCCCTTTCACATTTTCCTTGTATGTCTTTACCTACATCGCCAGGAACATTAAGTACAAAATACAGCAAGTGAAGATGTAAACAACTGAGCAATAGTTGGCATTTTGACTTTTCCAATACTTCCAATGTCAAGAAATACTCCTTTGACGGTTGACCTGCCGCCAGCTTATCGATGACCACATTGGCAACATGTCTCCCCACAGCATTGGTTGTCTCGTCTATTGAGATCCATATTTTGATGCATGCAACTTCATCTCTAATTTTCTGCACAACAATGTTGAAATTGCTGTCAACATAATTTTTCTGTAATGATGACTCGCAGTAGATTCCTTTGTTTATTTCCCTAAAAACCCTCTGAGAATTGTTTTCCAATTTCCACAGTGGAATTCCAGCATCAATGAATGCTTTGCACAGATCACTCGAAAACTCAGATTTGCGATTGGAGCCAGCAGTAAATGTTGCGAGGAGACAAGCTTGCGTATATGCTGCCTTCAGTTTCTCTGTCGCCGACTTGTGTTTAGCTGTCTGTACATGCTGGGAGACAAAATATTTCTTCTCATTATTGCTTTCTCACATGCTTTGCAAAACTGTACACAGTTGTCTGTAGAGAATATATCACTCCCGTACACACTCACCAAATCGTTCAGTTTTTTACAAGGCGTTGACTTGACTTTAGGCATTTTGACGCTTGCAGGGGTAGATCCTACAGGAGCGGGGATGCAGACCTCTACAGGCAGGCCAAGTACAAGCTGAGAAGAGGAATCAGAGCTGCCAAGGAAAGGTACTCTGAGAAGTTGAGGAACAAGTTCTCAACAAATGACTCTTCTTCAGTGTGGAAGGGCTTGCAAGAAATCACAAGCTACAAGAGGAAAAACCCCCGCTCCTTGGGCAATCATCAACTGACCAATGACCTGAACGAGTTCTACTGCAGGTTCGATAAACAGAAACTTAACCCTGGTACCCCCCACACCCCATCCCCAACCAACACTTCACACCTACTCACAGCTTGATTCCAGTTTGAAAAGACTAGATCCTTCCCCACCTACTCCTCCCCAATCACCACTTCACACCTACTTAAAGCATGGCTCCAGTCTCTAAAGACTGGACCCTTTCCCATGCACCCCTCTCCAATCACCATTTAACACCCTTACAGCCGGGTTTCGCCCTGGTGCTGTAAATTTTCTTGTTACATTAAAATGGGGGAAAAAAGGCTAATTTAGGCACTCAATCGTGAAAAAGCCATTATCTTCCTGAAATCATCAAAAAAGGCATGAAAAGGCACATGGCATTTATGGCAAAATCCTGGCTCTAGTCATGACTAAATGAGGGAAAAGAGTTGATGGGCTGAGTGGTCTAATGCTACTTTTATGTAAATGTATTTAATATCAGTACTCTTGTATGTTGATAAGTTATTTGACTACAACAGGCATTACAGCTGAGCCCAACCCTTTTGAAACACATCAGTTTAGGAGCAGATATTTCTGGATGAAGGCCAGAATTGACTGAATTGTGCCCATATAACAATTACAGCACGGAAACAGGCCATCTCGGCCCTACAAGTCCAGCTTTTCTCTTATTTAATGCAGAGATACTAAGAACAGCTATATCTCACAATAGATTAATTCATAACACTTGCAAGTACTCAGTTTTGATAAACGTTCACCAATTTAGACATGTTAAGGAAGCAGGCAGTTTCATAGCAGATGCATTATGTGAAGTTATCCACATTGGCAGAACAAAAAACAGGAAGGTAAAGTATTATCTAAATGATAGATAGATATAAAATGCTGGAGTAACTCAGCGGGTCAGGCAGCATCTCTGGAGAGAAGGAATAGGTGACGTTTTGTGGAGAGAAGAAATAGGAATTATTTAAATGGTAATGGACTGAGGAATGATGATGTACTAAAAAGGATCTTGTCCAACAGTGAAAACAAATGTGCGGGTGATGCTACCAGTTAAGAAGATGAATGATATGTCAGCCTTCATTATAGAGGAACGGAGTGGAGAAGCAGGAGCGTTTTGCTGTGTTATACAGGGCCTTGGTGATGCCACACCTGGAGTATTGCAAGATCTTAACCATAAAAAAAGTTCAAGGATCGTTTCCCCAAAGTAATTCTTTACAATGATGAATGCAGCGCTGGAGACCCGGGTTCGATCCTGGCCATGGGTGCTGTCTGTATGGAGTTTGTATGTTCTCCCCGTGACCTGCGTGGGTTTGCTCCGAGATCTTCGGTTTCCTCCCACACTCCAAAGACGTCCAGGTTTGTAGGTTAACTGGCTTTGAAAACGTTTTTAAAAAAGAATTGTCCCTAGTGGGTGTAGGATAGTGTTAATGTGCGGGAATCGCTGGTCGGCGCGGACCTGGTGGGCTGCAGGTTCTGTTTCCGCGCTGTATCTCTAAAAAAGAACTAAATAAAAAAAATAACCTCTCGTTTGAAGAGAGGCTGATCAATTATACACTAAAGTTCAGAAAAATAACCTGAAACAGAATCATGCAAAATTCTGGCAAGGCTTTACAGGCTTCATGTAGAGAGGATAATTTCCCCTGGAAGAGGAATTTGGAACCAGGGAACACCGCCCTGTGGGCCGCAAGAGCGGACGTACAAAAGACCCGTCCGCCCGCTGCCCGCGGCCAAGTCGGCCCTGCTCGTCCCCCAAAAACCAGAGACCGAAGAGGAAGGAGCCAGTGACGACGGATGCAAGGAGCAAGGCCGGTAGGGGAGGGAACCGGAGTCTGGCCTACCACAACCTCAAGTTCAGCTGTGAGAGTCGACTGCAGGCCACAAAGGTGGATGGGCGAAGAACCAGTTGGTTCGCTGGTTTATCCAGATGTCCAAGGAAGACGATGGCTGGTGGCCATGCAGCAGCATGGGGCTTGCCTGGATCGGGCGCCACTCATAAGACTTAGAGTGTGGACTGGACTTTGAAAATGGCTCCCAAACGTAGCATTGCTTGCATGCGGTCTCAGTGGACTATTTCTGTACACTTTGCTGATTGGGGTTTGTGCTTGGGTATAATAATGTGTTACTGGACTGTATGTATGAAAATAATTTCACTGTGCATTGCACAGGTGACAATAAAGCACTGTTGAATCATTGAGTCTCCGGGATCCTATAAACACATTTAGCAACGAGATGAGGAGACATCTCTTTGCTCAAAGAGCGGTGAATCTCTCACATTTGCTGCCACAGAAGACTGTGGAGGTCATCACCAAATACATTTGTGAAGGCGGTAGACAAATATCTCAAACACAGAGTATCGAAAGACGTACAGAGAGAGTGGGAATATGGTCCTAAGATAACGGATCATGACCATGGTGGACCAGGTTTGAAGGGCCAAATGGCCTATTCCTGCTCTTTATGTGTCTATGGTCTGTTTCTAAAAGCTTGCTTATTAGCAACATGTTACATTTATAACTTTCAATGAATCAGGTTTAGATATTTATAGAATAGATAAAAAATGAGATCATCTCCTTTACAAGGATGAGCATGTTAGCAGGATTAGCCCGAGATGGGCGGGAATCTTAATTCAAATAACAAACAAGCATGTTATTTTTTTTATTTTTTTATTTTTTTATTCCTCGTAAAACGTTTTTATTTTTTATTTTTATTTTATTTTAATTAGAAGTACAGTAAATTACAATAATACACATCACATATATCTTATTACATTTGTTGTACCACTTCCTTTTTCGAGCTTTAAAAAAGGTAGAAATAAAAGAAGTAAGGAAAGTGAGCAAGAATCGTGAAGGTGCAGGAAAGTGTTGGGAAGAAGTTAGAAGTTAGAGAAGGAAGTAAAGAAAGGAAACAAGACCCTAGAAAGGAAAGAAAAAAAAAGAAAAACAATCGCTCTATTGTAACACAAAACGCGCAAAAAAGGATATACCAACCATGTTTTTTTTTATTTTTATTTATTTTATACCCCCCGTTACCAGATCCTGGTACCATTTATATTTTAAATTACTATTGCACCTTATGCTTGTAAAAGTTCCATAAATGCAGACCACGTCTTTTGGAAGTGGTCTGCTTTGCCTGCTAGGAGGAGTCTCATCTCTTCCAAGTGTAGTGTTTCGAACATGTTTGAAATCCACATTTTTATTGTTGGTATTGGAACATTTTTCCAAAATTTGAGTATAAGCTTTTTCCCCCATTATTAGCCCGTAATTAAGTAAGTTCTTTTGAAACACGTTTAATTCGGGGTTACCTTCTGATATTCCAAAAATGATCCATTCTGCTTTTGGTACAAGTTTTATTTTTAATGATTTTGTGAAGATTTCAAATATTTCGTTCCAAAATTTTTGGATTTTTATACAAAAAACAAAAGAGTGCGCTATGTTAGCTTCTTGTGACTGACATTTATCACAAATGGGTGAGACATTGGGGAAAGTTTATTTATTTTAGTTTTTGAATAATATAGTCTATGTAATGTTTTATATTGAATTAGAGTATGTCGTACGTTGATCGAGCATTTATGCACATATAGTAAGTGTTTATCCCAGCTCTCTTTTGAAATGTTTATAGCTAGTTCTTGTTCCCAGTCTCTTCTAATACCATCAGTTGTAGGTATTTCTATATTTAAAATAATGTTGTATAAGTATGATATTAGATTTGCTGATTCAGCCTTTGTCTTCATGGCTTCATCCAATAAGTCTGGGGGCATGTTATGATAGTCTTTTGTGTATTTTTTCAGATAGTCACGGATTTGAAGATATTTAAAATATTGATTATTTTTCAAATTATATTTCAGTTGTAATTGTTGAAATGATAATAATTTTCCTAATTCATACAAGTCTCCGAGCGTTTTGATTCCCATTCTTTCCCATTGTGTAAATGATTTATCTATAATTGAAGGTTTAAACGACGGGTTATTGACTATTGGCATTAAAAGAGATAGATTTCTTAATTTTAGATTCTGTTTTATTTGTTTCCAAGTTCTAATTGTGCTATGTATCATTGGATTTTTATTATAATTTTTGTTATTCAGATTCATTGGTGAGAGGAGAGTCGCTCCTGTATTACACGGAGAGCAATCCTCTCTCTCCATTACAATCCAGTCCACCTGCTGGGCAGAATTGTCCAGCAGGTGAATCATATTTTTAATATTTACTGCCCAATTATATACAGTACATAAAATTAGGAAGCGCTAGACCACCCATCTCTTTTGGTTTACTAAGGTGTGCTCTTTGTAGTATTCTGTGGGATTTATAATCCCATATAAAATTTGTCATTTCCGAGTCTAGTTTTTTGAAAAACTTTTTTGGAAGATATATTGGAATTGATTGAAATAAATATAGGATTTGTGGTAAAAAGATCATTTTTATAGCATTTATTCGACCTATTAAAGACAAGCATGTTATTAATCTTACATAAGTAATTGCAGTACTCAGGAACTGCTGAATGATTATAGGAATGAAGTACACTAAAGCATAAGGCGCATTATGGAAGCAGCACCTAAACATGAAGAGCACTCATGCCTGCCGTTCTTTGACTGTAATTGTCACTGCATTTGTGAAACTGGGTGGTTTGAAAGGCAGTAACAATTTTTTGGAAGGGCTTATAATATTCCATATCTCTGTGCAGTCTCTGCCCTATAGTTGGTTCATTTTGATGAGCTAATTTAGAATATATTTTATCAAACAAGCAAACACCAAGAATGACATCAGCTGCTAAAATAAATAACTATCTTGTGTAGGAAGGAACTGCAGATGCTTGTTTAAACTGAAGAAGGGTCTCGACCCGAAACATCACTTATTCCTTTTCTCCAGAGATGCTGTCTGACCCGTTGAGTTACTCCAGCTTTTTGTGTCTATCTTGATATCTATCATTTTGTTTTATCCTTCAGTTTGGTCTCGACTAATGAGCAATCACTGGTGCAATCTGCTATTAATGTAAGAAGATGAAGTCAAAATTGTTGCAAATGACCCCATATACATGAATAGTGGTGACTACTTCTTGTTGCACAGTATACCAGCACATGGATCTTGCATGGATTGATAAAAGGTATTATTGTTAGCATTACATCAAACTTTGACAAGGAAATACAGTAACTGTCCATATCAAGGATTATAATGTTGCCAGTTCCTCAATTCTGTTTATGTAATCCTTTACCATATATATGTCAATTATAACCCCGCAAGAGCTGGCTTGCATTTTGACTTTTTTAATATTGTTTTTTTACCATGGATATCTTGAACTTTTCAAATAGCTATGGAGGAAATATTCACCATTGGTGGCAATGAAACGTAACCTTCATCCTGATTAACTTGATCTAACTGGTGGCAACCCCATGCATGGCCTTTGGTTTCTAAAGCCAAGGGGAATAACTTTTCCATTGTACCCTGCTCCCATCTCATTCATTATATTATACCACCCATTGCTACTATTATGTTTGAAGTGAGAGTCAATTTAATTACCACTTCAAACAGTAGGTAGTGTTTGAGTGAGTTTTAATTGTTTAAAATGAAGCCAATTTCCTGGAACTGTGAAGCCATTAACTAGAAACAAACAAAAAATTGTATATTTTCCATTTGGCTGATTACTTTTCCATTCATACTTAATGACTGTTTAACCCATTCTCTAATTACTATTGTCCTGTTTCTGCGTAAACATGAGGGAGGAATATAGAGCACAAAACTGCTGAACTGGACATGCAAAACGGTTTGTGTTTACTTTCTGTTATTATAATTGTAAAAGTTATATAAGGTCATCAGTAAAATCCTAATTTGTGCTGTAGAAGTTTTGAGTTTAACAAAGGTCTATTTATATATAAGTAAAAAATTCTTGGCAGCAGTCATTCAGAGCACTTTCTTGATAAGGGATTCAAGGACAGTCCAAAATCTACAATGTGACCTTCATCTGCATCAGTTCTAAATAGTCCTGTGCAGCTGTTTGCAGTTCAGAATACCCAGCCATACTTAACTGTTCAATTGCTAGATTATACAACATCCGGATCCAAAAGTACAAATACTTTGGCATCATGCATATGCTTTGATGTGATTGCAAATAACACAATTGACAAAAGAATAATGTTGAAGAGAGTAAGGTTTACATTGAGAGAAAATCCTTCAAGACAATTTTCTTAAATCCATTTCCAAAAACATACCATAAAACATATGATTCCCCTGAAATTAGTTCTAATATAGAGTTAAATTTCACATTTAATCCATCAACCCGCTTTCTATTTTATTAAATATGCTACCATGTTTAATATCATGACTTCTCTTAGATTGTTACACTTTTGCTAAGATCAGTTATGAAAATTAATTGTGATTACGTGAACAGTCTGACCAGCGTTTTGTTAAATAGTATATAAAACATATTTTTTTATCAAGTGCATGCAATTATAACTGAGGCACAAATGAATTGGTTTTCAAACAATAAAACAATCCTGCAAGAAAACAGTAAGATTCAAGGGTCAAGGTCTTTGCAGTAATATGGTGCTCCTCACACAAATCTTTCATAGAATGGTGAATGGTACTTGCATGAACTTTGTAACTGCTATGGGTTTGATATAAATTATATCTTTTCACAAGAATTCTCAACAAGCAATTATGAATTTAGAGTGCTTTAAGTTGAAAGTAAAAACACATCAGCATTCATGCCTTGTTTTTAAACAGATAAAGAATTATTTTACCTGCATTTTAAATTATTTACTTCAGGTTTAACATAAAAGGGGAATGATTACATGTGTGCTAATCATATTTGTTGGGTAAGAGGAATGTTGAGTTGGAGACAGAAGGGGACAAGTGGAATCATCTCGGTCCTAAAGGATTTCCCCTTTATCCTTAAACTGTGACCCCTTGTCCTGGACTTTCCCAACATCGGGAATAATCTTCCTGCATCTAGCCTGACCAACCCCTTTAGAATTTTGTAAGTTTCTATAAGATTCCCCCTCAATCTTCTGGGTTATCTGTGTGTTGCTTCCAGTACCTCATGCTAGTGAGGGTAGGATTATGGAGATAGGGGATCTGAATGTATGGCTGAGGAGTTGGTGCAGGGTGCAGGGATTTAGATTTCCAGATTACTGGAATCTCTCCTTGTGCAGGGGTGACCTGTACAAAATGGACGGGTTGCATCTTAATTGGAGGGGGACCAACATTCTGGCAGGAGGTTTGCTAGTGCTACACAGGTGGGTTTAAACTAAACAGTGGGGGGGGTGGAAGCGTATGCGTGCAGCTAATGGGAAAGAGAGTGGAGGAAAGATCATGTTTAAACTAACAGGGCAGGGGGATGGGAACCAATGCAAGGAGACAGAGAGCCATAAAAGGAGGACCGAAGCAAAAGGTAGAAGGGAGATAAGAACAAGAATGCCCTGGGATGTCAGGACTTTCACATGAAGAAAGACTGGATAGACTCGGTTTGTACTCGCTAGAATTTAGAAGATTGAGGGAGGATCTTATAGAAACTTACAAAACTCTTAAGGGGTTGGACAGGCTAGATGCAGGAAGATTGTTCCCGATGTTGGGGAAGTCCAGAACAAGGGGTCATAGTTTAAGGATAAGGGGGAAATCTTTTAGGACCGAGATGAGGAAAACATTTTTCACACAGAGAATCTCTGGAATTCCCTGCCGCAGGAGGTAGTTGAGGCCAGTTCATTGGCTATATTTAAGAGGGAGTTAGATGTGGCCCTTGTGGCTAAAGGGATCAGGGGGTATGGAGAGAAAGCAGGAACAGAATACTGAGTTGGATGATCAGCCATGATCATATTGAATGGCGGTGCAGGCTCGAAGGGCCGAATGGCCTACTCCTGCACCTATGTTTCTATGTTTCTAACAACTAACCTGAAAGCGTTGTGCCGTAATGTGAGGAGCATTCGAAATAAGGTGGATACATTGAATGTGCAGTTACTAGTTAAGGGATATGATATAGTTGGAATTATGGAGACATGGCTCCAGGGTGACCAAGGCTGGGAGCTAAACATGCAGGAGTATTTGATATTTAGGAAGGATAGACAGAAAGGAAGAGGATGTGGGGTAGCATTGCTGGTTAAAGAGGAGATTAATGCAATAGCAAGGAAAGACATTAGATTGGATGTGTAGAATTGGTATGGGTAGAACTGCAAAATAGCCAAGGGCAGAAAACGCTTGTTGGAGTTGTATACAGACCACCAAGCAGCAGTAGGGAGGTTGGGGACAACATCAAGCAGGAAATTAGGGATGCGTGTAACAAAGGTACAGCAGTTATCATGGGTGACTTTAATCTACATATAGATTGGGCCAACCAAATTGGTAACAGTGTTGAGGAGGAGGATTTCCTGGAATATATACGGGATGGGTTTTTAAACCAATATGCAGAGGAACCGACTAGAGGGCAGACCATTCTAGACTGGGTATT
The DNA here is from genome assembly GCF_028641065.1 of Leucoraja erinaceus. Lineage (NCBI taxonomy): Eukaryota > Metazoa > Chordata > Chondrichthyes > Rajiformes > Rajidae > Leucoraja > Leucoraja erinaceus. The sequence continues at coordinate 15,202,537 of NC_073380.1, read as the reverse complement.
GTGTAATGAGGAGGGATTAGTTAGTGATCTTGTTGAGCAAGGCCCCTTGGGCTACAGTGACTATGGTAGGCTATGGTGGAATTCTGCATTAGGATGTGACATGGTTAATTCAGAGACTCGGGTCCTGAACTTGAATAAAGGAGACTTTGATGGTATGAGAGGAATTGGCTAGGATAGACTGGCAAATTGTACTTAAAGGGTTGACAGTGGAGATGCAATGGCGAAGATTGAAGACCGCAAGAATGAACTCCAGAAATTGTTCATCCATGTATGGCGAAAAATTAAAACTGGGAAGGCGGCTGAACCGTGGCTGACGAGGGAAGTCAAGGATAGTGTTAAATCCAAGGAAGGCATGTAAATTGGCCAGAAGAAGCCGCAAACCAGAGGACTGGGAGAAATTTCTAACTCATCAGATGAGGACAAAGGGGTTAATTAAGAGGGGGGGGGGGGGGAGAGTAGCATGAAAGAAAGTTTGTGGGGAATATAAAAACGGACTCTAAAAGTTTATTTTGGTATGTAAAAAGTAAAAGATTAGTGAGGCCGAATGTAGGGCCCTTCCAGTCAGAGACAGGTGAATTTATCTGGTAAACAAGGAAATGGCCGAACAGTTAAACAAGTACTTTGGTTCTGTCTTCACTAAGGAAGACACAAACAATCTCCCGGAAATACTGAGGATCTTATGGTAGGGAGGAACTGAAGGGAATCCACATTAGTCAGAAAATGGTGTTAGGTAAACTGTTGGGACTGAATCCCCAGGGCCTGATGGTCTGCATCCCAGAGTACCCAAGGAGGTGGCCCTAGAAATCGTGGATGCATCAGTGATAATTTTTCAATGTACTCTCGACTCTGGATCAGTTCCTGTAGATTGGAGGGTAGCCAATGTAACCCCACTTTTTGAGAAAGGAAGGAGAGAGAAAACAGGGAATTATAGACTAATTGGCCTTACATTGGTAGTGGGGAAGATGCTGGAGTTGATTATTAAAGATGTTATAACAGCACATTTGGAATGCAGTGACAGGATCGGTCAAAGTCAGCATGGATTTATGATGGGGAAATCACGCTTGATTAATATTTTGGATTTTTTTGAGGATGTAACGTAGAATGGATAAGGGCGAGCCAGTGGATGTGGTGTATCTGGACTTTCAAAAAGCATTTGACAAGGTCCCACACAAGGGATTAGTTTGCAATATTAGAGCACATGGTATTGGGGTAGGGTATTGACATGGATAGAGAACTGGTTGGCAGACAGGAAACAAAAAGTAGGGATTAACGGGTCCTTTTCAGAGTGTCAGACAGTGACTAATAGGGTGCTGGGACCCCAGTTGTTTACAATATATATTAACGATTTAGACGAGGGAGTTCAATGTAACATCTCTAAGTTTGAGGATGACACAAAGCTGGGTGGCAGTGTGTGCTGCGAGGAGGATGCTATGAGGCTACAGTGTGACTTGGATAGATTGGGTGAGTAGGCAGAAGCATGGCAGATGCCGTATAATGTGGATAAATGTGAAGTTATCCACTTTGGTGGCAAGAACAGGAAAGCAGATTATTATCTGAATGGTGTCAGATCAGGAGAAGGGGAGGGGCATTGAGACATGGGTGTGCTTGTACATCAACCACTGAAAGTAAACATGCAGATACAGCAGGAAGTAAAGAAAGCCAATGGCAGTTGGCCTTCATTGTCAGAGGTTTGAATTTAGACGCAAGGAAGTCCTACTGCAGTTGTACAGGGCCCTGGTGAGACCGCACCTGGAGTATTGTGTGAAATTTTGGTTTCCTAATTTGAGGAAGGACATCTTTATAAGTAAAAGTATCATCTTGACCACTTCCTGTCTGTGCTGTATATTGATTTTAGTAAAAACGCTACCATATATCACTATGATTTTTGGCCATCTTACTCACAGTCCTCCTCCGCTGAGAAGGCCCTGAGGACTTTTCTCATTGATGAAAAATTGAGAGTTATGAGAGTTTAAAAAACCTTGAGATCGTCTTGCCTGTCAATCACCGCAATGAAGGTAACGCCCCTTCCGAGGGGGGGGGGGTAGGGGGGGGGGGGGGCAAGGACTATAAAACCCCGGATGCCTGGACATGACTCAGTCACTGTGCGAGATCAAAAGGGAGAGGCCACGACTCTCATTCTAAGCTGTGAATCAACTGAACTGTGAGTCTGCAATGTACTTGAAATAAATGATTTGTTAGCCCTTAATGAAAATGAAATGAGTTGTTTGGCCTGCCCTGTGCTTGAAACTGCAATGGAAATGAAATGAAAATGCAACAAGCTGTTTGGCCTGCTCTGTGCTTGAAACTGCAATGGCAATGGAAATGAAATGAAAATGCAATGAGCTGTTTGGCCTCCCCTGTGCTTGAAACGGCAATGGAAATGGAAATGAAATGAAAATGCAATGAGCTGTCTGGCTTGGCCTGTCCTGTGCTTGAAACTGCAATGGCAATGGAAATGAAATAAAAATGCAATCAACGGTTCTGGCTAGGCCTGTCCTGTGCTTGAAACTGCAATGGCAATGGAAATGAAATGAAAATCCAATGAGCTGTTTGGCTTGGCCTGCCCTGTGCTTGAAACTGCAATGGCAATGGAAATGAAATGAAAATGCAATCAGCTGTTTGGCTTGGCCTGTCTTGTGCTTGAAAGTGCAATGGCAATGACAGTGAAATGAAAATGCAATCAGCTGTTTGGCTTGGCCTGCCCAGTGCTTGAAACTGCAATGGCAATGGCAGTGAAATGAAAATGCAATGGGCTGTTTGGCTTGCCCTGTGCTTGAAATTGAAATGGAAATGAAATGATTTGTTTGGCCTGCCTGAAACCACAAATTTCAGCCCACAAGGCCCCTATTAGCCAAGAAATCAGTTCCTTTTGCCCAATATGCCCGTATTAGCCCAGGAGGAGCATTTTGGCCCAAAAGGCTTGTACCAGGCCAGGAAAAATCCAGAAAAAGTGCCTTTCACTGAGATTTACTCAGATTTTTTTTTTTAAAGTGCCCCTTCGGCCCATCAGGCATGTACTAGCCCAGGAGGAGTTCCTTCGGCCCACCAGTAAGTATTCTCCCTGCAAGTATTAAACCTCACTCCAGTATTTACCTCCCTCCCTTCATTGGCTCCCTGTGAGATCCTGTCCAGGATAGACTTTCCTCCTTCATTGCTGTGATCTGCAGAAAAAGATGAAAAATGTTTTAAATTGATTCTCCACCCTGTCCCCCTTTTCTCTCTCACAGAGTCTCTCACCTGCTTTTGGCAGAATTTCTGGCAGTTTCTGAGCTGCCAGCCCATCAGGCTTGAATGATTGAGCTGCCAGACCACCAGGCCTGAGTGACTGAGCTGCCATCCCACCAGGCCTGAGTGACTGAGCAGCCAGCCCACCAGGCCTGAGTGACTGAGCTGCCAGCACAAGAATCCATTCGGCCCACAATGTCCATACTAGCCCTCTGGAAAACCAGTCCCTTCGGCTCACAACACCGATACTAGCGCTCCAGAAAGCCCCATTCCCCCCCACCGCCCACCAATATTGGAATTGGTGGAGAAGTGGAATATTGCGTTGGGGGACCAGCCCTCCTGTGTGAACATGGGTCCCAACGGGTTCCACTTAGTCTAGCTATTGCTATTGAGGGAGTGTAGCATAGTTTCACTAGGTTAAATCCTAGGATGGCGGGACTGATGTATGATGAAAGAATGGGTCGACTGGGCTTGTATATGCTGGAATTTAGAAGGATGAGAGGGATTCTTCTGGAAACATAACATTCTTAGAGGATTGGGCAGGGTAGATGCAGGAAAAATGCTCCCCATGTTGGGGGAGTCCAGAACCAGGGGTCACAGTTTAAGAATAAGGGGTAGGCCATTTAGGACTGTGATGAGGAAAAGAGTTGTGACTCTGTGGAATTCTCTGCAACTGAAGGCAGTGGAGGCCAATTCACTGGATGTTTTCAAGAGAGAGTTATATTTAGCTCTTCAGGCTGAGGGAATCAAAGGATATGGGGAGAAAGCAGGAATGGGGTACTGATTTTGGATGATCAGCCATGATCATATTGATTGGCGGTGCTGGCTCAAAAGACCGAATGGCCTACTCCTACATCTATTATCTATGTTTCTAAGTCCATTTTCTCTGCAATTGCCTGGTTTCCAATTTGATTTCCACCAGCAGCCAGTGCCCTTCTCACATCACTTCCTTTGTACCCACAGGATTGCAACACATGCCCCTTTACCTCTCACCTTCCCAAAGAATCGCGACTTCCAGGTGAATCAATTGTGTTTATTCCATTTTAAATGTATTGCCTGTAGTGTTCATATTGTGGTCTCCACTACACTGGAGAATCCAAATGCAGATCTGGTGACTGCTTTGCATAAAAGCTATGTTCCGTTAGCAAGAGTGCAGTCCTCTCTGTTGTTTGGTCACTTTAAATCTCCATCAATGGGGTGGCACTATGTCGCAGCGATAGAGTTGCTGCCTTACAGCACCTGCAGCGCCAGAGACCCGGGTTCGATCCTGACTACGGCTACTGTCTGTACGGAGTTTATACATTCTCCCCATGAACCGCGTGGGTTTTCTCCGAGATCTTCGGTTTCAACCGAACAAGGTTTGAGTGTTAATTGACTTGGTATCAATGTGAATTGTCCCTAGTGTGTCTAGGGCGGTGTTAATGTGTGGGTATCCCTGGTCGCGGCAGACTCGGTGGGCCATAGGGCCTGTTTCTGCGCTGTGTGTCTGAGAATTAAGGGACTGAAGTTTAGGGGTAACATGAGGGGGAACTTCTTTACTCAGAGAGTGGTAGCTGTGTGGAATGAGCTTCCAGTGAAGGTGGTGGAGGCAGGTTCGTTTTTATCATTTAAAAATAAATTGGATAGTTATATGGATGGGAAGGGAATGGAGGGTTATGGTCTGAGCGCAGGTATATGGGACTAGGGGAGATTATGTGTTCGGCACGGACTAGAAGGGTCGAGATGGCCTGTTTCCGTGCTGTAATTGTTATATGGTTATATGGTTATATGGTCCCTAAACACCGTGGTTGGCCTCTTACACAGTTCCAACAAGACCCAGTGTAAAGCTTGAGGAACAGAAAGCTTGAGGCGGCACAGTGGTGCAGTAGTAGAGTTGTTGCCTTACAGCGTCAGAGACTTGGGTTTGATCCTGCCTATGGGTGCTGTCTGTACATAGTTTGTACTGTACTTTCTCCCTGTGGCAGCATTTGTTTTCTCCAGATGCTCCAGTTTCCTCCCACACTTCAAAGATGTACAAAGATCTTCAAAGTTGTCGGTCAATTGTTTTTGGTAAAATTGTTAAATTGTCCCTAGTGTGTAGGGTAGTGTGGGTGATCGCTGGTCGGCATGAACTCGATGGGATGAAGGGCCTGGTTACACTCTGTGTGACTAAAGAACAATATTTTGTTTTCTGACGAGCACTTTACAGGCACCACATCAAATTCACTTATTTCAGATAATCAACCTCTTCAGTTAGTGTTAGAACCAGCCAGTTCTCTTTCATTGTCACCAACCTGTAACTTTAACTCAATTTTTCCCTCTCCAAACAAACTGCCTGGCCTTTGGATATTTTCAACAGTGTCTTTTATTTCAGATTTCCATTCATTGCTGTGTTCTGTATCTCACAGTTTTGGCACTTTTTTCTCTCCTCTATTCTCTTTCATTTCCCTCAAATTATACCTCACCCTGACTGATAGGATGCAGTTAAGATACTTTGCCATCTGCTTGATCTCCACTCTGGGTCAGATGGTCCGTGTGTTCTCTCCACCGCTGCCCCTTCTCTGCAGCAGAAGCATGGAGTTATGTAACTTTTATTACTTCTGACGAGTTTGTCTGTCCACAGATGCTGCCTGGCCAGCTGCGTATTTCCTGCAGTTTCTGTTTTTTTCCCCTAATGAAAGACCTGACGGCTTCTTCTGTTTTCAGGAGTCAGGAGTCAGGAGCTATTCCGGTAGGCGGCGCGGCTCTGGCCAGCAGCGGCCTCTGCAGCCTGTCCGCGTTTTTATTATTTTTTTGTCTGTGTTTTTATGTAGTTTTTGTTATTTTATGTGGGGGTGTGTGTGGGGGGGGGGGGGGGGGGGTGGGGTGGGAGGGGGGGGGAAACTTTTTGAATCTCTCCCTGCACTGGAGACCCGACCTTTTCTCGTCGGGTCTCAGGTGTCGTTGAGGCCGCAACGAGGAGCGGCCTCCAACAGGAAGAAGCCGGGGACTCAGGTGTCGACTCACCGTTGCCGTCGCGGAGCTGGCCGAGTCTGGAGCGGGTGGAGCGGTGGAGGAGCGCTGCTGCTGCGCTGCTGCTGCTACCGGAGAGTCAGAGGCTGCTGCTGCGGGTCTGTGGACGACGGCGCCGGGAGCCCACGGCTCCCTGGAGGGAGACCGCTTCTCAGGGCTCCTGCAACGGCGACTTCTCCCGCCCGAGTTGCGGGGTCGAAGAGCTCCTGGAGCGGGGCCTACATCACTGCCCCGCGCGGCTGGAATGGCCGCGGACTTTGCGAGCGCACACCGGGGGCTCTAACACCAAGACCCGGTGTGTGACCTCGCACCACCCGGCGTGGCTTCAATGGCCGCGGGACAATCGCCATCGCCAGCCGGGGGCTATGACTTTGACTCTGACATCGGGGGGGGGGGGGGAGAGTGCAGTGGAGAGATAAGTTTTTTTGGCCTTCCATCACAGCTATGTGATGGATGTTTATGTTAAATGTAATTATGTTGTGTCTGGGGTCTATTTGTGTGTAATGTATGGCTGCAGAAACGGCATTTCGTTTGGACCTCCAGGGGTCCAAATGACAATTAAATTGACTCCTGACTCCTGACTCCTCCAGTTTCTGTTTTTTTCCCCTAATGAAAGACCTGACGGCTTCTTCTGTTTTCTAATCTAAGCAGTATAATGTTTATTTTAGGATACATAGTTTGTCCATTAGAAATTTAAATGAGATATGTTACAGAAGATTACTGTTGTGTCACAGTATTTTTAACACTAATTTACAGTTCTCAATATTTCCCAAATCATTTAAATTCTAGTTAAAAAAATCGTATCCATGTTTTAATTAATAAGAGGAGTAAGAACAATATAACTCCACACAAAAGTGAACATAATTTTTTTTCATGGCGCCATGCCAAATTAGGTTGCTGTAGCGCAACCTTGTTTTTCGAAAGCGCTGGCTAGTTCACACATTTCAATATTATTTCTGGCTGAAGTGACTTGTTTTTCAATATAAAAGCCTGATGCTCTCAGATTTGTTTTGTTTTTAAATACTAGAAGACATGTTGTAACCATGATGCCATCATATGTTTTTTCTGTTCTCATCAGGAAATAAGTGGAGTCAAGCAAGGGCTTAGATGGGGTGGAATTTATCGAGTGCGTTGAGGAAAGTTTCCTCAGGCAATATTTAGAGAGCCCTGCAAGGGATAGGACAAAGCTTGGCCTGCTCTTAGAGAATTGGGCAGGGCAAGTGAATAAACTATCAGTGGGCTGGTTCTATTAGTTTTAAAATACTTATGGATAAGAAAAGGGGTGGTCCACCAATTAAAGTGCTAAATTGGGACAAGGCCAACCTTGATGGTATTAGATGGGAGCTTCCAGAAGCCGATTGGACTTGATTGCTTGCAGCCAAAGGATCATCCAGAAAGTGGGATATTTTTAAAAGTGTGGCAGTGAGAGCTCAAGGTATGCATGTTCCTGTTGGAGGGGAGGGCAAGGCAGGTATGTTCTCCCCGTGACCATGTGGGTTTTCTCAGAGATCTTCAGTTTCCTCCCACACTCTAAAGACTTACAGGTTTTATAGGTTGATTGGCTTTGTATAAATGTAAAGTGTCCCTAATGTGTGTGGGATAGTGTTAGTGTGTGGGGATCGCTGGTCGGCGTGGACTCGGCAGGCCGAAGGGCCTGTTTCCGCACTCTAAACTAAACTAAACTAAAAAGGTAAGAGTAAGGAACTGTGGACAACGAAAAAAAATTAGTCAGGAAAAAGGAGCCATGGGTCAGGTGAAGGCAGCTGGGATCAAGTGTAATGCCTGGAAGGATACAGGAGATTGAGGAACGTACTTGGAAAAAAGTCAGGAGGGCCAAAGTTGGGCATGAAAAAACGTTTTCTGATAAAATCAAGAAGAATAGTAAGATTAAACGTGAACTTACCAGTTCGAAGTTTAATCATTATTTTATGAGGAGTACGTTGAGGGAATACGTGAAGAACCCCGCCAGGACGCATGCGTGTCATTCTTCAAAGCAGCGGTGTGAAATCACAGATAACTGTAATGACTTAAACATAGTAAGATTAGAGAAGAAATACCAGTTGAGTATATGATCATGGGTGGGAGCGGAGGGCACGTATTCCCTCAACGTACTCCTCATAAAATAACGATCAAACTTCGAACTGGTAAGTTCTCGTTTAATCTTACTATTTTACTTCAGAGTCACGTGAGTGACTATGTGAAGATTTCAAAGCTCTGGGATTTCATGCCGTGGAAACGAGTCCATGCATCACATCTGCCTTAATGACTGTAGGAGGAATTGTGTCAACATATTTTAGACATGAATCCGACATTGAAATCCATGAATTGATTAACACAAATTATATTCCCTATTTATGGGGTAATTAAATTACAGAACTTAAATTGTTTCTGCAAATGTTCCAGGTTTAATGACTGGTTTATGATAAAATAGTTGGAATATTTTTCCCCTGACCATCCTGCTGCCTTGAGGATTTGGTCCATTGGTACATCCAACTGCATAGCTGCCGATGTAGCTGCAGCCCTGGTGGAATGAGATTTAAAAATATTAGTATCCATCCCAGCCTGTATTAGAACCTGTTTCAGCCATCTTGAGATGGTCTGGACCGTCACTCTTTTGTGTGGTTGCTTATGGCTGACTAAAAGTGCCTTCTCATTGCCTCTGATGATTTTCTGTTCTCCATGTATAACGACAAATGTCTTACTATACAGAGACGATCATCTGTTGGGTAAGACCTAAATTCTATATTGAGGCCTGCTGATCCCTGTCTGTTCTGCTTTACTAATTCATAAATATGAAACGTAATATTTTCAGATGAAGAAGTCATGTGTCCAGTCTTAATTTATGTAATGACTGTACCCTTTGTGCCGTGACCAATGCCATTAGCATGACTGTTTTTAATGTCAGTCTATGTAGGGACAGAGCTGTTCCTGGAGACCAATTCCTGAGCATCTTCAGGACAATACTCACATTCCATATTTGGGAGTACCTGGCTCTTGGGGGATTGGTATTAAAAATTCCCCTCATAAGTTTTGTTACCAGTGGGTGAGTCCCAGCAGAGTGACGCTCTGTTCCTTGCCATAGATAAGTTGATAGGGCACTTCTGGCGCAGTTGATGGCACTATAACTGAGCCCCTTATCATAATGGAGGCCTGCCAGGTATTCCAGAACAGACGTGATGTTCATATCTCTGTAGGTGATGCTTTTTTTGTGACAATACATCTCCCACTTCCTGATATAGACCAGATACTGTTTTTTTTTTTTTGTTTGTTTGGTAGACTATCTGTGGCCCGCCGAAATCATGTTCACTGTTCGGTCCGTCAGTCCCAGCTGTAGTAGTGGTATTTTTAAACTCTACAAATGAATAAATTCAAATAGTTATGGCATGGATGGCTATCCCTTGTTACGGGATGAAACAATAAGTCTGGTCTATTCGGGATGGTGATACATGGTTCTAATACCATGTTCAGTATCACTGGGAACCATGGTTGAGTAGGCCAATCGGGTACTACCAAAATACCAGACGCAGAGTCTTGCTGTATTTTCCTTAATACCGGACTGATGAGGCAGAAAGGAAGGAATGCATAAATAAACGGATGATAAATAGGATGCGAATAGATTGATATCTGGTGTTCCATATCGTGCTGTAATATCAGCAAATACTTTTTTTATTCAACATCCATTCGGTGTTTTCATTAAATTTGCGTGACCTGGTGTCTGCCACTAAATTTAGTTTACCTGGTAGGTAAGTAGCTGATATCCAAATATCTCTCTGGATACACCACTGCCAAATTGTATTAGCCAGATTGTCACATGATGTCGATTTGTTTCCACCCATGTGGTTGATATATGCTTCCATGGTGGTATTGTCAATCTGTAGTCTAACATGCTGGTGATATGACCCAGTACAATATGACTTTAGGCCATAGAATGCACCCAACATTTCCAGGTAGTTTATGCCCAGTGTTAGTAATAATGATGCCTCCTGAGCAGTCCATCTACCTCCACAGATGGAGGTGGAATTGGTGGCACCACAACCAAGTGCACTGGCATCAGTTTGTAGCACCATAGAAGGGTTGCTGATAATGATTGGATTGAATCAAAGCCAAATGTTATCTATCCACCATTTTAGTTCCATTATAGCTTTGATTGGTAGCTTCATTGGTCTGTCAAAATGACCAGCATTGATTTTGAGTGCTCATATTTTTGCTCTCTGTAAATTTTGGTAATGTAAAGGTCCAAATTGTGTGGCTGGAAAAGCAGCCACCATTTTGCCAATTACTTTTGCTACCAATCTGATGGATGGTTACTGATGTCAATGAGGTTATTGCAAGCCTCTATTAAATCTATAGCCTTTCCTTTGGCAAAGTCACCGACATGTGAACTGAGTCAATGGTGAACCCCAAATAGTCCATTGTGGTGGAAGGCGTTAATTTAGATTTAAGTGGATGGATAATAAACCCCAGTTTTTCAAATAACTGTTTTGTGGCTGTTACAGTTTGTTTGGCCAAATCCAAAGTTTTGCCCACAATAAGTATGTCATCTAGATATGCCATGACCATGTGTTTTCGTTTCCGTAGAAACGCTAGGGCTGGTTTCAAAATTTTAGTGAACAGCCTGGGGGCTGACGTTAATCCATTTGGCAGCGCTCTATACTGTCAGAGCTGTCCCATCCAGTTGAATTTTAAGTAACATCTGTGGTCACCTCGTATAGGCACTGAATAGTAAGCATTTTTTAATCGATGCTAGCCATGAAGTAACCTTTGGAAATCAATTTTTTAGCAGTAACAAAGGTTTCCATTTTAAAATGAATATACTGTACAAATGTATTCAATTTGGTCAGATCTATGATGATGCGACAACCACCATCTTTTTTGATTTTGGTAAAGATATTGGACACGAATTCTAGCGGTTCGTGTTGGGATTTTTCAATTACCCCTTTTGAGTAAAGCCTCTCCAGTTCAGCATGTGCTTCTGATTTCTCTTTACCGGAAAGTACGAACATTCGGTTTGGTATATGTTGAACTGGAGGGCTGTACTTGTGTATAATTCTATTGTATATCCCTGGATACTGCTTAAAATATAAGTATCGGTAGTTAACATACTCCATGCATCCAGAAAGGAGAGTAATCTCCCCCCCCAACCTCCATGCTCCCTGCAATTTGTAGGGAACCAGACCCACCTACCTCCATAGTTACCAGTGGCAGGTTTACTTCTTTTTGTAAATCCTTCGTTGATGTTGAGGCGTCGGTGTCTGGGTTTGTGGTTAGTAAAGAAGTGCCAGTGCATCCTGTTGGTCCTGCGACATGTCCTTCTCATCCACTGTGCGGGTGAAAGCTATTATCCCCACTGTTTAGGAGTTTCCATATACAATTATTTACTACAGGAAACATTCCGGGATATACAGTTACCCGGTGTCAGGTGTCCTCCAGGTTTTGGCCAGTCTGGTCTGGCTGTATCAAGTTGGACACCATGTCCAGTAGATTTTCACGTTCCTGCACCCCCTGCACACTTGATTTCTGTTCTGCAAACCCCTCTTCAGGATCAACCCAGAACTGACCCCCAGTACTCCCCTCTGACGAGGGAGAAGCACTGTGCAGCCCTACAAGAGGTGCTGCTGTGGGTTTTACATAGAGCCCACAGTGACTCGAATACATCTCCCGGAGCCTGTAACGTTGGAGCAAATGCTCCACACACCGCTCCATCCGGCTCCAGCACTCACGGTCGCTGGCCGCCCGCGGTTGTTCAAAGTTGGACTCATCTGAGTCCACGACTTTGATGGTTTTTTTGTTTTGCTTTACCGCCCGGCCGCGGAGTGGATCTGGCCGGTGCGGAGGCGACATCGGGCACAGCTGATCCCATTATAGGTGATTCAAGTGCCGCTGGCTGCTGCTAGCCCACCAGCTTTGTCGCAGCCCGTTGGTTTCTCCACCTGTAATCAGCATGGGAAAACACAAAAAGACCGCAGCTCTTACCTGCAGGTCCTGGTTTAAATTGTCGCTACGGGGAACATTGTTCCGCCCCGGCTCCTGCCGTTATCGACTTGTCAAAAGTTGACGGCCCCATTCGGAATAGTCTCCCGCCCGGCCGTGGTGTTCTGGCCGGCGCGGGAACAAAAGTCGGCACAGCTGATCCCTTACGGGGCTTGTGCCTTCAGCTGCTGCTGGCTCCCGCAACTTCGCGGTCCTCCCCAGCCAGCTTTACTCGCAGCACTTGTGGACACTATTTTGTCCAGCTTCCTCCCCCCCTGTGTAAAAACAGCGCGGGGCCAAACACTACCGCAGAGTAAATCACTTACCTGCAGGTCGCGGTTTCAAACTTACCGCTGCGGGGGAACGCTCCACCCCGCCTGTCGTTTCGCAAGCGTGAAAGCGATATGACACGCATGCATCCTGGCGGGGTTCTTCACGTAGTCACTCACGTGACTCCGAAGTAAAATCCAGAGATTATATGAGCATATTCATAGGGGAAAGAATAGCAAGGGAGAGAATGTGGCCAGGATGGTATGGGTCTCTGTATGGGTCTCTGACATACCGATCTCCGCAATCTTCTCAGAAAGTAGAGGCATTGTTGGGCTTCCTTTTTAATTGCAACAATGTGCTGGGTCCAAGAAAGATCTTCAGAAATATGCACTCCCAGGAATTTGAAGCTTCTGACTCTCTCCATTGATGTAGACATGTTTGTGGGTCCACGTCCTTCCTATTCCAAAGTCCAAAGATTTACGAGAATGTTGCCAGATTTAAGGATCTGAACTAGAGGGAGAGATTGGACAGGCTAAAGCCCCGTCCCACTTTCACGACCTAATTGGCGACCTCTGTCAAGTTTGCCATTTACTCATACTCACAGCATGGTCGCCACAATGTCAGAGGAGGTCTTTGTAACTTTTCCTCATGCTCGTGAGTGGTCTGCGTGTACTTGTGGCCTCAAGTAGGTTGCGGCGTTTTTTCCAGCCTGATAAAAAATGTCTACGAGTTATAAAAAAAGGTTGGCATGGAAAAAATGATACTTTTTACTCGTAGGTACGTCGTAGGTAGGTCGTAGTAGGTCGTGATGGTAGTCGTAGATAGTTGTAGTTGTAGACAGTCGTAGGTCGGTAACTGGCCCTAGAAAAGAAATGCAAACATGACATCATTTTATCATGTGATCATTTTCCACTCGTAGCTAGTCGTAGTTGGTCTTAGGTGTGGAAGACTGAGGTCGAGTGGGCTCGTAGGAGGTCGTAGACATAGTCATAGGAGGTCGTAGATGTAGTCGTAGGAGGTCTTTTACTTCGGCGAGTCAACACGACCTTGACATTTTTGTCAACTCGTCTAGGGTCTTCTAAACTCGTGGATTAGGTCGTCCAAGTGGGAAAGGTCCCTAAAGACTCTATACCTTGGAGCGCAGGAGGTTGAGTGGCGATCTTATAGAGGTGTATAAAATCATGAGGTGAATTGATAGAATTAATGCACATTTTCCCAGGTTAGGGAAATCAAGTACTAGAGAGCATAGCTTTAAGGTGGGGAGGGGACAACAATTGAATAGGAACCTAAGGGGCATCGCACAGAGGGTGATAAGTATATGGAATGTTGCCAGAGGAAGTAATTGAGGCAGGTACAATAAAAACATTTATAAGACATTTGGACAAATACATGGAATTTGGGCAAATAAATGGAAAGGAGGTTGAGAGAGATATGGGGCAAAAGCAATCAAACATGAGCATCTTGGCTGGCATGGACGAATTGTGTTGAAGGCCCTGTTTCTGTGCTGTATGAATCTAAATCAGAGTTCTAAACGTAACAGAATTCATGTAAATTGTGGGTCGAAGCTGTGCTTGGGGAAGACAATGCTTTTTAAAAATTACACCAATATGAAATGCAATTTGGAGCAATATTCTTGATGGTCAGCCTTTTTAATTTGAAATGTAATACACTGACACTTTCCCAGGAACTGAATGAATTATTGATCTTGAACGTTGGTTTTGGGGCTAAATCTAGTCTATAATGATGGGATTAAAGGTTTGATCTCTCAACCTGCTGTGAAGATTTCAGCACCAAATTAGCTTATTTCCTGATGATTGTGCCCTTATTTCAGCATTATTTTGGTGCTGATTTGTGTCTTGACATAACAGAGTGTAATCTTGAATAAAAATCTGCCGTCGCTGGTGGTTCCCATGTATTAGATTGCTTTTGTGTTGGCAACAGTCTAAACATCACTAGGGGGAAGCTCACTGACGATTCATTTTATTTTTAAAGTTAACATTCAGTGGGAGTCATGGACTGCCTTTTTTTTACTTACAAAATCATGAGCTTATTAATTAGGAAAAAAAAGTCTTGGCAGTCAGAACTTAAATATAAAATTCCATATATGTGGTTACATGGCAATTTGCCAGTCTCAAATGGCAGTGTGCATTTTTGGCAATATACATGAATTCTGCACGCATATTGTCAATATTACAAAGGACAGAGCAATGTAAAGGCAGAAATGGAGAATCTACAACCGTGGTTAGTGCAGGAATTGGAAAATTCATAATGTTGTTTTTGTGTGTCTTCTTCTGAGCTCAAGGTGGAGCATCTGACCTGTGGCTCCTAACTGGGCATCTTAGATATTCCAATCATCAAAACTGACTTGATCAACAGTAAAAAAAACTAAAATTGGGTAATGTGGCTGGGTGACATTTGTCCGCTTGTGTGTCAGCTGCCATTCTGTCATCGCTTTGCCCCAGCCAGTGCCAAATCTGTGCCTCTGCGGAGATCGCCCGCAGTGCATGCTTCTCCGCCGCAAATCAGTAGGCAGGACATTGTCCACAGTTGCACTTGTCAGAGTTCGAGAGGCCCCACTTCTTCAGGTTGAGTCCGCAATGTCCCACTCCAGTGCGGAGGCGGTTTAGGGCTTTCCAGGTATTATAAGGCAGGTGGTGTCCTGGTGCCACCTGTTGTTTGGTTTTGGTGCCTGGCACGGTTGGCTCTAGTTCCATGAAGCTGTTCCGACACTTCATGCGTTTCTTGGCATGTTGGTGATTGTGCAAGGGGGTCTGTGTCCGCATTGCAGCGTTCTACTGCAGCTGCCCGATCACGTCTTCAAGACGGTTCGTCGATGCCAGCCAGCTCGTACAGATGTTCAACCTTTATCGGCTTCAGGCACCCTGTGGTTTTCCTGCAGGCAGAGTCCACATTGCATGCATGTTTAGAGCGGCTCCAGACGGGGCTTGCATATTCTGCCACTGAGAAGCAGAGCGCCAGGGCTGCAGTGCGGATTGTTGTTGGGTCACTTCCAAATGAGATGTTTCACAATTTTTCCATGACATTGTTCCGGGTGTTGACCAGATTGGTGACATTGGTACAGAATGAATCTGCAAACAGGAAATTAGCCCAGTATCCATATAACCAAATATCTAGGAACAAACTGCAGATGCTGGTTTACAACAAAGATAGACACAAAATGCTGGAGTAACTCAGCGGGACAAGTAGCATCTCTGGAGAGAAGAATAGGTGACATTTTGCGTCAAGACAGTTCTTCAGACACTTCAGTCTTTAGAAGTGTCTCGACCCGAAACATTACCCATTACTTCTGTTCAAAGATGTTGCATGTCCCTTTGAGTTACTCCAGCATTTTGTGTCTCTTAACCAAGTTCCTGCCTGCTCTTACCAACTTTATGTATTTTCATATAAAATGCCAAATGGATGATGCTTAGGCAATAGACACAGGAGTAGGCCATTCGGCCCTTTGAGCCAGCACCGTCATTCACTGTGATCATGGATGATCATCCACAATCAGTACCCCGTTCCTGCCTTCTACCCATATCTCCTGACTCCACTATCTATAAGAGCTCTATCTAACCCCCTCTTGAAAGCATCCAGAGAATTGGCCTCCACTGCGTTTGGAGGCAGAGAATTCCACTGTTTCACACCTCTCTGGGTGAAAAATTTCTTTCTCATCTCTGTTCTACCCCCTATTCTTAAACTGTGGACCCTAGTTCTGGACTCTCCCAACATCGGGAACATGTTTCCTGCCTCTTGTGTGTCCAATCCCTTAATAATCTTAGGTTTCAATAAGATACCCTCTCATCCTTCTAAATTCCAGTGTATACAATCCCAGCCACTCCATTCTATCAACATATGACAGTCCTGCCATCCCGGGAATTAACCATGTGAACCTACGCTGCACTCCATCAATAGCAAGAAAGTCCTTCCTCAAATTTGGAGACCAAAACTGCACACAATACTCCAGGCGTTGTCTCACTAGGGTCCTGTACAACTGCAGAAGGACCTCTTTGCTCCGATACTCAACTCCTCTTGTTATGAAGGCCAAAATGTCATTAGCGGTCTCACCTGGATCCTGTAAAACTGCAGGAGGACCTCCTTGCTCCTAAACTAAAATCCTCCCACAATGAAGGCCAACATGCTTTCTTCACTGCCTGCTGTACCTCCCTGCATGCTTACTTTCAGTAACTGATGAACAAGGGCACCCAGATCTCGTTGTACTTCCCCTTTTTCTAACTTGACACCATTCAGATAAAAATCTGCCTTCCTGTTCTTGCCACCAAAGTGGATAAATCACATTTATCCACATTAAACTGCATGTGCCATACATCTGCCCACTCACCCAACCTGTCCAAGTCACCCTGCATCTTCATTGCATCCTCCTCACAGTTTACACTGCCTCCCAGCTTTGTGTCATCTGCAAATTTGCAGATTTAACTATTAATTTTAATCCCTTCATCTAAATCATTCATGCATATTGTAAATAATGCAGTCACAAAACCGAGCCTTGTGATACCCCACTAGTCACTGCCTACTATTCTGAAAGGGACCTGTTAATCCCTACTCTTTGTTTCCTGTCTGCCAAGCAATTTTCTATCCATGCCAGTACCCTACCCCCAATACCATGTGCTCTAATTTTGCCCACTAATCTCCTAAATGGGATCTTATCAAAGGCTTTCTGAAAGTTCAGGTACACTACATCCACTGGCTCTCCCTTGTCCATTTTCCTAGTTACATTCTAAAAAAATTCTAGATTGGTCAAGTACGATTTCCCCTTCGTAAATCAATGCTGACTTGGACCGATCCTGTTAAAGCGCTTTCTCACGGGGCGACTTGACACAAGATGTAACCAGAGTGAAGTGGTCGTGGTCTAGCACGATATCACACGATATAACGGGGGGTAGATAAAGAGTTCCCACGGTACTCGGCATTTCTGTTATTTGTGCGAGTGACTTGTCTGTCTCCCGAGCTTCCCCGTTAAATCTTGAATGAACATTGTGAACTGTGAAGTGTCACGTGGCACAAATGATGTCACTTTTTTTTCACACACTATAAATATCCTCCCTTGGTTGAATTGGCTCATTTGGAGACATGCCTGTACTAATGCCGTGACTTTACTGCAGGAAGATGCCACATTACTTAGACGATGTTAGTTGCGCCCAAGTTTAAATTTCCAACGTGTGTTTCAGAAGTACCACAGATCCCCACCTTTATAAATTTCTATCTGGCAGTATTTTCTGTCTCAGGAATTTCAGCCCTTTGTCTATATTTGATGACAGTAACTGCAGACAAAGGGCTGAAATTCCTGAGACAGAAAACACTGCCAGATAGAAATTTATGAAGGTGGGGATCTGTGATACTTGTAAAGAGTCAGCGCAGAATCCTTGATAATCAAAAACTGTCTGAATCAGCAAGTTAGACACAAAATGCTGGAGTAACTCAGCGGGCCAAGCAGCATCTCTGGAGAAAAGGAATAGATTCCATTTTTGGTCGGGACCCTTCTTCGGGATGATTGTAGGGGGGAACTGGAAGCAAGAAAAGAAAAGTTCATATAATGTTGCAATGCTCAACCCCAAGTGTACAAGTCACTCTTGGAGAAATTCAAGCTTGCTTGAATTTTCTCCCGAGTCACCAAGTTACACGATTACCTGCCATTAGCGCCACGGTGGTCCACGGTGGTCCACAAATGCCATACTGTTATCGCACGAGGTTCCCACGATGTTAAACTCTGGTTAACTCTTGCGTCAAGTCGCCCCGTGAGAAAGGCCTATTACTGTTATCCAAATGTGCCGCTATTTCATCTTTTATAATTGACTTCAGCATCTTCCCCATCACCACTGTCAGGCTATAATTCCCTGTTTTCTCTCTCCCTCCTTTCTTAAAAAGTGGGATAACATTAGCTACCCTCCAATCCACAGGAACTGATCCTGAATCTATAGAACATTGGAAAATGATCACCAATGTGTCCACGATTTCTAGAGCCACTTCCTTAAGTACCCTGGGATACAGACCATCAGGCCCTGGGGATTTATCAGCTTCAGTCCCATCTGTCTACCCAACACCATTTCCTGCCTAATGTGAATTTCCTTCAGTTCCTCCGTCACCATAGGTCCTCTGGCCACTAGTACATCTGGGAGATTGTTTGTGTCTTCCTTAGCGAAGAAGGATCCAAAGCACCTGTTCGACTAGTCTGCCATTTCCTTGTTCCCCATAATAAATTCACCTGTTTCTGTCTTCAAGGGTCCAAGTTTGGGGACTTTTAAAAGTTCCACAATCCTCTGGCTTCCCGCTCATCTTTGCTATGTTATACTTCTTCTCTTTTATTTTTATACTGTCCTTGACTTCCCTTGTCAGCCACGATCGCCTCTTACTCCCATTAGAATCTTTCTTCCTCTTTGGAATGAACTGCTCCTGCACCTTCTGTATTATTCGGAAGGGAGGGTGGACCATGGCGTGCTTTAGCTGCCGCTGCTCTCTCTTCACATTGTGGTTTTGATTTTTTGTTTTTGGGCTGAATTCTGTTTTTAATTTGTGTTTCTGTGATGTCTTTAGTATTTATTTTACTCTGATTATATGTTTTATTATTCCTGTTAATCTCTGCACGGTGTCCTTGAGATTTCTGAAAGGCGCCCAAAAATAAAATTTATTATTATTATTATTCCCAGAAATACCTTCCACTGTCATCCCTGCTAGGGTCTCTTTCCAGTCAACTTTGACCATCTCTTCCCTCATGGCTCCATAGAACCCTTTGTTCAACTCTAATACTGACACTTCCGATTTTCCCTTCTCCCTCTCAATAGATTAAAACTTTTCATATTGTGGTCA
The DNA here is from genome assembly GCF_028641065.1 of Leucoraja erinaceus. Classification (NCBI taxonomy): domain Eukaryota; kingdom Metazoa; phylum Chordata; class Chondrichthyes; order Rajiformes; family Rajidae; genus Leucoraja; species Leucoraja erinaceus. The sequence continues at coordinate 15,183,256 of NC_073380.1, read as the reverse complement.
CTACGTCGTAATGGCTCCTGCACCTCGAGTTCCCTCATCAAATCCGGTTCATTACACAACACTAAATACAGAATTACCTTCTCCCTGGTAGGCTCCAGTTCAAGCTGCTCTAAGAATCCATCTCAAATGCAGGAGACTAGGAGTACTTTCCCTATTATTTTTCTTTGTGCTCCTTTAAATCAGGATATGAGAATTTCTATGGGAAAACTGTTTTTGTTTATTTGGTGCGTATTAGAAATATATGACATTTTAATCGGAATAGTGGGCCTTGCTCACCCTGACCCAAGTGTTCAGGAACAATGAGAAATAAACCATCTTTGCCATCTCACCTATGATAGAGCTTGGCTATCTGCTGAAAAAGTCTTCTTCTTATACATGTGATTTCTACAGTTCAAGATGATTGGACAAAGTAAAGATCGAAAGAGCCTGTCCCACTTACGTGACTTTTACGGCGACTGCCGGCACCCATCATAGGTCGCCAAAATTTTTCAACATGTTCAAAATCCAGCGGCAACCAGAAAGACTCTACAACTCTTTGGGCTACTGAGGAGATGACTCACGACCATACAGGCGACACCCTGGTGACATGTCGCGGGGTGAAACCTGCATGGTCGTGAGTCGGTGCCCAGAGTCGTACCTTGTTCTGGTCGCCGCTGGATTCTTAACATGTTGAACATTTTCGGTGACCTGCAACGACCTATGGCAGGTGCCGGCAGAAAAAGGTGCGTAAGTGGGACAGTCCCATTAGACTGTGTTAACAATAAACCCATATTGTATAGGTGATAAAGTAGAATGAGTTATTTAGTGCAGAGACCTTGATGTTCTGAAGAACCAGCTGAAGAATGGAAAGCCCCTAACATTCTTATGGCAATCTTTTGATGGCAATCTATAGTTAATGAACAACAGTCTACGTGTGTGCTCCAGTTGCCCAAGTGGTCCAGTACAGAGTGGTAAGCCAGTAAGATCACGTCCATTGTTGATTTGATGTGTCAAAGCTATTCATGAGGCAATAGTTGGTTTGCATCATAATCACCCCATTTCGTTTGTCAGAATTTCGCCCAGATGGAGTCTCTCAATGGATTCTGAAATCAACTGGGCACAGACTTCACCTATATCATCAACCTTTCACTTTAACAGTCTTCTATCCTATTCTGCTTCAAGTAAACCTCCATTATTTCAGAACCAAAGAAAAAGAAAGTGATCTGTGATGCATGTCACATGTTGCATCTTGTTAAGCAAACAAAGATTATTAAAGCCTCACTAAAGTCCATATAGACAACATCCACTGCTTTACCCTCGTCAATTTCCCTAGTAACCTCTTCAAAAAATTCAAGAAGATTAGTCAAACATGACCTTCCAGGTACAAATCCATGTTGACTGTTCCTAATCAGACCCTGTTTATCTAGATGCTTATATATATTATCTCTAAGTATCTTTTCCATTAATTTGCCCACCACTGAAGTCAAACTAACAGGTCTATAATTGTATTCTTTCCTACACAAAGATTACTAATGCCTACACTCTGTTTTCTGTTGGCCAACCAGTCTTCTACTTGCACCAATATGTTACATTTTATACCCTGGGTTTATATTTTCCATCGACTTGACCCCTTATCAATGTTCTCTTGAAATCTAAGTATACCACATATCTATGGCACATGTTACTTTGAAAATAAATCATTACAACATGATTTTTATATTGCATTTTCACTTATTTGATCACTGATTTTTTTTCCAGTATCTTTAACACATTGCTTCTAACATTCTCTCCACAGCTTCCTAATTTCTGTTTCCCTCCCTTTTGGAGCAGAAGAACCTGACAAAGTCAGTCGCGGTTGATCGCAGACTTTCTTGTGTTCCGCAGATGCCGTCTGACCTCCTGAGTGTTTTCAGCATTTTCTATTTTTATTTCAGATTTCCAGCAACTGTGGCTTTTTAATTGTCCTTTATGTGTTAATTAAAGGGCATGTCCCACTTTCACGTCCTAATTCACGACCTCTGCCAAGTTTGCCCTTGACTCATACTTGCAGCATGGTCGTCACGAGGTCGTCGGAGGTCGTAGGTAGGTCGTAACAGGTCGTGATGCTAGTCGTAGGTACTCGTGGCATCAAGTAGGTCATGGCGTTTTTTCTATCCTGATGAAAAATGTCCACGAGTAAAAAAGGTTGTGAATTAGGTCGTGAAAGTGGGACAAGCCCTTAACAGCCAATCTACAATGGTGTATCTACAATTACACCATATTGTCACTTATCACAGGAAAATGCATGAGACATTAATGTTATCTTTGCCATACATGGTCGTCCGAAAGATGTCATATCAGATAGTGATCAACAGTTTACATAATTTCTGTTTGAACAATAGTCATAGAGTCTTACAGTGTGAAAACAGGCCCTTCGGCCCAACTTGCCCACATCATGTCCTATTCTAATAGAATAAAAAAAACATTTAATTTCTCCTCACCACCCATCTTCATTGGTGCAGCAAGCAGCTGAGGTTGCATGGTAAATAGTAATAAATAGAAAACTGAGGTTCTTGTTCAATCTAATTTGGAAGGAAAGCTAGAGACAGAACTTCAAACAGAGTAACCATTATCAGGCAATCTGATAAGAGACAATGTACCATCTGCACTGCAGAGGTTTTATGCTGGGACCTCCCAGTAGTTCAAAGATGAGAAGATATGAAGGAAATGATGAAGCTATGTGATTCCAAGAATTATCTTATTATGGTCAGTGAGAAATTCACACAGCTCCCCCAAGACCAGCTGAGCCTAGAATGGGAGAATGGTGAAGAAGATGGTGAGATCAAAGATGTTCCTGAAGTGAATCTCTTAATTATTCATTGATAACCAGCCATGTAATCTTTATGATAACAGTCAAGTAAGACATCACCACTGAGTCCAATCATGATTGATAGTGCAACAGTATTAAGCATAGTGTACCTCTAATTAAAACCTATGCCTCGCAGTTTCAGAGATCTGGGTTCAATCCTGACCTCAAGTAGTGCACGTGTGGTGTTTGTACATTCTCCCTGTGGCCAGTGTGTTTTTCCTTTGGGTGCCCCAGTTTCCTCCCATATTCCAAAGATGCGTGGGCTGTTGGGTTCAGTGGGTTCTGCAAATAGCTCCTAATGTGCTGGTGAATGGTAACATTTGTGTAGTGGATAAGAATGTGGGAAGAACTTAAAAGGTGTAGTATTTGTGGAAATGGGTGGTTGATGTTGCCACGGAGTTGTTGGGACGCAGGGCCTGCTTCTGTACTACATCATTCTAAGACTCCCGGATTAGAAACATCTAGTGAGTTTGCCAGATCACATCAGTATTAGAGCAAAGATCACATAGAATGCTTGAAAGTTTGCAAAATGTATAAATATGTTAAGTTAGTTTTGTTTATAAAAAGGAGAGAAGCCTAATCTTCGCCCTAATAATTGTTGTTTTAAGGCAATCATTGCTTTAAAGAATGTGGCTAACTGTTCTCTGGAGTGCAACTATATGAAAAAAAAAATGAAATGATTCAATTTATTGTCATTGTCAGTGTACAGTACAGAGACAACGAAATGCATTTGGTGGGTATATGTGCACTGAGTTCCAGGAGCATTCACTACATAGCCCTTGAATAAACTTGGCACACTTAGCTAAGTTCCTCACAAATCACATGTATTATTCTGTACACTCCTCAAAGGTTTAAGGTGGGAGAGATTTAATAGTAATCTAAGGTGTAACTTTTTTCGCACAGAGGGTGGTGGGTATATGGAACGAGCTGCCAGCGGAAGTAGTTGGGGCAGGTACAATAATAACATTTAAAAGACTTCAGGGCCTGAACCACTTGGACGACCTAATCCACAAGTTTAGACCCTAGACGAGATGAAAAAATTGTCAAGGTCATGTTGACTCACCGAAGTCTATGACCTCCTATGACTATGCATACGACCTCCTATGACCCCTCTCAACCTCAGTCTTCCAGACCCAAGACCAACTACGACTAGCTACGAGTGGAAATTGATCACATGATAAAATGATGTCACGTTTGCATTTTTTTTCTCGGGCCAGTTACCGACCCACGACTGTCTACGATTACCTACGACTACCATCACGACCCACTACGACCTACCTACGAGTAAAAAGTATCCCTTTTTTCTATGCTGAACTTTATTTTACTCGTGGACATTTTGTTATCAGGCTGGAAAAAACGCCGCAACCTACTTGAGGCCACGAGTACGTGGAGACCACTCACGAGCATGAGGAAGAATTACGAAGACCTCCTACGACCTCGTGCGACCATGCTGCGAGTATGAGTCAAGGGCAAACTCAGCAGAGGTCGCCAATTAGGTCGTGAAAGTGGAACAGGGGCTTTACAGTAATTATAGATACTGGATACTGCAACAATTGCCTTGTTCTTTATTAGAAAACACAATTACTATTTTCAATAGATGAATATTAAAGAAAAACTGTATGTGTTCAAAATATAAAATGAAATCTGAAAATACTCGAAACATTCAGCAAGTCAAGCAACATTAGGACCGTCAAAGGAATGCGACCCGCAACGTTAACAATGTTCCTCTTCCCACAGATAAAGCCTGATCTGCTGAGAATTACCAGCATCTTCTGTTTTCATATTATTTTCAATCTGCTCCACGAACTCCATTCTGCAGACACCAACTCTATTCCCCTGCCTGACAATTCTCTGAAGGTGAATCAAACTGTTCAGAATCTTGGATGTATTTTGACTCGGCGACGAATTTCTAAACATACATTTGCACCACCTGACATGATCACCAATGTTTTGGCCACTACGACAATGTAAACAATAGTGCATTTTGTGATCATCATCATATCATCTTCTACATATACGTTTCAATTTGCTATCTCTGACAAGGTAACGGGGCCAAAAGATGACAGCTTTGTTGTTATGGCTGCAAATACATAGCCAAGGTTCCCAAATCAGAACAGCTATTTTATTTTCTCTGTTCAGAAACCTTTTTCTGATCATTGTTTGGGTTTCATTCTTTAAAGTCTCAATAGAAGACATCACCTCCTTGCTTGACAAAAATATCTTCTCAGTGGACATTTTGAAATTTGAAACAGGATGCTACTTTACCTAAAGTAAAATAAACTGACAAACTCTAATTAAATGACACATTTTATACACATTTCTTTACCATTTTCCAAATATTTTCTGCCACTCAAAGGTTTTCCTTATCTCTCTCCAGTAAATCTTCAACCAACTTGTTTATAAAACTAGCTTGTCAATCATTTCACCTTTACAAACATATTGCATGTAAAAGAGACATTTCCATTAATGTTGTCCCATCCCAGTGCTTATTAATAATGTTATGCTATCCTTCCCTACTGTTATAATGTTAGCTCCTAGATGAAGCAAAACTTTGCAGGCATTTACACTCTGGGGAACGTGTCTTTTTCTCTACGAGGAACTTCAAAGTCTTGTACAGTTATCAGTCACATACAGAGTGCATTTAGTGAGATGCTGCATTGTTATCTTATTTTACTTGGATTAACACATCTAAATGTATACTTTAAAAAAAAAATCAGGCCACAAAATTCATACCAGAAGGCTTTGAAGATTTCTTTGAAATACCGGCAGAAATAACTTTCAGATAAAGCTACAGTATGGACCGTCTTAATTATAGGATTGCAGGCATCCTAATTGTTCTAGCACATCTCTGAATTCCTTCTTGGGAAGTCAATTACTGTAGCTACTGGTCTATCAGTGGGCTATTGAACAATACACTCCTTTGATGATTGATATTCTTTAGCCAAAGACTTTAGCCAAAGACTTGTCCAACAAATCACCATGTCAGACCCTCAAATCAGGAAAGACAATCAGTATTTTTGTACACATTTTATTGTTCTAAATTAATATAATTACAATCAATTTTGAATTTGTTTTCATGCCACATTTTTATCTCAGTCCATATATTAAAAATATTTAATAGCTTTTATGTTCTAAATTAATATCATTACCTTAATCAATCTTGAATTTGTGGACGTGTCACATATTACTCTCATTCCCTATATTAAACAAATCTTTAATAGCTTTTACCTTGATAATTTTATCCTTATTAAACATAGGAGGAAGCAGACACATACAGCATTATGTACTGTGCACAATTAACATGAGGTAGCTTCACTGTTACAGAATGTGAAAAGATGCTGATGGGAAACATTTTAATTCTAACTGAGTCTGAAAATTGTCTTTAGCCTGTAATCTGACTAGGAACATGAATACCGCACACTGTACAAAACATACTGCAGGAATTGTGCAAGATGCACCAAATATATATTGCAATAAACCACAATAAATTTACTGATCTACAAAAATAACTCCAAGAACAGCATAATTTAGCCACAGCATTAAATTCAGCAATTGGAAAAATGCAATAGAAATCTAGACTGAAATAAATAATTTTGTTCCAAACAAATAATGAACAATAAGTTTGCACAATTTCACTGCATTTGAATGAAAGTGATCTCAGAACACAATTATGCATGACTCTAGTTGCAAAACACTTGATTCAAGTGCAAGACTGCAGCAACAATCAATGCCTTTACTGCTCCCATTGCTGTTGTTATTCTTATGGTTCAGTAACTTGGCAGGAGCAGAACAGCCAACTTCCACTTATCCCTGCAGGCAGGAAGGGTCCAGCAGCCTGTGGAGGAGCCAGTCTGACTGAACACCACAGCCAGCTGCACTGCAGATAAGTAAATGTACACAGCTTGGACATAAATTAACATGGCCTTCTGCAGCAGGACACTGACCAGGTCCAGCTGATAAAAGGACAAATGATGACAAGCTATGCTTCCCTGACTATTTTATAGAGATTGTGCAGCTCTGGGACACAGGCAAAGACCTATTGGAGCCACCATTTCCTTAAAAACAGTTGTGCCCTGATACTTTGGAATAAAACGTCGCACTGAAAATAAAACAACTGTTAAGCAATGTGCTACTGCTCTGACTAATGAATTACAAAGAGGATCTAAAAATAACCGTATTACGACAGTCAGAAAGAATCCACAAAAGGTTTGTTTTCAGAAACTTTATTTTTATAAATTATAAATTTATATATCAACAAAATGTTGTTTACAGTCCCAATGTGAAGCACCAAAGGAGGCAGATTGGCACGTTTTAATGAAGTTTATGCAAGACAACTGCTTCAGCAGTGTCACTACCCACTGTGAGCACAGTGTAGCTCAATAGAATGGAAACTAGACAATGCATAATCATGGAACAGCTCTGCAAGATGCAAATGAATAACTTTCCTTGCCAGCATTTATTGTAGAAGACAGCATGACTTGTTGGTTTGTTAGGGCATCCTGCACCAAGACACGCTGCAAACAAAAGCAAGCAGCCATGGATTAGGATACATGCCACATGCCCATCCTTCACGGTCAAAAGAAGGGTGAAAGGGGGGATCTAATAGAAACTTACAAAATTCTTAAGGGGTTGGACAGGCTAGATGCAGGATGATTGTTCCTGATGTTGGGGAAGTCCAGAACAAGGAGTCACAGTTTAAGGATAAGGGGGAAGTATTTTAGGACCGAGATGAGAAAAACATTTTTCACACAGAGAGTGGTGAATCTGTGGAATTCTCTGCCACAGAAGGTAGTTGAGGCCAGTTCATTGACTATATTTAAGAGGGAGTTAGATGTGGCCCTTGTGGCTAAATGGATCAGGGGGTATGGAGAGAAGACAGGTACAGGATACTGAGTTGGATGATCAGTCTTGATCATATTGAATGGCGGTGCAGGCTCGAAGGGCCGAATGGCCTACTGCTGCACCTATTTTCTACGTTTCTATGTTTCTATGAAAGCAAAGAACTTAAAAATTAAAACCAGATCTATTTCCTTCAGACAGACACAAAATGCTGGAGTAACTCAATGGGACAAGCAATATCTCTGAATTTGGATTGCATTGTGGAAGGTTTTCAGAAGGCAGTTTCTCTCTTAACGCAAACCACTGGCTATTCAGACAGAAGGGTTTTGGCAGCGAGTGAGACGCCCTGTGTAGGAAGGAACTGCAGATGCTCGTTTACACCGAAAATAGACATAAAATGCTGGAGTAACTCAGCGGGTCCCCACCCCTGGTACTGAGCTGTCAGGTTCCACTATAGTTGAATGCTCGTGAAAATGTTTGCAGTTTACAATTGCTCAATTCTATTAAAAATTATGACATTAAAAGCACTACATTTACTTCAGAACATTGAAACCTAAAGGTGTATGATGATATAAACTAACAACTTAATTAAGTTAACGTGACAGGCAGCATATCTGGAAAGAAGGAATCGGTGATGTTTCAGGTCGAGACCCTTCTCCCGAAATTAACATTTTGTGCCTATCTTCGGTAGACTTGATGGGCCAAATGGCCTGATTCTGCTCCAATCACATATGACCTCATGACCAATCTACAAATTTGTTAATAATGTCATCAATGTCATACTTGAATGACACTTGAATGCCCAGGAGCGAAGAAGACTGCAAAATGTTGTGAACACTGCCCAGTCCTTCACTCTGACCTCTCCACCATCGAAGGGATTTACCGGAGTTGCTGCCTCAAAAAGGCAGCCAGTATCATCAGAAACCCACACCATCCTGGCCACACACTCATTTCACTCCTGCCTATAGGAAGAAGGTACAGGAGCCTGAAAACTGTAACATCTAAGGTTCAGGAACAGCTTATTCCCTACAGCTGTTAAACACTACAACCTCAAATAAGCTCTGAACTACAATAGACTATTATTGTTATTATTGCATTATTATTGGGGGTTTTTTGTATATACGTATGTGTGCGGGAGTGTGTGTGTATATATATATATATGTATATATGCACATAGATATGCATATTATACATATGCATATCTATACAACTAAAAGTCTCATCTGCGCTGTATATTGATTTTAGAAAAAACGCTACCCTTTATTGCTATGATTTTTGGCCAACTTACTCACAGTCCTCCTCCGCTAAGGCAGCTGGGAGGATTTTTCCGATCGATGAAAAATAAAACAGTTATGAGTGTTTAAAAAATCTTGTGATCAGCTGATTGGTTCTCTCGCCTGTCAATCACCATGATGAGGGTAACGCCACTTCTGGGGGTGGGGTGGCAGGACTATAAAACCCCGGATGCCTGGACGTGAGTCAGAGCCTCTGGAAGATCGCAAGGGAGAGCTCACAACTGTGATTCTAAGCTGTCAATCAACTGAACTGTGAGTCTGCAATGTACTTGCAATTAATGATTTGTTAGCCCTTAATAAAAATGCAATAAGTTGTTTGGCCTGCCCTGTGCTGGAAACTGCAATGGAAATGGAAATGAAATGAAAATGCAATGACCTGTTTGGCCTGCCCTGTACTTGAATCTGCAATGGAAATGGAAATGAAATGAAAATGCAATGAGCTGTTTGACCTGCCCTGTGCTTAAAACTGCAATGGAAATGGAAATGAAATGAAAATGCAATAAGCCGTTTGGCCTGCCCTGTGCTTGAAACTGCAATGGAAATGTAAATTAAATGAAAATGTAATGAGCTGTTTGGCCTGCCCAGTGCTTGAAACTGCAATGGAAATGGAAATGCATTTTGTTGTCTCTAATGCATTTCGTTGTCTCTGTACTGTACACTGACAATGACAATTAAAATTGAATCTGAATCTGAATCTGAAATGAAATGAAAATGCAATAAGCTATTTGGCCTGCTCTGTGCTTGAAACTGCAATCCTTGATCCTGTCTCTTAGAATCACCTCCAATAGATTTCCCAGCACCGACATCGGGATCACGGCTTGTTGTTCCATGGTTTGTCCACACTTCTCTTCTTAAATACCGTTACAATATTAGCCACTCTCCATTTCTCCCTAACTTCACCTGTGACTCAGAAAGGTTGTTGTCTCAATTCCATGACACGAGGATCCCAATCTCGCTCCCATGCTCCGTCTCATCATTATTTGATATCAGGCCCACAATGGTGGTGTCGTCTGTGAATTTGTAAATTGAATTCGATTTGTACATGGCTGCACTATAATTTAAATGGTGATTTGTCCAGCCATCTTTCCTCCATGGTTTGCCACCAAATTTTGTTTGTTGCTGTTCATGTGAAATACAAATTTACAAATTCTGGTTGTTATCATCATGTTGAAGCTCTTAAAAATGCTTCAGAAGCTTCAAGATTTAAAAAAAACCCAAAGTGTATTTTGTTCCAAGAGATGGATGCAGTTGATTAGAGAACTTGGAGACTCAAACTCTTAAGGGCCTGTCCCACTGTACAAGATAATTCAAGTGCTCTCCCGAGTTAAAAAAAAAAAAATCAAACTCGTGGTAAGCACGTAGAATGTACGTAGCGGGTACGTCGGAGCTCAGGACGTCTCTTATCGGCTCGTAACACTAACGGCAGGTAATCGGGAAACGCGGTAAGTTCGTGAAGACTCGTGAAGATTTTTCAACATGCCCGAGTACCTACGAGCGGCTATTACCGTAATTCTCCGAGTTCGAATCAGGGGAAACTCGGGAGAACTCTTCAATTAGCTCGTACAGTGGGACAGCCCCTTTATTGGGAATGTGAGCAAAACAGAAAGTGCTGGAGGAACTCAAAGGGTCAGGTAGCATCTGTGGAAGGAATGGACGGGGTCTTTTCAAGTCAGGGCCCTTCTTCAGACTGCCAAAGAAGGTTCTCAACCCAAAATATTGCCTGTCCCTCCACAGATGCTGCCTGACCTGCTGAGTTCCTCCAGCACTTTGTGTTTTGATTACCAAACTTGCTTCAATTTCTGTTGACAGGAACATTCTGCTGACTGGAACAAATACACACCTCTGATACATAATTACACAGAAAAAGAATTCACTCAAGTAAGACAATGATCTCTTCTGGGGTTTTGGACATAAATTCACAATTTCCTTTATTGTGGATGAAAGGGAATGAGATTCATAGTCATAAACCAGCATCTGCAGTTCCTTCTTACTCATAGAGTCAGAGAGCTATACAGCGTGGAAACAGGCCCTTCAGCCCGACTCATCCATGCTGCTCAAGATGCCTAACTGAGCTAGGCCCAGTTCCCTATGCCTGGCTTTTGTCCCCCTGAACATCCAATCCGTGTACTTATCCAAGTGTCTTCTCAACATTTTAATTTTACCCGCCTCTACACTTCCTTTAGCAACTTGTTCTATAAGCACACCATCCTCTGGAGGAAAAAAATACCACTTGGGGCCCCTCTCACTTTTAACCAATGTCCTCTAGTTATAGAATGCACGGTACTAGGTGAAAGACTATGGTTATTCTCCTTATCTATGTCCCTCATGATTCTATAACACCATGTGAAGTCACCCCAAGGCATTTTAAAATTACCCAGCCCATCCACCCTCAATCTCTCCAAACCCAGGAATGTCACCATAATTTTTTTTGCATCCTTTCTGGTTTAATGACATTCAAGGGCACTCAATGACATTCATTTTAATGAAGCAATGGACATGGGGAGAAGGCAGGCACGGGTTTCTGCCATGATCACAATGAATGGCGGTGCTGGCTTGAAATGGCCTCCTCTAGTTTCTATGTTTCTATTCTCCCTACAGTAGAGCAACTGGAAATGTGCACAGTACTCCAAATGTGGTCTTGTAAAGCTGTAACATGACATCCCAATTCCTTTACTCAATACCCTGACTGTTGAGGGCCAGAAATGTAGCAAACCTCCTTGGAATGACCGAGTTTGGTTGCAGATTTTAATTACATTTTACTCCATCATTAACATGTTGCCTTCTTTTTTACTTGCCATTAGTTTTCTACATTAAAGACCAATTTCTGTGACTATTGACAGGAGAAGGTACAAGAAGAAGGGTAGTTTTGGGTCAGGTTTTAGTTCTTACACAAGCCGCTCTGCAGATGCCTGGCCTGCTGAGTATTTCCAGCCTGTCTGTCATTGGTATGTAAAGTCGTTATGGGAAGAGCTTGGACTAATAACCCACCAAAAAATGTGGAATTAAACTCTACCATGAATGCTTGGGAAATTAAAAACCTGGTATCAGCAAAAGCAACCACAAAGCTGCCAGACCTAATGAAAAACCTAATGAATCTACAAGATCTGTTTGTCCGCTTCTATATACCATGATGAATAATTTTCACATTACATTCTTTTCCCCAATGCTGGATCAAGTATTTCATGAGGCATTTCAACCTCCTCACTAAGTAATCACAAGCAGGTACAACAAACACCTTGATACATATATTTAAGAATTTAACCTTTGGGATAATAATAGAGCTCACAGGAGAATACAGACAAGAGCATAGATTTTTTGTTACATTTCCTCTCTCTGATCGAACCATTTTTTAAAATTTGTGCAACTGTACCCTCATTTATAAACCTCACAATTCTATTGTCATCTACCTGAAACAAAACTATTCTTCACGGCATTATACTTTTGAACCATCAAGCCTCTTCGTCTCCGTGCAGTCTTCAGTATTTTCCTAGTAAATATATCCACATCCATAAGGCAAATTGTGAAAATTCACAAGATAAAACAGGGGCTCAGTTTAGATGTATTATTGTCATGTTTACTGAGGTACAGTGAAAAACTTTGTTTTGCATGACATCCAAACAAATACACTATACATAAATACAATCAATTAAATAAATGCAATCAAGCCAAGTACAATAGATCTGGCAAAGGAGAAGATATAGTGTGCAAAACATAGTTCTCAGCATTGTATCGCATCAGTTCCATAGACAACGTCCAATGTCCACAATTGGGTGGAGGTGAATTGGACAATACCCTAGCTTCTGGAATTCAAGCTTCTTTACCTTCTGCCGGGTGGGTTCTCGGAGAAGAAGGAATGACCAGGGTGGGACGTTGTTGATTATGTTGGCTGCTTTTCTGAGGCTCCATGAAGTGTAAATGGTCAATGATGGGAAATCCGGCCTGTGTGATGGACTGGGCTACATTTATCAATCTCTGTAAACTCTTGTGGTCCTTTGCAGAGTTGTTCCTATACCAAAGCCATGATGCCATCTGACAGTATGCTTTCTATGGTGCATCTGTAGAGGTTTGTTAGTCATTGGAGACATGCTGCCTCACAGCACCAGAGAATCAGGTTCGATCTTCCTCTCGAGTGCTGTCTGTGTGGAGTTTGCACATTCTCCCTGTGACCATGTGATCACGTGTGTTTTTCGAGGTACTCCAGTTTCCTTCCATATCCCAAAGATGTGAAAGATTGTAGGTTAATTGGCCGCTGTAAAGTTATCCTTAGCATGTAGGGAGTGGACGAGAAATTAGTATTACAGAGTTAGTGTGAACGAGTGATCAATAGTCAGCATGGACTTGGCAGGATAAAGGACCTGCTTACTCGCTGTAAATCTAAACTGAACTAAACCATCCTGGCAAGGGGCAGCATGCAAATAAAAATCATAATACTGTTCCTGAGATGGTGATGATACAATGTTGCAATGGAAAAATATCATTAACATTTTTTAATTTTTTTTAAAATTAACAACTTCTCGTTTGAGAAGCAAGGAGAGGGAAAAATTACATTTCATGTTTTTCTTCACTCCTTACAATGCTATGTATGACAGTGATCGCAACTTCTACTGAAGTGTGGATGGCCGTTGGCTCGATAGAAGCTCATCCGCCCTTTGACAGGTCTTGTTTTTGGTCCTGCTGGGGGTCCACAGCCCCCTCGTCATAGGTTGAATAAGTTAGGTCTTTATTCTCTGGAGCGCAGAAGGTTAAGGGGGGACTTGATAGAGGTCTTTAAAATGATGAGAGGGATAGACAGAGTGTTGATGTGGACAAGCTTTTCCCTTTGAGAATAGGGAAGATTCAAACAAGAGGACATGACTTCAGAATTAAAGGACAGAAGTTTAGGGGTAATATGAGGGGGAACTTCTTTACTCAGAGAGTGGTAGCGGTGTGGAATGAGCTTCCAGTGGAAGTGGTGGAGGCAGGTTCATTGGTATCATTTAAAAATAAATTGGATAGACATATGGATGAGAAGGGAATGGAGGGTTATGGTATGAGTGCAGGCAGGTGGGACTAAGGGGGAAAAAAAAATTGTTCGGCACGGATTTGTAGGGCCGAGATGGCCTGTTTCCGTGCTGTAATTGTTATATGTTATATATATATATATATGTCATCTGGCAAACCAGGTGGGGGAGATGGTTTGGTCGCCGACTATCCGACCATGGAGCAGGTAGCATAGGATTACATGGTACTCGTGGCAGGGGGAACTCCCCCCGACCTGACCTGATCATTAACATGCCTCTTAAATAAGCTGCCTTGTTTGGGGTACAAGTCTTGCATCTGGCTGAAGTAAGACAGTAAAGTGGAGCTGGAATAAAGTTGTATCTGCCTTTGATGTTTGGCTCTCCACAACACTTTCTGCCTGCACATTCACAACACATTCACTCCACCAATGTTCTAATTATCAATCCTCAATGTGAATAGAGTTGTCAAAGACTGCAGGCTAATGTGAATTGCAACTTTGCCAATTGCTTAGTGAGTATGATATAGAATGATTTTCTTCAGATAAGAAGCTTGAGTGGAAAACTAATTTCTCCTTGAGGTTAAATATTAGTCTCAGGTATATAAAGTGCCCGAAATGTAAGTAAAGAAAAGTGGCATTAAACCTGTATTTGTCTTTCAAATACTGAGGTTAGTTATAAGCATGTTCAACGACATCTAAAGCATATACTGTATATAATTTCTGAATGCAGAAAGTTTAAATGTTTCTGTATATGGTTTTAGAATAAAGACAGCCAAACAGAGTGAGATGGAAAGACTTAGTTAATGATCAAAACCAGAGCATGCTGCCAAAGAGGATTTTGGTCAGGAATCAAAACATGATAAAGCTTCACTTTTTGAACCACAAAGTTATGCAAGTTTTGGAATTAAATTCTTTGCGAGGATTTTAATTTTCATCTAGAGCAACTCTGCTGCTGCTTCTGCATTTCTTTCTCTCACTGAGGATGTTTTACCGTTGCTTTGCCTTCTGCCAACACAAGACTTAGATCTTCAGTGCGTGATGCTCATACAACGTAAACATCTCCCTCTCTCCTCTTTCCAGTTGTACACAGAATTCACTTGAAGCAAAGAGCCTTCTGATATCTTCCTGCCTGTGAGGAACACTATCAAAACCCAAATTATTGTCTTTGAGTACTCCACTGAGATCCCCAACCAATGATCCTGGCCAAAAACTGACAAAACTCATCCAAATAAAATCTTGAGCCAAGTCTGGCTGTCTGAACTAAGACCATGATTTGAATTTGGGTCCTTTGATCAGGAATTTGGCAATTCAGCCGCTCCAGGTCACTCCTTATAAAGAAAGCACTTAATTATTATGTTTTGCAGATGGTTTTTTTGATTTGCCAGTTTTTCTGAATTGGACCGGGCCTCAAATCACTGGTAGAAAATTAATATTAGCTGAAAAGGATATGGAACAAATTAGATTTATGTTTATGCTCATTCATTAATTCTCCGTTTGTTTGAAATTTCCATGTCAAAAAATGCTACCGTGAATTTAGATAGAGCATAAACAGTAATGAAGAAATGAATAAAATGTTCTCACAAGTGAACCACTAAAGTTGCTTACAAAATTCGGGAAAATATTCTTAAAATACCTTGTTCTGTCATTGGGAGCAAAACACACCACCTTGAGCTATGACTGTCACTCCCAACTGCAGCCCCAAGACTTACTGTTATATGTCTCTGTTGCCACCACCCCCTCCCTCTCCACCATCCCAACATTAACTAAAAGAGCCTCAAACTTGGTAAAACACAATGGGCATCAACCATTGTTTGTGGTTGGCGTTATACCTTGCATAAAGGAAGATTATTGTTGCTGTTGAAGACCAATCATGTCAGCCCAGGACATTACTGCAGTTAGAAAACAGAAGAAGGGTCCCAATCTGAAACATTACATATCCATGTTCCCCAGGGATGCTGCCTAACCTGCTGTATTACTCCAGCACTTGTGTCTTTTTTTGTAAACCAGCATCTGCGGTTCCTTGTTTCTACAGTAATTCCTTAGGGCAGTGACCTGGGACCAAACATCTTCAGCTGCTTCCTTCCAGGAAGTTCAGAAGTGGTTATTGCCATTGCTGATTATTTAATGGTCAGTTCTAGTTACGATTACTCAGCAAATTAAGTAATCCTTGCATGCACGGAGTAAGATCTAGACAATATTTAGACGAGCTGATAAATGGCAAGTAATATTGTTACCAAAATGTTTCAGCCAATGTCTTTTTCAGCTCTTGCCCTCGTTAGTACAGTACATGTTTGCTGCTTCCCTCGCAACCAACATCCTGGTGATCACCACTGACCAGAAACTATATCAACTACATAAATACTATGACTACAAGAACAGGTCTGAAGCTGGGTATCCTGCAGTGAGTTACTCATCTCCAATCTAAAGCTCTTCAACTATCTGTAAAGTACAAAACTGAAGTATGTTAAAATTTCTTTCACTTGCCAGGACAAGTGCAGCTCCAGCAACATGCTTGACACGATCCAGTATAAAGTCACCTGCTTACTTGATACCCATCAACCACCCATACTATTCATTCTCTCAATTGCTACTGCACTACAGTGGAAATGTAGACCATCAACAAAATGCACAGCAATTATTCGCCTCAGCTACTTCAACTGCATTCCCCAAACCTGCAGACTCTAGTACAGGCAAGAGCAAGAGAACACTATCACCCATGTGTGTCCCTTCAGCAATACTCCATCCTGATTTAGAAGTATAGTTCCTTCATTGTCACGAGATCTAGAACTGAGAATTCTCTCACCAGGAGCATTGTGGCACAACTCACATCAGAATGATTGCAGCAGGTCGGGAAGGCAACTCATGGTCACCAAAAGAGCAATTGAGGATAAGCAATAAATACTGGTCTTGTCTGCAATGCCAAAATCGTATCATGCTGGGGACCTCAGTAGCGCAGCTGGTAGAGCCGCTGCCTCATAGCACCAAACACCTGGGTTTAATTCTGACTTTGGGTACTATCCTATGGAGTTTGCACATTCTCCCTATGACTGCATGGGTTTTCTTCAAGTGCTTCAGTGTCCTCCCACATTCAAACATGTGCATGATTGTAGGTTAATTGGCCACTGTAAACAGCCCTCATTAGGAAGTGAGTGTGAAACCGGGATAACATTGAACTATTGTGAATGGGTGATCGATGGTCGGTGGACCGAAGGGCCTGTTTCCATGTTGCGTCTCCAAGCTAAAAACTAAATCTACCTCCGTGTTTATGGTTTTAAAAAAAGACATGGAGTGCTGGCGGAATGTAGTGGAGTAACCCACAGGTCAGGCAGCATCTGTGGAGAACATGGATTGGTGACATTTCAGGTTGAGTCCCTTCTTAGGGTGCTATATGATACCATTAAACTAAAATATAGCTTCAATGAGGAATAGCTAATTACCACATAAATTAAAATTCCGACATGTCTTACCTGGTTGCCAATGTCTCAGATCCTTGTATGTACAGCAATGAAAAGCTGAACAGCATTTCTTAGATTTTGTAGGTGCAGGTGTAATCCACAATAGGCACTGTTATTAATTGAGAGGCATGACTCTCTTGATTCATCACAACTTAAAGGGAATCTGCCTGAACAGATTCCAGCCCTTGGACTGGAAATGTGCTTGAAATGTGTTTCAGCTGCATTCTCTTTAAGTTGAAGACTTACCTTTGGGTGCCCTAAGTGCCACTAACTTAGTCATCGGCTCAGCCTAAGCCAAGAGTTGATCACACCCTCTATGCCAACCTCAAATCGGCAAACTCACACCTTTGGCAGAGTGTTCAAAGAAGATATCTCTCAGCATTTTACTGGTGCAAGGATGCATTGGACTTGGTATTGTGTATACATTTTGCATTTGTGGTCCTTAGAAAAGACATTCATTGCCCCACTAGTCACTGCTGATGAATCATATCCTTCCAGGTACCAATAATATCTAAGCCCGGATGGATGCAAGTCCCACAACATTAAATGTAGGAAGATTCTGCAAAACCTTTGACTTGATTTGTTACATATATAAAGAGTTTTAAATTGGCCATAAACATTTTCAAAAATTTAACATATTATTTTTAATTATGCCTGTTTAAGTTTCTCATTTGGCTCAAAAATATGCATGTTTATTTTAAATGTAATTTTCTACATCAGCCGTTCTCACGGCTGTTTTCTAGTACAGGAATACGCCTGGTTATGTCAGCCTGGGAAATAAGATACGGTTGCAGGTGTGTGGAAAATGTACAGCCCTGGCCTGTGTTGCCTGCCTTATTGAAAAACCAGTGATAGCTGCCACTGAACGCAAATTGATGCGTGCAAGCTTTGCAATACTAGTACCCCAGCGTGAGCCTTCAAGATTACAAAGACATTGAGCTTTGAATTTGGTACTCAGAGGAATAACAAAAAGAAATTTAGCATGGACTTGCAGACGGAGGTACCCTCTCTATCAGACTGAAGAAGGGTCTTGACCTGAAACGTCACCTATTCCTTCTCTCCAGAGATGCTGCCTGTCCTACTGAGTTACTCCAGCATTTTGTGCTTACCCTTTCTATCAGTTGGCTAACAGGGATCTCAGCCAGCATAAGAAAATAGTGTGTTTAAGAAGAAACTGCAGATGCTGGAAAATCGAAGGTACACAAAAAAGCTGGAGAAACTTAGCGGGTGAAGCAGCATCTATGTAGCGAAGGAAATAGGCAACGTTTCGGGCCGAAACCCTTCTTCAGACTGATAAAAGGGTACATCCGTCTGCAAGTTCATGCTAAAAGTCCTTTTGTTATTCAGACTGAAGAAGGGTTTCGGCCCGAAACGTTGCCTATTTCCTTCGCTCCAGATGCTGAAGCACCCGCTGAGTTTCTCCAGCTTTTTTGTGTACCTAAGAAAATAATGTGCTGTCTTCTGCATTGATAGCCTTGGTTGATAAATGTGGAGCATTTCAGGAAAAAATATCCGTTTTAAAATAAAATAATTTCATTGCTACCTATCCAGTTTCTAGAGAATGCTGTGGAGATTTTCCTCCCGGTATTTTGTTGTGGGTTGTACAGCTTATGCCTTTTACCTTCCATGCAGTTACACCATGTGGTTGTAATAGAAGTATGACATACAAATTTACTCATTTTAATGCCACATAAAATTATGCTACTGCAAAACTATTAATTAAAGCATAAATTAGCATGTAAAAAATGCAAATATTTGATACTTTCAACATTCTTGTCGTACAAAAAGAAAGAATTTGTGTTATTGTGACATCTATCATGAAATTAATATTTCGTGTTTGAAGGTGACTATTGTTTACAGACAGTCACAGCAGGCAACGTGCAATAAGATCTCACAGCGAATGAATGGCCACTTACAGTGGCTTGCAAAAGTATTGGTGGCCGATTAGGAAAGGGGGAGATGCAACGAGACCTGGGTGTCATGGTACACCAGTCATTAAAAGTAGGCATGCAGGTGCAGCAGGCAGTGAAGAAGGCGAATAGTATGTTAGCATTCATAGCAAAAGGATTTGAGTATAGGAGCAGGAAGGTTCTACTACAGTTGTACAGGGTCTTGGTGAGACCACACCTGGAGTATTGCGTACAGTTTTGGTCTCCTAATCTGAGGAAGGACATTCTTGCCGTAGAGGGAGTACAGAGAAGTTTCACCAGACTGATTCCTGGGATGTCAGGACTTTCATATGAAGAAAGACTGGATAGACTTGGTTTGTACTCGCTAGAATTTAGAAGAATGAGGGGGGATCTTATAGAAACTTACAAAATTCTTAAGGGGTTGGACAGGCTAGATGCAGGAAGATTGTTCCCGATATTGGGGAAGTCCAGAACAAGGGATCACAGTTTAAGGATAAGGGGGAAATCTTTTAGGACCGAGATGAGGAAAACATTTTTCACACAGAGAGTGATGAATCTGTGGAATTCTCTGCCACAGAAGGCAGTTGAGGCCAGTTCATTGGCTATATTTAAGAGGGAGTTGGATGTGGACCTTGTGGCTAAAGAGATCAGGGGGTATGGAGAGAAGGCAGGTATGGGATACTGAGTTGGATGATAGCCATGATCATATCAAATGGCGGTGCAGGCTCGAAGGGCCGAATGGCCTACTCCTGCACCTATTTTCTATGTTTCTATGTTTCTATTCATACCCCTTGAACTTTTCCACATTTTGTCACGTTACAACCACAAACGTAAATGTATTTTATTGGGATTTTATGTGATAGACCAACACAAAGTGGCGCATAATTGTGAAGTGTAAGGAAAATGATACATGGTTTTCAAATTTTTTTATAGATAAAAAACTGAAAAGTGTGGCGTGCAAAAGTATTCAGCTTTTGTGTAATCTAATCCACTTTTGTGTAATCTAATCTCAGTATAAATACAGCTGTTCTGTGAAGGCCTCAGAGGTTTGTTAGAGAACATTAGTGAACAAACAGCATCATGAAGCCCAAGGAACACACCAGACAGGTCAGGGATAAAGTTGTGGAGAAGTTTAAAGCAGGGCTAGGTTATAAAAAAATATCCCAAACTTTGAACATCTCACGGAGCACTGTTCAATCCATCTTCCGAAAATGGAAAGAGTATGGCACAACTGCAAACCTACCAAGACATGGCCGTCCACCTAAACTGACAGGCCGGGCAAGGAGAGCATTGATCAGAGAAGCAGCCAAGAGATAACTCTGGAGGAGCTGCAAAGATCCACAGCTCAGGTGGGAGAATCTATCCACAGGACAACTATTAGTCGTGCACACCACAAATCGGACCTTTATGGAAGAGTGGCAAGAAGAAAGCCATTGTTGAAAAAAAGCCATGAGAAGTTCCGTTTGCAGTTTGCCACAAGCCATGTGGGGGACACAGCAAACATGTGGAGGAAGGTGCTCTGGTCAGATGAGACCAAAATTGAAGTTTTTGGCCTAAATGCAAAACGCTATGTGTGGCCGAAAACTAACACTGCACATCACCCTGAACACACCATCCCCACTGTGAAACATGGTAGTGGCAGCATCATGCTGTGGGGATGCTTTTCTTCAGCAGTGACAGGGAAGCTGGTCAGAGTTGATGGGTAGATGGATGGAGCCAAATACAGGGCAATCTTGGAAGAAAACCTGTTAGAGTCTGCAAAAGACTTGAGACTGGGGCGGAGGTTCACCTTCCAGCAGGACAACGACCCTAAACATACAGCCAGAGCTACAATGGAATGGTTTAGATCAAAGCATATTCATGTGTTAGAATGGCCCAGTCAAATTCCAGACCTAAATCCAATTGAGAATCTCTGGCAAGACTTGAAAATTGCTGTTCACAGACGCTCTCCATCCAATCTGACTGAGCTTGAGCTATTTTGCAAAGAAGAATGGAGATCTGTTATATCCACTTGGACAAGCCATCCGGATCTTACTTTTAAATTTCATGCAATAATCTAGGTCGGTGGGGGCGCTGCAAGCCGGCGCCCTGTCAGCAGCGTGTCCGTTTTTTTCTACTTTTTTTGTTTTTTTAGTATGGTTTAATGTATGTTTTTAATGTTCCTCTGTGTGTTTTGTGTGGGGGGTGGTGTGGGGGGGATGAGGGGAAAACCACTTTGGTCGCATCCTCCACGGAGAGGCGACTTTTTCCAGGTCGCCTCCCCCGTGGCCTAACAACAAGGATCGGCGCGGCCTTTCCCGGAGACGCGCCTGGAGCTTCAGCGGCGGGCGCAGCGTGGACTCTCGGCGTGGAGCGGGCGAGCCCTCGCTGGGGCTCCCCGGAGGGGAGCGCTCCGTTTCGCTGGCCCGCGGCAGCCGGCAGCCTGAAGCCGCGGTCTACAGAGCTCCAGATGGGGCGGTGTCTACAGCCCGTTATCTCATGTTGGGGACCCGGATTCGGTGTGGACTTACCATCACCCCTGGAGGGGAGCTTCGACTGCTGGCCCTGCAGTCTGCGGTGCTTCTGGCTGCGGCGCGAATTTTAATCCTTCGACCGCCGGCCTGCGGCCTACACCAGCCTGAAGCCGCAGTCTACGGTGGGGAAGAGCCGATCCTGGACTTACCTTGACTTTTACCTTGTCCTTTTACCATCTGGACGCCCACAGCGATGGCTGCGGAGGGTTGAGGTCTCGACCACGGGAGAAAATGGAGGAGGACTGGCCAATATCTGTGCCTTCCTCCACAGTGATGAATGCTGTGGTGGATGTTTGTGTTAAATTTTTATTGTGTTTGTGTGTTCTTTATCATTGTACCTCTGCTGACAAATTCATTTCACTTGCACTTTATGTGCAATGTGACGAATAAACCTGATTGATTGATTGATAACGACCCTTTGTACTGCACTGAAGTTTTAGCTAAGAGATACAGTGTGGAAACAGGCTCTTTAGCCCACCAAGTCCATGCTGACCAATAATCACCCAGTACACTAGTTCTACCTTACACTCCAGGGACAATTTGCAGAGGCCAATTAACCTACTAACGGTCTGAAGAAGGGTCTCGACCCGAAACATAACCCATTCCTTCTCTCCAGAGATACTGCCTGACCCGCTGAGTTACTCCAGCTCTGTGTGTCCATCTTCGGTTTAAACCTACTAACCTGCTTGTCGTTAGGAATGTGGAAGGAAACCAGAGCACCCAGAGAGAACCCACGTTGTGAGAATATGCAAATTCCATACAGACAGCACCCATAGTAATGATCGGAGAAAGGTCTCTCGTGTTGCAAACCAGCATCTCTACCGCTGTGCCACTGTGCTGCCTAAATAAGGAATTATAATTCAATTCCACACATTCCTTAATCAGAAGCAAAAATATCAACAGCAGGATGTATCATGCTATATAGATTAAAAGAAAAATATTGAAACAACTTTATTTCTGAAGTACATGATGATTCATTCATCCTGGGCCTCCTCCATGGCCAGAGTGAGTCCCACCGCAAATTGGAGGAACAGCACCTCATATTGCGCTTGGGAAGTTTACACTTCTCCAATTTCAGGTAGTCCTTGATTTCTCCCTCTTTCCCCTCCCCTTCCCAGCTCTCCCACAGCCCAATGTTTCCGCCTCTTCCTTTCTTCTTCCCGTCCCCTCACCCCACATCGGTCTGAAGAAGGGTCTCGACCCGAAACATCACCTATTTCCTTCGCTCCATAGATGCTGCCTCACCCGCTGAATTTCTCCAGCATTTTTGTCCACCTTTGATGATTTTTGTAGTATATTTAATAAGCACATACATCATAAACTTAGTTTGAAAGACTAAACAGAATGATTGTTTTGGACAGGAACACTTGACAAAGAATATGGATGATATAGGGTGGATATTTGGTTCCAGTAAAGTGCAGTTAAATATATTTTGATGCACTGTCCTGACTGGACACTGTTTTCCTCTGCTAGTATTTCCAATTTCTCACTGATTTTAATGATGATGCATTGAACTAGCAACTGAAATACGAAGGTGTGCCAGCATACAATACAAAGGCAAAAATATTTTAATAGACTTTAGGAAAGTGAGAAAGCCATTTCAACCATCGACTTTTCTTTGCAAAGGCATTTGGGAGAGGGAAAGTGATATGTTAAATGAAGCAATGGTGTGGAGTAATAAAATCAAGGTGTGGTGTGGAGTAATAAGATCAAGGCTGCCGATTAGGTTCAAAAAAGCAAATGATGTGACCTTGATTAATTGCTAACCTGATCTATGTGGTACAAGAGTTACTGCCTTTGTACTCCAGATGACTAGTCTTATATAGACTGGTACAGGTTACCAACAAACTACTGTCACCTGCCCCATTGTATGATCATTTATTGGTGCACGTGACAGTAGCTTGCAATTCATTGGTAATACCATCGCAAGCATAATTTAAAAAAAGACAATGATTATTAGTAGGACATTTTCAAGAGGTTAAAATTACATTCTGAGGTATTCAGAATAATAATTTCAACAAATTTGTATGAAAATCTTTAGTCAGGTATGTTATTAAATACAATAACCTATTATTGTCACTGTCAAAATATAATTATCAGAATTTTAGGATTGGCTGATGAATAATTCATACATTGTTGTGAAGATATCAGTTCGATCTGGATTTCCAGTCTTCCTCAACATGTTGTATTATTTTATAATGCAATGGTCTATAATGCAATGCAAGTCTATACCACGATTTGTAACTAAGATTAATCCTGGGTCATCCAGCTGTAGCAAGTGGTAGATATGAGTATGGTAAATGTGTACAATTTAAAAATGATATTTGTCTGTGAATATTGGAGAGGTTTTACCATTATATAATGTTGGAATGATTACATTATGCATATGAAATCCTATGCCCTGTTATGCAAGCAGTTCACATTTAATTTGCTTGTATAGCACCTTTAATATATTTAAGTAACAAAAGATGTTTTACAGGATTGATGTAAAACTAAGTTTAAAATCTCAGCACAGGTGGATAAGAGGGCAGATAACCAAAAGCTTAGAGAAGGGGCACATTATAAGGACGGGATGAAGTGACAGAGAGGTTTAGGGAGGGAATTTTGGAGTCTGGGATTTGGCATCTCCAGATAAAGCCACCATTGTTGGAGCAATTAAAGTTTGACATGATCAAGAGTCCAGAATTGAAGGAGCTCTGATACCTCGAAGAGTTGTCGGGCTGGAGGAGTTTGTGGAGACAGTGTCAGGGCAAGACCCTGGGATGTGATAAATGAGGAATTTGAAAACAATCATTTTAAATTGAAATTTTCATGTATATAAAATGGGTGAAACTCAATTTTATTATGACACAATTTGAATTTCTTTTGATGTGCTGTTGAACAGTTTGTTCGATCATCGACTTGAAATCTCGCAGTTATGAATTAGAGGGCTGAAACTGTTTTAAATATATGCATGGTATAATGTTTATACAAGCTGCTGTCAAAGTATTCTGAAGTGCTTGGGATGATTTAGTTAGGGAGGAAACTGATCAGAGAGAGACCCCTCTATTCTCCACTGATCAAAGAGGTCACTGTAACAGTTAGGGACCAGCATTTTAAGCAGCTAGCTGAAAACTAGTCTGATGTGTGTAAGCGAATTTTCATACATTAAATTAACACCATGTATATTATCATTATAATGCAAAACTTTATTAACAAATCATTTCAATACTTAATTGTTATTTTAATTCAGCCGCAGTTATAGCCAGTTACAGAACCATTAAATATTTAAATGATTCCTAAATAAAGTTTTGCATTATAATGATAATATACATGGTGTTAATTGTTAACGCATAGGGAAGTCCAGGACAAGGGGTCACAGCTTAAGGATAAAGGGGAAATCCTTTAAAACCGAGATGAGAAGAACTTTTTTCACACAGAGAGTGGTGAATCTCTGGAACTCTCTGCCACAGAGGGTAGTTGAGGCCAGTTCATTGGCTATATTTAAGAGGGAGTTAGATGTGGCCCTTGTGGCTAAGGGGATCAGGGGGTATGGAGAGAAGGCAGGTACGGGATACTGAGTTGGATGATCAGCCATGATCATATTGAATGGCGGTGCAGGCTCGAAGGGCCGAATGGCCTACTCCTGCACCTAATTTCTATGTTTCTATGTTTCTATGTGTTATAATAATTTATGTGTGTGTACATTTCATGTGTAAAAAATTGCTAACATTCATTATACTAGTTCACAGCTGGTTGCTGTGTAAAATAGAATTTGCTTCTCAGTAACCAATAATTCTGTTTATCAGTATTGTGGTCGATGCCCCAACTCTTAGCTGACAATATGCACCAGCCTTGAAAATGTTGTACCCATGTATTCCATCGAATCCCTCTTGCTAATAAATGTTGTTGAAATATCTATATATTTGTTTTAGTTTAGTTTAGTTTTGAGATACAGCTTGGAAACAGGCCCTTCGGCCCACCGAGTCCGCGCCGACCTGCGATCCCCACATATTAAAACTATCCTACACGCACTAGGTCCAATTTTTACTTTTACCAAGCCAATTAACCTACAAACTTGGCCACTAGGGGAATTGAAGGGAATTGAAGGGCAGCCTCTGCCTACAGGCTGTTTGTTTTTCCATCTTTTTTGATTTTTAGTCAGTTTTAAAAGTATGTTTCTTTAGTTTCTCTAGCTTCTCTATGTGGGGGAGGGGGGTAGGGTAAGGGGGAACCCGTTTCCAAGTCACTTCCTGGCGAAAATGCGACTATTCTCCGAGTCGCGTCCTCGCTTCCCTCGCGGCCAACCACCTGGATTGGAGCGGCCTTTCCTGCCGGGGACCGGACCACAGCTTCAGCAGCGGCGGTGCAGCACTGGATACATCGTGCAGCGCACACTACACACTCGATGCCTTACCTGGATCGCCGTTGAAGCTCCGGAATGTTGGGCCGCTGCTCCAACATCGCGGAGCTGTGGTCCGTAGAGCTTGCAGCGCGAGCGGCACTGACTTCAACATCACGGAGTCCTGGGCCCTTTGCCGCGGGCCACCAGCGTTGAATCTCTTCCCAGCGTGGCCTGTGGAGTTTGGGAGCCGCGGACTCTGGTGGCCGATTCGGATGTCCACGCCGCTGAGGATGTTCTCCAGTCCCGACGTCGGACTCCCATCACCCCGGCGAGCGGTCCTGAACATCGGGCCGCCCGTAGCGGTGACAGCAGGGGGTTCGGGAGCCCCCCGGCCACGGGAGGACACCAGAGGAGGATGACTGAATTTTGGAGCCTTCCCTCACAGTGGGAATTTGATCCCGCTGTGTGGGGATGTCTGTGTTAAAGACTATCGTGTTCTGTGCTCTTTATTATTCGTATGGCTGTATGGCAACCACATATTTCACTGTACCAATTGGTACATGCGACAAATAAATGTATCTTATCTTAAACCTGGAGGTCTTTGGAGTGGGGGAGGGAACCAAGGATCTCAGAAAAATCCCATGCAGGTCACGGGGAGAACATACAAACTCCATACAGAGAGCATCCGTAGTCGGGATCGAACCCGGGTCTCCGACGCTGTAAGACAGTAACTCTGTCACTGCCCACCTAATGCAAAAGATAAGCAGAAATCATTGTTCCAAACTTTAATTTGGCTTGCCATGTATTTTGATATTAATGAAAGCCTTCTCTTAAGGAAATACTTAGAATAGTTTCAATGAAAGTCACTAATGAGGCAAAAATGCAAGCAATATACAAAACCGAGCAGAAGAAAAGACTTACATGCCACTTCAAATTTTAGAAATGAGTGCAACAATGCAATACTTTTTTCTCGAGCATGCAATGGGTTCATTGAGGCGCATGGAGGGGGGGGGGGGGGGGGGGGGGGGAGCTAGAGTTCACAAGACAATGGACTGATATTGGGTGTTCCATCCCTGAAGCAGCTCAAGCTTCAGCTTCCTACAGCTGAATGTTGGAAGAGATTGAGAGGAAGTAAGGGAGACTTTCCTTAAATGTAGATTTTCCTCTCCGGCATGGTCACCTCTGGAAGTAATGCAGGGCAGGACTTCCACTCACATATCTGAGCCCATGCTGACATTGATGACGTAGGCAGGGTCACCGTCAATTAACTAATCTTGATGGTTTCCTATCCTTGATTGAACGCTTTATCAGTGTGTGGTGGTTGGGAGCATGGAGTTGTTTTCAGGCTGTAGAAATAAATGGCTTCAACAGCATAAAGGGCCAGTCATTGTGAGAAACATTTTCTTGTCCATTTGGTTCGGGGAGTGAAGCTGGGGACACCATCCAGTTGAAGTGGCCCCAAAAAGCACATGCTGCTGCAAAAATCACTGTTACTTCCAGCAGACTTCTTTGACAATATGAACAATAAATGCTGGCTGCACAGGCAGCACCATGTCTTGAGAATTATGTGAAAATTGGACTTGACTTATCTTGTGACTTATCTTGTGATGATTGTGATGGCCAGTATCAGCCTTCATGTTTCTTAATAATACGCCTGTAAACTTACGAAAAATGATTTACACTGCTCTAATATTTCTAGCTATTTTCTAATATTTCGCATCTAAGCAAGTTATTCATTCCATTGTTCTGTTAGATTTTCAAATTCACCGGAAGGCCAATTATTATTATTACAGATGCCTTGAAAATATGGTGTCTTCTTTATAATAACAATGCTGTGATTTGAAGCAATTGGATGGTTTTCAAAGGAGGAGAGTTATGGTTCAACCACATTGGTATGATATTGTATTTCGAAACATAGAAACATAGAAATTAGGTGCAGGAGTAGGCCATTCGGCCCTTCGAGCCTGCACCGCCATTCAATATGATCATGGCTGATCATCCAACTCAGTATCCCGTACCTGCATTCTCTCCATACCCTCTGATCCCCTTAGCCACAAGGCCCACATCTAACTCCCTCTTAAATATAGCCAATGAACTGGCCTCGACTACCCTCTATGGCAGAGAGTTCCAGAGATTCACCACTCTCTGTGTGAAAAAAGTTCTTCTCATTTCGGTTTTAAAGGATTTCCCCCTTATCCTTAAGCTGTGACCCCTTGTCCTGGACTTCCCCAACATCGGGAACAATCTTCCTGCATCTAGCCTGTCCAACCCCTTAAGAATTTTGTAAGTTTCTATAAGATCCCCTCTCAATCTCCTAAATTCTAGGGAGTATAAACCAAGTCTATCCAGTCTTTCTTCATAAGACAGTCCTGACATCCCAGGAATCAGTCTGGTGAACCTTCTCTGCACTCCCTCTATGGCAATAATGTCCTTCCTCAGATTTGGAGACCAAAAACTGTACGCAATACTCCAGGTGTGGTCTCACCAAGACCCTGTACAACTGCAGTAGAACCTCCCTGCTCCTATACTCAAATCCTTTTGCTATGAAAGCTAACATACCATTATCAGTTAAGGCTGACATACCTCTATTCCCAAATTAATCAGCGAAGCATTTAGATACCTCGTTTGTTCATGGTCATATAAAATTTTGTTTTAATTTCTAGATTTGTTTTCAAATTATTTCATCTTCCCAACATGTCGGTTGACCTCGTGTATGCTGGAATTCAAGTCTCATAGTATTATCAGTATATTAGCGCACCTCTTAATATGCCATATCCAAACACAAATAATTTGGTACCATTTATTGGCAGCTCTGACAATGAAAAATACAGCAATTGTATCACGGCACGGAATGATACAAGTGCACTCAGATAGATCACCTCTCATTAAGCCTCCTCATTTCCCTTATGCTTATTTTGTTAATCATCTTAATTCTTTCCTGCTAGTGGAAACAATGACAGAAATCATCAAATCTCTGCATTCCAACGTCGTTTATGTTGTAAGGAAGACTTTCTTCAGAGACAGAATGGCGAAATTGAAGGCCACTGCATGAAAGGGAAGAAAGGGAAGACAATACAGCAGTATTCATAGGTGCGGATAACAATCACTTCCCACAGTATTCTATCAGTTAAGAAGTGTGTCTCAAGGAAACATTGTGATGATGCATATATTTCATGTTTGCCTTACTGACACAGATGACCATTGCAGCGGCATCTGAGTTGCATGATTTTCCATACCATTTTAAAAGACTAATATAAGCATTTATCCAATTAACTTGCCCACTTCAATCTTGTTGTTCACCCAGCCTGGGATGGTATAATGAACTGTATGCAACCCCAATTAATGAGTCCATTCCTTACAGAATTTACAGGGGGAGGGGGGTTTTATACTTCAGAAGACTCCAAAATACAAGAAAGATTATCAATGTCATAATGTCTGCAGGAATTTCCATCTCTTAGTCTCAAATCACAGAAAACCTCAGAAATGGGATAGAGGTACAATCATACAAATGCCTGCAATCTGAAATAAAATCAGAAACCTCCGGAAATAATCAACGAGTCAGGCAGCTTGTGTGGAAAAAGAATAAATAAGTTAAGAATTTAGATTGAAGAACTTTCATCAGAACTGACAACAGAAATGGAGATAGGGCAAATTTTATGATACACTAAGGGGAAAGGAGTGTAAGAACAAAAGAGAATATCTGCAATAGGAAAGAAGGCAGGAGAGACTAGATGCCATGAAGATGATAATACAAGGTGAAAGAAGATGACTTTGGAAACAAAATACTAGGAAAGAAATTATTCTAAGTAACAAAGGCAAATTCCAAAGCATATTCAACCCATTTGAAGTTGCAACATGCTCTTTGCTAATATCCAAATCTAAGTGCCAAATTTTGGAGAGCTGTTCCAAAGTCTAATCAAGGAACAGCAAACATTTTTGCCATTAAAGAATAATTCTCAACAGCCTAGCTCTCCGTCACTGCCCCTCTGTAGTCCTGTTGTACTCTCTGGACATAGTAGGGGTATTATCCATTGATAGTTAGACATTACTTTAGACTTTAGAGATACAGCACGGAAACAGGTCCTTTGGCCCATCGAGTCCATGCCATCCAGTGATCACCCCGTACACTTACACTATGCTAGACACGAGCGACACTTTAAAATTTTACCAAAGCAAACTAACCTACCAACACGTACATCTTTGGAGTGTAGGAGAAAACCAGATCACCCGGAGAAAACCCGCACAGTCACAGGAAGGACGTACAAACTCTGTACAGACAGCACCCGCATTTAGCATTGAACCCGAGTCTCTAGCGCTGTAATGGGCCTGTACCACTTAGGCGATTTTTCGGCGGACTGCCGGCGACTGCCCTTCGGTCCGCCATGTCCGCACCGACCAGTGATCCCTGCACACTAACACTATCCTGCAATTATCCTACAATACAATTATGTATTTAAATCATTTATAAATCAGTGTAATTATTTCCATGATTAATCTGAGAAAGGATCACAGACCCAAACGTTGACTATTTCTCTTTCCAAAGAAGCTGCTGAGTTTTTCCAGCATTTTTTGGTTTTATTTCATATTTCCACTTGCGCTGCTTCATTTTCCAGCTAATTTGTTTTTGATTCTGCTTTGTCCTTCCTTCCTGGAGCCAGTATCAATTAGTGATGAAGGGATCTGCCGGGAAGATCAACCTGACATCATCAGGAACAAATGTGATTAATGTGCCAAGTTCTACTCATTCCTGCAATTCCCAGATGAACCACTGACATCTGTACAGCTTTTGCTAGATTACACTTCCTCCAAGCCTTCTCATTCTCTTCGAGGATCCTGAGCTAAAGTCAGTCTCTATATTGTTAATTATTAGGTCCCTTGAAGCACCAGTGTGAATGTATGACCGTTTCTCTTGATAATTTGA
Organism: Leucoraja erinaceus; assembly: GCF_028641065.1. Classification (NCBI taxonomy): domain Eukaryota; kingdom Metazoa; phylum Chordata; class Chondrichthyes; order Rajiformes; family Rajidae; genus Leucoraja; species Leucoraja erinaceus. The sequence continues at coordinate 15,152,173 of NC_073380.1, read as the reverse complement.
ATTGATTAAATAGCAGAAGAATTGTGCTCCATGTTGTCTGAAATTAGTTCATTTCTTTAGTCAAGATTCTCCAGGGACTAGATCAATGCAACACTGCATCATGTTGGAGTCTAAGCTGACAATTTCAAGATAGCAATGTTCTGATATATTAGAGAGTCTCGCTGAAATAACATGAGAAGTAATTTGTTTTTTCTTTACTTTTCATGAGTCTCATGGTTATATTCACAGATTGTTAGTCATGTCTTTTCAAAAAAAGTGCTTATATATACTCTGTGTATTTGATTCTAGTCCACCTTAAAGCCTGCCTGGCTACACATGAGTTTGTTCCATGCAAATTCCTTGATCTATCTTGGCGCCAATCCTTCCACATTTATGTATTTTATCAAATATTTAATGTTTGTTTTCTATAGTACTCCTAACAGTGATATTTTCCACATTCTAAACCTTTTCAGAGGAAAGAACTTTCTCCTGAATGCTCAGTTGAATTAATCGGTGACCATCTTATAATAATGACTAGTTTGGAATATTTTACAAGTGGAAACATTTTTTATACATCAATCCTATCAAACCCTTTCACATTCTTGAAGATCATCCTTCATCCTTCTACAGAAAGGTCCCAGCTGTGTAGCCTTTTATAGAAACCTTTCAAAGTGAAAGCAATAATGTGGTGCTTTTTACTGTCAATTAAATAATTTTATGATGAAGTTTACCCACTAGATAGCCATAGCTTTTCTTGTTTTTTTGGCTCTTGTTTCTCTCCTGTCTAAACCACATTAGTCTCCTCCTTAAACTTGGCATAAAACCCCAACTGTCCAAGAAGGTGAGCCAATTTGCAGATCAAGCCCAACTCTGTCAGAACACATGTGGAAGATCTTGATGCCGTCACATATCCTGACACCTATACAGCAGAGGCTGGACTGAAACTGACCTTTGCCTCCCTTAGTTTACACCCAGTAATTGCCCGGAGTTTGAACCAATTCATACCAGCTAATAAAATGAGTCATTCAAAGGTGGTACAACCACAATCGGCCACAGATGATTTCACATGAATTAATAGATTGTGTTAACATTTCCTCGATCAGTAAGAAGAATTGTTAACCAGCTATACACAAGATGCTGGAATAACTCAGCAGGACAGGCAGCATCTCTGGAGAGAAGGAATGGGTGACGTTTCGGGGCGAGACCCTTCTTCAGACTGATATCTGGGGAGTGGGTGGAACAAAGATAGAATGTAGTCGGAGACAGTAAGATTAGTGGGAGAACTGGGAAGGGGAAGGGGATGGAGAGAGAGGGAAAGCAAGGGCTATTTGAAGTTAGAGAAATCAATGTTCATACTGCTGGGATGTAAACTACCCAAACAAAATATGAGGTGCTGTTCCTCAATTTGACAATGGAGGAGGCCCAGGACAGAAAGGTCAGATTGGGAATGGGAATGGGAGGGGGAGTTGATGTGCTGAGCCACCGGGAGATCAGGTAGGTTAAGGCGGACTGAGCGGAGGTGTTAAGCGAAACGATCGCCGAGCCTGCGCTTGTTCTCACCGACGTAAAGAAGTTGACACCTGGAACAACGGATGCTGTAGATGAGGTTGGAGGAGGTGCAGGTGAACCTCTGCCTCACCTGGAAAGACTGTTTGGGTCCTTGGATGGAGTCGAGGGGGGGGAGATAAATGGACAGGTGTTGCATCACCTGTGGTTGCAAGAGAAGTACCTGGAGAGGGGGTGGTTTGGCTGAGACATTAACTTCTCTAACTTCAAATGGCCCTTGCTTTCCCTTTCTATCCTCTCCCCTTCCCAGTTCCCCCACCAGTCTTATGGTCTCTGACTACAATCTATGTTTGTCCCGCTCACTCCCCTGACATCAGTCTGAAGAAGGGTCTCGACCCATAACATCACACATTCCTTCTCTCCCGAGATGCTGCCTATCCCGCTGTTACTCCAGCATTTTGTGTCTACCTACGATATAAACCAGCATCTGCAGTTCTTTCCTACACATTTTTTTTTCCTCCAGCTAAAATGTAATTTTGTATTTTCATGTTTGCATGTTCAAAATGTATTGTAGTAGATACCAAAACCACAAAAGTGCAGCACGTGGAGAATGGGTGAAGTGAATCTGCCCAATCAATATAATTATGGAGAGGGTCAGAACTGGATCTAGGGTTGAGATTTTTGATTGGAGAAAGGCTAACTTTGATGAGATGCGAGATGATTTAAAAGGAGTGAACTGGGACATTTTGTTTTATGGGAAAGATGTAGAATGGAGGACATTTAAAGGGGAAATTTTAAGAGTACAGAATCTTTATGTTCCTGTTCGGTTGAAAGGAAACAGTAAAAATTGGAAAGAGCCCTGGTTTTCAAGGGAAATTGGACATCTTGTTCGGAAAAAGAGAGAGATCTACAATAATTATAGGCAGCATGAAGTAAATGAGGTGCTTGATGAGTATAAGGAATGTAAAAAGAATCTTAAGAAAGAAATTAGAAAAGCTAAAAGAAGATATGATGTTGCTTTGGCAAGTAAGGTGAAAGTAAATCCACAGGGTTTCTACAGCTATATTAATGGCAAAAGGATAACGAGGGATAAAATTGGTCCATTGGAGAGACAGAATGGACAGCTATCTGCAGAGCCAAAAGAGATGGGGGAGATATTGAACAATTTTTTTTCTTCGGTATTCACCAAGGAGAAGAATATTGAATTATGTGAGGTAAGGGAAACTAGTAGAGTAGCTATGGATACTATGAGGTTCAAAGTAAAAGAAGTACTGACACTTTTGAAAAATATAAAAGTGGATAAGTCTCCAGGTCCTGACAGGATATTCCCTAGGACATTGAGGGAAGTTAGTGTAGAAATAGCCGGGGCTATGACAGAAATATTTCAAATGTCATTAGAAACGGGAATAGTCCCCGAGTATTGGCGTACTGCGCATGTTGTTCCATTGTTTAAAAAGGGTTCTAAGAGTAAACCTAGCCATTATAGACCTGTTAGTTTGACTTCAGTGGTGGGCAAATTAATGGAAAAGATACTTAGAGATAATATATATAAGCATCTGGATAAACAGGGTCTGATTAGGAACAGTCAACATGGATTTGTGCCTGGAAGGTCATGTTTGACTAATCTTCTTGAATTTTTTGAAGAGGTTACTAGGGAAATTGACGAGGGTAAAGCAGTGGATGTTGTCTATATGGACTTTAGTAGGGCCTTCGACAAGGTTCCTCATGGAAGGTTGGTTAAGAAGGTTCAACTGTTGGGTATAAATGCAGGAATAGCAAGATGGATTCAACAGTGGCTAAATGGGAGAAGCCAGAGGGTAATGGTGGATGGCTGTTTATCGGGTTGGAGGCAGGTGACTAGTGGGGTGCCTCAGGGATCTGTGTTGGGTCCTTTGTTGTTTGTCATGTACATCAATGATCTGGATGAAGGTGTGGTAAATTGGATTAGTAAGTATGCAGATGATACCAAGATAGGGGGTGTTGTGGATAATGAAGAGGATTTCCAAAGTCTACAGAGTGATTTAGGCCATTTGGAAAAATGGGCTGAAAGATGGCAGATGGAGTTTAATGCTGATAAATGTGAGGTGCTACACCTTGGCAGGACAAATCAAAATAGGACGTATATGGTAAATGGTAGGGAATTGAAGAATACAGTTGAACAGAAGGATCTGGGAATAACCGTGCATAGTTCCTTGAAGGTGGAATCTCATATAGATAGGGTGGTAAAGAAAGCTTTTGGTATGCTAGCCTTTATAAATCAGAGCATTGAGTATAGAAGCTGGGATGTAATGTTAAAATTGTACAAGGCATTGGTGAGACCAAATCTGGAGTATGGTGTACAATTTTGGTCGCCAAATTATAGGAAGGATGTCAACAAAATAGAGAGAGTACAGAGGAGATTTACTAGAATGTTGCCTGGGTTTCAACAACTAAGTTACAGAGATAGGTTGAATAAGTTAGGTCTTTATTCTCCGGAGCGCAGAAGGTTAAGGGGGGACCTGATAGAGGTCTTTAAAATTATGAGAGGGATAGACAGAGTTGATGTGGACAAGCTTTTCCCTTTGAGAATAGGGAAGATTCAAACAAGAGGACATGACTTCAGAATTAAGGGATAGAAGTTTAGGGGTAACATGAGGGGGAACTTCTTTACTCAGAGAGTGGTAGCGGTGTGGAATGAGCTTCCAGTGGAAGTGGTGGAGGCAGGTTTGTTGGTATCATTTAAAAATAAATTGGATAGGCATATGGATGAGAAGGGAATGGAGGGTTATGGTATGAGTGCAAGCAGGTGGGACTAAGGGAAAAAAAGTTGTGTCAGCACGGACTTGTAGGGCCGAGATGGCCTGTTTCCGTGCTGTAATTGTTATATGGTTATATTGTTTGTTATATTTCACTTTCAACTAGTGAATACTAGACTTTCTACTGTCAGAGTCAGAAGGCCAAATCCAACAATTCAATCCACTACATAGAAACATAGAAAATAGGTGCAGGAGTAGGCCATTCGGTTCTTCGAGCCTGCACCGCCATTCAATATGATCATGGCTCCAGTTGCAGCTCCAAGCCTTATTTACATCAATTTTAATGTTTTAATAAACGACTGCTATTTCGTAAAAGTAAACGAGCCACATTGAAAGGGCTGTAAAGGGAACAAAGGAAAACCAGCAGCCGTTGTCCTGGATTTACATTTACTTATTTTACTGATTATTAATTTATTGTATATTGTGCATTTATTGTATTAATAGACCTGTAAAGCTGGAGGAAGTAAGAATGCCACTGTTCTTAACTTGGTGCACATGACAAAAAGTATTGTCTCTTGACTTTGATACTTTTTTTCAAGGCAGGTTAAAGGGATTTCATACTGTATGGAACTGATACTATGGCAGAGAATGGATTATAGTTCATTGCTATACCCCAGCCGATTCTTCTTTCCATTAATTATATTGGAATCTAAACCGTGCTATTCCCACAGTGCACATAATAAATAGTGGCTTTAATTGAAAATAAATAGCTAATTATACACGTTTCTTATAGAGGTACAGGTATACATAATCATGAGAGGAATAGATCGGGTATATGCAAGAGTAGGGGAATCATGGACCAGAGGACATAGGTTCAAGGTGAAGGGGAAAAGATTTAGTAGGAATCCGAGGGGTAACCTTTTCACCCAAAGGGCGGTGGGTGTATGGAACAAGCTGCCAGAGGAGGTAGTTGAGGCTGGGACTATCCCATCGTTTAAGAAACAGTTAGACAGGTATAATAATAGGACAGGTTTGGAGGGATATGGACCAAGCGCAGGCAGGTGGGACTAGTGTAGCTGGGACATTGTTGGCAGTGTGGGCGAGTTGGGCCGAAGGGCCTGTTTCCACACTGTATCGCTCTATGAATTTATAACTCTAAGAGCATGTTGATCTGTCTCGATGGCTACCACCCAGAAGCACTTACATTCACTGCAGTGATGTGCTTCATAAGGTTGGTTACGGCACAAATCAACTCCGGTCTCAGAAATAACCTGGATTTGCTTCAATTTGCCACAATGGATCTACAGCAGATGCCTTCTCACTGACTGTCCGCTCATCTCTGGACCATCTGGGCAGCAGGAACACACACTGGGGCTGTTGTTTGACAACGGCTCACATTCAACACTATCATCCACTCCAAACTACAAGACCTAGACCTCTGTGCTCTCTCTACAACTGGATCCTTGACCTCCTCATTGCAGGCCTCAATCAGTATAAACCAGTATCAATATCTTCTCTTCACCCACCATCCACACGTGTACATCGACGCACGTGCAGGTCAAGCCTGCATGCCTAGCCCCTTGCTTTGGCACAGTGGCATCTATAAATTCTCTGACAGCACAACTGTGTTGGTCAAATCATGGAATTTTGATGGGTCTACATACAGTAGAAAAACGGAGCACCTGTTTGAATGGTGCCACAACAACAATCAACCTCATTCCCAACATCAACAAAACAAAGGAATCATTTGTTGATTTCAAAAAGGGAAAGTCAGGAGATTACATGCCTGTTTCCATTGGTTAATCAGCAGAGGACAGAGTTAGCAGCTTTTCATTCCCAGGCATTAACATCTCGGATGGCTTGTCCTTAGCTCAGCACATGGAAGTAATCACAAAGATGACACCAAGATGTTTAAAGAGATTAAACATGTCACCAAAATCTCTAACGAACTTCTGCAGATGCACTGTGGAGAGTTTCCTGACTGGTTGCATAATGGCCTGGTACTAGAATTCCAATGCACAGGAACCCAAGAGGCTGCAGAGAGTGAGTGGTGGACTCAGCCCAATCCCCTCACAGGCACAGTTCTCACCACTATCAAAATCATCTGCATGATTTGCTGACTCAAGAAGGAGACGTCTGTCATCAAGGATCCCCACCATCTGGCCCATGCTCTCTTCTCGCTATTGTTCAGTAAGAGATACAGAAGTGTTCACAGTGTTCCACACCACTAGGCTCAAGAATCTCCACATTCCAATAACTATCAGGTTCTTGAATTGACATGCACAACCTTAATCCTACCTCTGCAACTGTAACACTACGACCACCATTTGCACCACTAAAGACTAGTTTTCCCATTGTGTTTTGTTGCACTAATGCCTTGTTTTGCACAATCTGTTTTCTTTTCACTGCATTGTAGAATTGACGTGTAATTTATGCTTTTGTGTGTTAAAAGAGTCTATGTGTTTGTGATGCTGCTGCAAGCAAGATGTTCATTGAACCCTTACCCCGCTCTCCTTGTGCAAATGACAATGAAGATAAATTGTCCTGACTTGAATACATGCTTCCTTTTTGTGAACCATGGGACTGGGGCCAAAAGTTGCGGTGACATCAGCACCAAAATAAACTCTGTAGTCTTCAACATCTTTGCGATGTACTTTACCCAATATATGAAAGTCTCATCAGTCCGCCCACTTTGAAGTTATTTATTCTGTGATTTTTATTTGTGTTATCAGGTTTATTTAATCACACATTTTCTCACTGGCAGTCTCGTATGCTGATTATCATTACACTTGGGTCATGTTATTGGTTCCCAGAGCTCTTTGTTAATACAAATTATTCTTTGTGGCTAAGAGAGCCAAAAATAACTTGAGGCAATTGCAAATGTTTTTTAAATGATTCATTCTCGGACGTGAATTTTGATGATAACACCGAAGGCGTTTATCCAGCACTCGTTAAGCATACAGGAGATGGGGAATTCCAAGATTTAACTTGAGAGAAAAAAAAACTTCAGGGAATTGAAAAAAACAGGAAATGCTGGATACATTCAGTAGGTCAGAGAATATCCGTGGAACGAGAAACAGTTAACAATTCAGATCTGATGCCTGTTCTGAGAAAGGGTGATGGAACTGAAATATTAACTCATTTGCTGTTTCACCTGTGTAGGAAGGAACTGCAGATGTTGGTTTACACTGAAGATTGACACAAAATGCGAGAATAACACAGCAGGACAGGCCGCATCTCTGGATAGAAGGAATGGGTGATGTTTGGGTTGAAACCCTTCCACAGATTGAGAGTCAGAGGAGAGGGAGACAGAGATATGGAAGGGTCAGGTTTGAAAATGAGACATCAAAGGGTTCATCTTGATCATCAATCCATCTTTGTCCCCTTTCATGTCTCGTTGCCCCTTTTAAAACAATTGCATATTCAAAATCAAGATACTTCCCAATAGAAGGGTAAGCATTGTCTCTGTCAGAACTTTTTCAATAGCAAAGATCTTCAGATGAAATCATCTCAATTAGGACATTCCTTCTGAGGAAACACCATCGTGCTCAACATAACACAGAGTCGATAGGGACAGATAGTGATGGCAGGGACAGCTCGGGCCAATGATACTGAGTTCAGGGGCAGCTTTGAAAATAAATCGACCGGTTTCTCGTGAACAAGTATTAGAAGATCCGCTGATTAACTTTCTTGTTGGTGAATGTATGGGAATAAAAGGTCCAATGATAAAGATGGCTGCCTTATAAATATTCCTGGGTTTGGTGGATGTAGATTTTGGAAACAGGTTGAAAGAAAGATGAGAAAATACAGGACACAAATCGTCTGTGCAGAAATATACAGAAGTTGAGTAGGTGGGCAAAGTTGAACATCTAAAATATATTTGGGAATGTGGGATAATTCACTTTAGTAGCTGGAATAGAGAAGCAGAATGTAGTTTAAATGTGAGCATCATTGCATGTTTTTCTGCTCAGAGAGATGCCGGTGTTCTTGAATGAGAAACAGAGAAGGTGAGCATGCACTTACTGAGAGAACTTTAGAAGGCAAATGGGACCGGTGGATTTTAGCCTTTAACACAGAGTGAATAGAGTGCAAAAATAAAGATGCTTGATTGAATTTTATGGGGCTTGCAAAAACCACACCTGCAGTACTGCGCACAGCTTTGGTCTGTGAAGGAAGAAAGTACTTGAAGACAGCACAGAAAAGGGTTCGTAGATTCATTTTGGAATGAAGGGTTTAAGAATATTGGGCTTATACGCAGAAGAACGAGAAGCAATCATATTGAAATATATAAAATGCTATGGAGGGCTGACAGTGTAGGCGCTGCTTGGATGATTCCATGGGCGAGTAGATCTATTACAGAGCAGCAGAGTTACAAGATAATGGCCACCAAATTAAAGAGCCTGTCCCACTGTACGAGGTAATTCAAGAGCTCTCCCGAGTTTAAAACAAAATCAAACTCGTGGTAAGTACGTAGAATGTACGTAGCGAGTACGTCTCTTAGCGGCTCGTAACGCTAACGGCAGGTACTCAGAAGACGCGGTAAGCTCGTGAAGATTTTTCAACATGTTGAAAAATATCTATGAGAGCACCGAGTACCTACGAGCGGCTATTACAGTAATTCTCCGAGTTCGAATCAGGGGAACCTCGGGAGAACTCTTGAATTAGCTCGTACAGTGGGACAGGCCCTTGATACTGAGATGAGAAGGAATTTCTTCTATCAGAGGTCTGTGAACACTTGGAATTCTCAAGCCCATTAAATATATTCAAAGCAGGGCTAGATTGGTTTTTAGACTTATGGGGAATCAATGGCAATGGGGAGCATGATGTGAAGTGAGGATTGGGCATTATTGAATGAAAAAAAGGTGTAACTTTACTCCTATTTCTTATCATCTTGTGTGTTTGGATACCGGAAGGAAAACCAACTATCATTGCCAATCGCAGATCTTTGCTATTTTTAGTACTGGTCACCAGATGATGCAATGATTGGGAATGACCAGAGAGTAATGGTGACCTGCTTGGAGCAGCTTCACATTGCCAACTGGGACACATGGGTATCAATCTGTCAAGAGCCTGAGGTGAACAGATTGTCTTTAATGCCTCAAACTAATTCTGACAGGTGAGATCTACTAAAGACATTACTTTCATGATAACCTTGCAGTTTATTTCTGATCATCCTTCTTCCCACATTCTGTTACAGGAGAATAGCTGGTGAATCACCTCTGATCAAAGACCACATCCTTAGAGATTAGTGAGTCATCAGCTACATGCAGCACACAAAAAGCAGGAAAGAGTGGGTGGCAATAGTGTTAAAATAGCAAGAACATATCAGGACGTCTGGACCTATGACCAACAAATGCCTTTAGAAACAGAGAGCAAGACGCATACAGTTAGCAAGAAAGAAATGTAACAGAGATCCAAGCCCAGTTAAAAACATTTATGTCAGTGCTACTTTATATATTAACCAATAATTCAGATTTTATTAATGTATGCCTCAGGCTAAAGTCAGAGTGGGATCAATGCTTCCAAGGAACTTGCTTGACTTCACTTAAGAATTCAGGCTGAGATTGCCACACCCCTATCAGGAATTACTGACCCTCAACGGGGAGGAATGTGTGTGCATGGAGCTACTGCCAGGAAACCAAAGGATGGGTCACCAACAATCAGACGCATCGTGGGGGCCAGCGTCTGGACAAGTGAGAGAGGTACAGGGCAAGGGGTCCACCTGGAGAAGAGGTTGGCCAGTCCAGCAAAGAAATAAAATGTTAAACTTGTCTTATTCTACCTTTTACACTCAGAGATGCCAAGTTGTAGTCGATGAACAACAGTCTGACATATGAGTCCTTGTTGTCCAAGTGATACAGTGCAGAATGGAGAGCCAGCGAGATCGCATCCACTATCAATCTGTCATGGCGGTATTGGAGTAATCCAGATCCTTACTGAGGCAGGAGTCCATATGCATTAAAACCAATCTCTCAAAGCTCTTCATCACAACAGACTGGTGGTGCTCATCGTAGTTGTTGAGGCATAGAAACATAGAAACATAGAAAATAGGTGCAGGAGTAGGCCATTCGGCCCTTCAAGCCTGCACCACCATTCAATATGATCATGGCTGATCATCCAACTCAGTATCATGTGCCTGCTTTCTCTCCATACCCCCTGATCCCTTTAGCCACAAGGGCCACATCTAACTCCCTCTTAAATATAGGCATGTCAGCTAATCACAACCTGACCTCAGCACAGATCCACTATGGACTTTCCAAAGGTTGAACTGCCAACTTCAGCTTGCACTATTATGATCTGGCTACTGATTATTCATTGCATTATGGTGTATTGTATATTTATTTATGGCATCGTTGCTTTATTGTTGTGAAACTGCAGCTAGTAAGAATGCGGTTGTTCTGTTCATTGTACACATGGCAATGAAACAGTCATGACTTGGACTCTTGCACCTCTGTCTTGAAATATCAGTTGGCTCAGCATTCACAACATTTTGGGGGCATGAGCTGAAAGAAAGCTACATCCTAATCTCACAATAAGCATCCCAGATCTCAAATAAGAATGAAGGCTTGTAAATGTTTGTATTAGACCAGTCTGTTGTCTCCCAAAACACAACTCTGCTCTCCCAGGACTTCTACAGTAATCCAGCAGGAACAATCTATGTTGAGATAAAAATGGAATGGGTAAAAAAATCAACGCATAAGGTTTCGTTTCACTGAACGTAATGAATGGTTTCATAAGGTCATAAGGAACAGGTGTAGAATCAGGCCATTCGGCCCATCGTATACTCCGCCATTCAATCTATCTCTCCCTCCGAACCTCATTCCCCTGTCTTCTTTCCTATCCTGCATTCTGGATGGAGAATCTTGTATATTGGCAATCACGTTGGCCACTGGACACATCGCATGTGTTATTTTAGAACAATTTGCGATGATTTAATATGGGTGAACACCCCAAAACCCTCAACAAGAACATAATCAGAGAAAATAATTTTATACCGGACCACAGAGAGAGGCAAGTTGAACATAGTCAAGTTAGTCAATTACCTTACCAAGAGCAGATTTTAAAGAGTGTTTTAAAGGAGGAGAATAATTACGAGGCCAAGATTTTTTGATAAAGAACTCCAGAGCTTGGCTGCAATTAAGGTGGTGTGAGAAAGAAAGTCAGGAAAGCATAAAGAGCCAGAAATAAACCAAGTCATTGGAGACGGCTGGATGAGATTCAAAAGTTTAGGACAACCATTAATTGGCTGAAAAATTAACCAAATGATGCAAGAATATCATCATGGCATCTACAGACATTGAAATTGTGAGATATATATCCTAATCGAGGTAATCAATACGTATCAAAATATGAATATCTCCAATCTCCACCCAAAATTCATCTTTGAATGTCTAATGCTGGTCATGACTCATTTACTCTTCATTTAGCTTGTGATCTTGAATTCCAGTCTACCTGCATAATTCCTTTTCAACATAACCTTGTAATATATTAGTGGATAGATGATACATCTCAACGGAACAGCGATAACAATGTTATATGTTCATTTGTCTTATTTTGCATAACAACCACAGCTTTCCCTTTTTGAATGACAACTCTTCACATGTATACTCATATGGTGGACACAAAATGCTGGAGAAACTCAGCGGTAAAGGCAGTATCTCTGGAGAGAAGAAATAGGTGACATTAAAACACACCCATTCCTTCTCTCTAGAGATGCTGCCTGTCCCGCTGAGTTTCTCCAGCATTTTGTGTCAATCTCGGTTTAAACCAGCATCCGAAGTTCCTTCCTACATACATACTCATTCATGACATTGCCCCAGATAGGGTACCAGGTAGCATTTCAGACTTCTGAAGAAGGGTCTCTACACAAAACGTCACCCACCCATTCCTTCTCTCCAGAGATGCTGCCTGTCCCACTGAGTTACTCCAGCTTCTTGTGCCTGTTTCAAGGTTTCAAGATCAGTTTATTGTCACAAGTACCAATTAAGGTACAGTGAATTTTGAGTTATCATGCAGCCATACTAACTGAAAATCAACAAGACTCACAACCACATGAAAGTTAACATAAACATCCATCACAGTTCAGATTGCAGATTTAGAATGTTTTGCTTTTCTCCCATTTCATACTTGCTCACTGGCTTAGACACTCAGGCTCTCTCACTTTGTCTCATTTGCTTCTCTTTGTTCTCGTTGTTGACCTTTTTCCAATTCTCACGTTTTCGCTGTCTTAGTAACCTGAAATGCAACCACTCGCTCTGAGTGCCTTTCATCAAGTCTCCATTTCTTTCCACTTTCCTGAATTCCTTTTTGGCTTGTCCCTTTAAGGGACCAAAAGATGCTGATGCTGTTGGGTCACAAGTTCACAAGTTATAGGAGTTAGAATTAGGCCATTTGGCTCGTTGAGTCCAGTCTGCCATTCATTCATGGCTGATCTCTGCCCCCTAATTCCATTTCCTGCCTTCTCTTCATAACCCTTGACACCCATTCTAATCAAGAATTTGTCTATCTCTGCCTTAAAAATATCCACTGACTTGGCCTCTGCAGCCCTCTGTGGCAATGAGTTCCACAGATTAACTACTCTGACTAAAGAAGGTCCTGACAAATTCCTTGACTATCATTACCAATTGTGTGATTTCCTACCAAATCTCTGCTTTCTTTGTGCTCATATTGCATAAGTAACATTATTGTTACAAAATCATATTTCACCCAGCCGGATAATGTCTATTTTGGAACTACTTATTCAAATGCTGTGTTTATTTCCTATTTCTCAATGCAACTTTTATTGTCTCCTTGCCGCTTCAACCCAGTGCCACTTCCCCAGCCAAGTCGGATTAAAACGTCTTCCACAGTACCAGTCAATCTTCCTGAGTGTTCATGTGGTTGAGTGTAAATTTGTATAACCATCAATTATCCTCCTGAGGTATTTTAGTTGTCTTCATTTGGAAACATTGGCACTTCATAAACGTTTGCTCTGAAATGCTATGAAAGATCGTAAAAGGTTGCTGAGACATTCTGTGAGGTTATGTTAGCCTAAATAAACTGGATGAAATATTATGCCTTTGAAATCATTTATTTTTCCTGCTTATTAATGTGAGCAATGATCACAGTAGAACATTTCCTACTTTTTCACCCAGTGATAAAAGTTTTAATTGCACAGATTGCAATTTTTCCAACTAACAGTTTTACACTACACACTCGTACAACACAGGGGTCAGACAGTGTGCCATTTAATATAGGCAGTGTTGAAAGGTAAATATAGGCCACGGTAGAAAGATAACACCAGAAACACGAAGGGTTCCCTGAGTCTGACGAGATTGTACTGCAGTCCTCCTCAGTTTATACTAAACTCCACCTAGAATGTGTCACCATGTTGTGTATTTTCCAAATTCCGAACCCATGATCTTTATTAATTGATGAGTTTGTTAACTTAAAATGGCAGTGAGACTTTTAGAAAATTTAGAACAAGTTGCATTGGCATTTTATTTTTGCAAACCGGGTTATTTGACCTAGTGATTTGAATTGGGAATTTTCACAAGGAGTCGTGATTAAACTATAAACCATAGCAATCAGCATTAAATTATGACTACTGTTTCAAAGGTTACAAAGGTTTCAAAGGTCTTTTATTGTCACATGTACCAATTAAGGTACAGTGATATGCGAATTACCATACATAAAGACGAAAAAAAAAGCAACAAGACACACAACTACATAAAAGTTAACATAAACATCCACCACAGCAGATTCCCCACATTCCCCACTGTGATGGGAGGCAAAAAAGTCTAATCTTCTTCCTCTTTATTTTCCCGCAGTCGGGGCAGTCAAACCTTCCGTTGCAGCGATCAAAGCTCCCGTAGCCGACAGTCGAAGCTCCCGCGTTGGGACGATCGAAATTCCCACTTCGGGGCGATCGAAACTCCCGCTTCAGGACGATTGAAGCTTCCGCGTTGGGGCGGTTGAAGCTCCTCCATCAGGGCGATCGAAACTCCCTCATTGGGGTGATCGAAGCTCATTGGAGTTTCCAAAGTCTGTCTCTAACCAGAGACCGTGAGCTCCATAATGTTAAGTTTGCAGCACCCACGGTTGGAGCTCCAAGGTCGTTCCCTTGCAAAGGGATCGTGGGCTCTGTGATGTTAAAGTCCCATCAGCTCCAGCGGCGGAGCTCTCAAATATAGGTCTCCAGCAAAGGACACCAACTCCTCGATGTTAGGCTGAATTGTGGACGGAGATAAGACGTGGAAAAACATCGCATCTCTGTCGAGGGAAGAGATTAGAAAATGTTTCCCCCAACCCCTCCCCCCCACCCCCCACATAAAACAAGCTAATGAACATAAAAAACATACATTTAACACATACTATTAAAACACAAAGAAGGGGCAGTTGTTGATGATTTGGGACTGCGTGCAGGAATCATGTGATAGTGTGTGCTCAGAGCACATAATTTATAATCCACTGTACAAATTATAATTTTACTCAATAATCATATTATACCACTCCATAGACCCCACAAGAAATCATGTAAAATACTTTTAAGATCAATCAGTATGGTTTGTATAGTAATATGCTGCAAGAAATATTTTACAGGGAAATGTTGACCTTAATGTATTTCACGCTATTCAATCCCATTTGTTTTATCTATATCTTAATTCATAAAGATTATTTAATTCAAATAGCCTGAGATAAGATTGTCATAAAACAGTAATTTGAAATAGTGTTCAAATACATGTTTATATATTTAAGATGTGTTATTTCTACATTTGATTGCATTTCATGAATTAATTTAATTCATATTTTTTAGTTAAGGATATGATAACATAAGCATTAAGTTACTCTGGCGTATCCAATGGTTTGGACCATTGATCTGAAAATCATTTAAATATCATTATGGTAGTGAGGGAATTACAATTTGCCTAATTATATAAATCTGGAATTAAAAGTCTAGTATCGATAATGGAAATCTTGAAACTAGTGGATTGTTATAAAAAGATACCTGACTAACTGGAGTCCTACACGGAAGGAAAAGTGATGTCCTTAACTGGCCTATATGTAACTCTGGAGCTAACAGTACAGCTGATTCTTAACTGCCTCACCATATCTGGGGACAATTATATATGGACAATAAATCCTGGTCTTCAGTGATGGTAATTTCTTATGGACAAATGGCAGCTTGACATTTACTTACAAGGTTTGATGGACTTACCCAAAGTGTTTAAAGTAAGTCTGAAGATGGGTCTCCCTAAACGTCAACCATTCCTTCTCTCCAGAGGTGCTTCCTGCCTCGCTAAGTTACTCTCCCCGTGTTTAAAATAACTCGGTCATTCTCCAATTCCCTCCACAGGTGCTCCCTGGTTCGCTGCGTTCCTCCTGCACCTTGTTTTCTGCTCTGCCATTCTTCTATTACGTATTAATTGCCAAAATTAATACTAAGGGTCAGAACTTCAACTGTTTCAGTAAAAACAGATGAGACTGCAGATTAAAACATGAAGATGGACACAAAATGCTGGAGTAACTCAGCGGGACAGGAAGCGTCTCTGGAGAAAAGGAATGGGTGACTTTTTGGGTTGAGATCCTTCTTCAGACTGATTCTCGACTGAAACGTCACCCATTCCTTCTCGCCAGAGACGCTGCCTGTCCCGCTGAGTTACTCCAGCATTTCGTGTCTCTCCAGCATCTACAGATCCTTCCTACAGATTAAAACATGAGTGATATTATATTCAGTCCCACTTAACTGCTTCATAATTTTTTGGGGGGGCTAAATTCTCTCACTATTACTTACTGCTGGGAGGCTTAGTAGCTCAGCGGTTGAGCAGCTGCCTCACAGCACCAGAAATCAGGTTTCATCCTGATCTTGAGTGCTGTCTGTGTGGAGTTTGCACGTTCTCCCTGTGACCACTGTTGGGTTCTCTCCGGGTGCTCCAGTTTCCTCCCACATTCCAAAGATTTGCAGGTTTTGCTTCTGTAAAATGCTCCTTGCGTGTTGGATAAAACTAGTGTTTGGCGATCGGTGGTCGGCACTGATCTATAAAATAAGCTAAAATAAGCAGAAGGGTCTATTTCTGTACTGTATGACTCTATGACAGTCAAATCAACCTACTGAATTTCCAATTACAAGGCAGATTAAATGTTCCGTTTTTAAACACCATTTAAACACCAAATACTCACTGGTTGAAACAGTTCACTGATTCAGTGTGTACAGAACCATTTTGGCTGTGCTGTGCAGGTCCATTATTTCACTCACTCATGCTATTGTCTCCATCCAACTGAAACATTTTCAAATGCACGTATGCGCTAACAGATGAGTATAGAGACAGGCACTTTAAGATTTTTGCTTGATTTATTTCCCACATTACTGCTTTTGAAACAGGAAAAAATGACAGACATAATTTCCTTCTGATCAAAGTGTTCAGCTTCACATTGGCGCAACTTATCACAATCTGTTTCAAGCACATATTAAGTTAATGTAATAAAAATGAGAACTACACTTTAGTGACTTCCTTTCCTTAGAGTGAGGCAGTAATTGCTTAATTGAATAATAAAACAGGAAATTCAGAACTGTTGCTTAAATTAATTGGCCATCTATTGTTCAAAGCAAAGGCTTTGAAAATAGGTTTATGGCAGCAATCTTTCAATGTTACTATTTGTGCCAGTGAAAGAAAAAATGACAACAGTTTTAATCAGACAATCAGATTTAATCTCTGATGGACTTGACTTTTTCGGCAACAAACAATGAAATGACAGATTGTTAATGACACTGATGGTCACAGGACAGGAAAAAAAAACGTAACACAAACTTGACCTCCAGCTTGCTTGGCAATACGAACATTAATGAATAGAATGCAAATTCTCATTTTGTAGCAATATTGATCAAAGAGGTGTGTTTGTGAGGAAGGCACACACTGTTTCTGAGATGCCAGTAAATGACTGTTTTGCTGTACTTTGAGAGTCAGTGCTTTTCTCCAGACACTTCTCTGAAGTGTACGTCTGGAAGGGGTTCAGCTGAGATAGTGCTGCACAACTTTGGCAGAACATATGCTTGCTTGATTGTTCATGTATGTACCAGCATGACATTTACTTACAAAACGAGACAGGCCTGGCCAAGTGTATTCAAAATTAAAATAGTTCTGTCATTCTCTGTTGCATTAATTGCCAAAATTGATAATGATGATGTTCAGAGCCTAAACTTTTTAGTAAAAACATATGAGACTGCAGTTTAAAAAATGAGACTGCCATTGCATTCAGTCCCATTCCACTACATTATTGCTTTTCTTCACCAGAATCCCCTAGCTACTTCAGTACTTTTTTTGTCAAAATTAATTGGTTAAATAGCAAGAATCCAAACAATGGTCGGTCAAACCTTATTAAGATCAGACATCAAAGTGCTGTGGATCAGAGATCCATCCTTTAGCGGTGTGTGTTGTATTTAAAATATGTTATTTTTGTTACAGAGAACAGTAATTTGTAACCGCAAATGAAATTTACAGTGTGTCGGCCTGTACGGGCTAATGATGTTTACACAGACATACCACATAGATGGAGTAGCCCAATGTTCCACACACCATACAGAGGAGGAGGTGACCAAGCCCAGACTCAGCAACCCGTACATGACCCCTGGGAGCCTGGTTCTACATAACCTTCCAGCTCATTCCACCCACCAGAAGTCAGAGGATCGATACCAGCCAAAGCAGGGGATTTTCAAGATAAAAGCATTTCTTGGTAATGTGCGGCAGAGAGATGATCAGATGCATCAATGCATGATGACAATGCGAAAAATAACTGCAAAGGTTAATTTGTTTTGAGATGATAAATTTACAACAAAAAAAATCATTTTGAATGCATTGCAGAACACAATAAAGAATTTTGGCACAAAATATAGTACATAGTCATTGGTATTTATTATGTTCACTTTTTTTTCTATTTGACAGCACAATGAAGACTGTAATAAACAGATGATTATCTGTAAAATGAACGGTCACTTTTTAATGTAATTTTAGGATCCTTTCACATTAACAAGAGCCCAGATAAAGCAGCTAAGTTTTGCCTTTCCCCAGTAATATTTGCAATTGACTGTAAAGCAATACAACTTTCATATTAAAGAGAATAAACAGATTGGATTGTTACCTCTACAGAATCATATATGTAAATAAACATTTAAGGCTATATTTTGTGGTAAGGTAGTACAAGTATAATATATCTTATAGGCAACTTTGTTTCCTCATATTGGAGATCCTAGCAGTCAGATAGCCTAATGGATGATGAACAATGTTAGGTACATGTCTATACACACAAACCCTGAAGTGTAACTTTGAGCTGTAGCCCTGGTAGCTGTTTTAAATATTAGGACACTTACTTATTCAATTATTTTTTTCTCTGTTGCCAAGAACCATGGATAAATGATGTAACCGACACTGGCTACAATACTTTCTTTCCAAGGCATCACCTTAATTACATAAATGAGAGTGATGTCAACGTTGATGGGGTGAATTTCGGGTCACATTCACTCGTAGTAAAAATATGAAAAACTAACACACTTTTACTCCATTTGAAATATCCTTCATATTGTAATCATTTTTCAACCAGTTAATTCTGAATTTAGTGGTAGGGTCTCACCTGACATTGACACTAATGGTCTGAGAATACTTTGAACAAAATAGTTTGCGTTCACAATCAGGTTGAAGTAAACTTGTGCATTTGTTCCCATCGTGTCCAATTCTAAAAATCTGCTGTTCTAGGTAGAGAAATGGGACAGAGAATCTATAATAGAGTACAGTTGCTTGAAGGAAATGACCAGTTTAAGCTCATTTAAAAATAAAGTTTATGTTACATTAAAGAAGTGCATGAAGATGGTATTACAAAAAGAAAAGCTGAAATCAGATTTTAAAAAAGTGCCTAATAATGCTGAACATGTGCATGTTGGTCTTACTAAAAAAAATGTGGCAGAATTAATAGAGATAATGAAATAAGACAGTGAAATATGTTAAATCTGTGCTAAAATGGGCAGAGTAAGGAATGATTGGCTTGCCTGATAAATTTGTTTTAGTATGTAATGCACCAGTGTCTGAATTGTGAACAGAATGGCCTCTCATTTTTTTCTCTCTCTAGTTCTGATATAAATGCATTGTGCTAGCACATATGTAAATCTGCCAGAAGAATAAGTCAGATTCAGGAAAGTCTCCAAGTAATTGCTCCACAAATTACCAACAATAAATTTTCCACTTAACCAGACGGGCAAATTCTTCTGCCGGCTAATTTCAGAGAATATTTTTAGAGTTGACCATTTACACAGCGCCAGTGATGTGAGGATCTGATAGTCAGCTAGAAAGCTGGTTTTCCTCAAGTTCACTCCATGGTTAATGTCTTGAAGGAATGCTACTGCAGTATATATAAAAATAAAGGTTGGTTCCAACTCTGTAAACGTTACTGTAAATTACAAGTATGAGAATGTTTAACAAATAATCGAACCAGGAGAACACTGTATTGTGATTTATTTCATTCCACGGATGCCTGCTATAACATTTTGTATTGATTACAAGAGGAGCTGGAGTTTGCCTTTTTAATGTATATCATTTTAACAATGCCATTTAACACTGATGCCCTCTGCAGTTCTTCGTTACCCAACTCTGAAAATTGATGATACTTAGTTAGCTCTGCCTCAATGCCACTTTTGCCTCTCTAGGCACCATTGAGATCATTATCCCACATCATGTACTGATTAAGCAGAAATGTCCTAAAACTAAAAGTTGTAAGGAGCAAAGCAATTGTTTAAAACTCTGCTACAGATTCCAGATCTATTCCATCAAATGCTATTCCGTCTCTCTGGCTACTGTCTCAATATGAACCAGACTAATTCAAATGTAAACCTGCTATTTCACATTCCAACTATATATCCACTCCATTGCCAGAACAGCCAACCTCCACCTTACTATTGAAACCTTCTTCCTCATTTTTGTTATCTAGGAACTCAACTATTGAGTTCCCATATAACTGTGTCTTCCGTGTCTGTGTCTTCTTAGTCATTATCCCTTGTTCTAAAATTTATGAAACTACCCATAACATGATGAACCTGTCCTGTCTACCTGAGTTTGTGGAATCTCACTGCCTCCCTGTCCACTGATCCCTTGGATTTAGAATGGTCATTTTTTGTATCCAATTATTCCATTAAGTAATCCTCCCTTTCTGAAATTCTGGAATACCATACTGAAACCTCACCTCTTGCAATGTCATTCCTTCAGCCAGCATCTCTGGAATGGCTTTTGGTCATTTGCACAGTGCCTCCTTCTTGGATGCGGTGTCCATTTTGGACAATGACCTGCTGTTATTTTATCTCCTCCCTAACAATGGTCATAAGGTCATAAGGAATACGAGTAGAATTAGGCCATTCGGCCCATCAAGTCAACTCACCATTCAATCATGGCTGATCTATCTCTCCTTCCTAACCCCATTTTCCTGCCTTCCCCCATAACCTATGACACATGTGTAGACAAGTGTAATTGGTCCGTAAACTAATTTCCAGCTGAAGAGAGATTTGCTTCAATTTCCTTCAATGTACTCAGAGAGTGGTAGATATATGGAATGATCTGCCAGAGGAGACAGTTGAGGCACGTACAAAGACAATATTTAAAAGCCACTTGCACAGATACATGGATACCAAAAGTCAGCATAGACGAGTTGGTCTGAAGGGCTTGTTTCCATGCTGTATAACTGACTCTATGACTCTTTCCATCACAATGTAGTCATAATTTACAATTTGGTCTCTCCTACTTCGGTGGGATCAAACACAAATCAGTTAACCTCTTTGCAGAATTTCTCACATCTCAGCTCCATCTGCAAGCAGAACCCCAAGGGTCAAATTAGACTTAGAACTTAGAACACAGAATGTAGAACAGTACTGCACAGAAACAGGCCCCACCACCCACAATGTCTCTGTCGAACATGATGCCAAGACCAACTCTTATCTGCCTGCACATAATCCATATCCTTCCATTCCCTGCCTATCCAAAAGTATTTTAAATGCCATTATGTATCCTCCTCCACTACCACCCCCAGCAGTGAGTTCCAGGCATTCACCGCCCTATGTTTAAGGAACCTGTCCCACACATCGCCTTTAAACTTTTCCCCTTTGAAGAAGTGTAACTTGCTCGGGATTCGCTTTCTGAAACAATAGGATATGCTGGGATTGAAGACTTTCACTTTAACTTGCTGCACCAGATTCATTAACATTAGTCGGAACTCTGCTAGCCTTTTACACAAGTCCGTCCAAGAAATTGCAGAGATTTGTGGATGCAGCCCAGACCTTCGGACAAACCAACCTCTCTAGGATTGACTACATCTACACTTAATGCTGCCTCGGCAAATCCACCTGCACAATCAAGGATTAGTCTCACCCCAGACACTCCATCTTCTCCCCTCTCCTATCAGGCAAAAGGTACAGAAGTGTGAAAACGCATTCTGGGACAGTTACTTCCCAGCTGTTACCAGGGAACTGAATCATCCTATCACCACTAGAGAAGTCCTGCCCTACCATAGAGAGCGGTCCTGAACTACCATCTATCTCATTGGAGACCCTTGGACCATCTTTAATCAGACCTTGGTATATGTGACAATAAAATAAACTAAACATATCTTGCACACATATCAGTTACTAGCAACACCTACAAATATTGTGATTCCAATGGCAATAATTATACT
Source organism: Leucoraja erinaceus (assembly GCF_028641065.1). NCBI lineage: Eukaryota > Metazoa > Chordata > Chondrichthyes > Rajiformes > Rajidae > Leucoraja > Leucoraja erinaceus. Next base: position 15,130,271 of record NC_073380.1, on the reverse strand, counting down.
TTTTACAACAAAAGTATTTTTCTGCTGAATGCTATTGATCTATAGAGTCAAGAGATGATAGAGGCATTATTACAATGGAGGTGCCAAAGACTTGTCACTGCCACAAGTTGGAGATAGATGAAGGCCACATCAGCACAACCCCGGACATAGCAAAAGACAGCAATGCCAACATGCGCCACACCTGGATCACATGAACATGATGCAATAAAGTGTCCCGTGTCACTGGAACAAATGCGATCTCAGGAATAAGTCTGAAGAAGCACACTTTGAATTATCACAGATCACACTATAATCATTGTATCATTCTGTGCTCTGGATGTATCCTGTACTTATTGCGGTAACTATCTTTAATTAGCATGTACACTGTTTACTCTCTGAGTTTCATGCAAGCAAGGAATTTAATTCCACCCCTAGTGTATTTGACAATAAGCTAAACTGAATCTGAGAAACAACGATTGTTTTAAAAAGTATTTCTTCACATTCTAAGGAATTGTATTATTCACTAGAAAAATACACACTCGTCCAACATTACATACCATCCTAAAGCAGACATTTTGGTTGATGTAGACTGGCACTTTTCATTTCAGCTGCTTAAACAACTTGAGCTGAACAGTTTACAGTTTAGTTTATTGTCACGGTACCGGGGTATAGTGAAAAGCTTTTATTGCATGCTATCCAGTCTGTGGAAAGACAATACATGATTACAATCGAGTTATTTACAGTGTACAGATACATGATAATTGAATAACGTTTAGTGCAAGGTAAAGCCAGTAAGCCCGATCAAGGATAGTCCGAGGGTCACCATTGAGGTAACTGGATGTTAAAGTGATGAAAGGGATACTGGAAAGGTAACCAGGATGGAATGTGTTTCACAAATAGAGGGAGATTTAGAAAGATAATTCCAGATTATTGGGAAGGGAGAGGGGGAATAAGGGAAGGAACTGCATCAGAGGTGAACATAGTGAGGCAGAATGGAAGAAACTGCAAACTAAACAACGGGTTTAACCATAAGGATAAGAATTTGAAGTTTGTGTTTTAGGGGTTGAGGAGGAAAGGTAGATCAGTATTTTGAAGCCTACTTGGTGAGATGTGGGGGTGATGACTCACCAGCAAAGTCCTTCCAGTTCGTGCTGTGACTTGTGGAGCAATTTAGGGAGATGTTGATTCAGGCAGGGAATTGCTTCTTTCATGAATTGGTCATACAAGCAACCCAGAACCCAAACCCAAATTGGTGACCTCCAAGGATTTTTCCAGCCAAATTTCACACTATATTGGATCGTGAGCTGACTGGTACCAGCCCACAAATTCTGTTCCATTAAATTTCCATGCCTGCACTTTGAACCTTTTTTTTAACATTGTATATGGCTCTCTGCAGTGTGTGCTTATCCATTAGCAACCAAAAGATTGCTGTGAAATGGTTATGTTGATCTGATGAATAATATTAAGTCTTGGAGTGAATGGATTATTTACAATCTATTTTAATATTAAAATGTAAATATAAGTGGAATCATCATAAAGGAAAGTGAAAAGTAAAACAACTGTAAGGGTAATTCTAATAGAGCCAAGGAGAGGAATTTCACCTTGCAGAGTTACAAGAATGACACTGTTTATATGTACTCAATGAATGCATTTAGAAAGAATGCTTTAGTAAATGTATCTGAATGGACAAAGTCAAACTAACATTGATGTAACTTGGTGTGGCTTTATAGAAATAATCAACTCTGTTCTATTCAACAGCCTGGTACCGATAGACTGGGAAAGAGAAAGCAAACACCTGTTTCTCTCTCAGCCATGGGAACATTCTGCTTACATTACTAAAGCCAGAAAGGCCATAGGTCTCCTTATTCTGACAAGTTTCAATGCTTCATGAATGTGAATGGTGTTTGCCTAATAGCATATGATTTTGTGATATATTAGAAGGCAGGACAGTGATTATATATTATATAAGGCTACTGTTCAAAAGCTGTAGGTGACCTATGAGTCTGGCCCTACTAATAAAGCCATTGCTGTGACACCATTTTCCACACAATGTCCATAAGAAGCTGGAAATTACTTCCTGTGCAAATTAACTTCAAAAGTTGTTCTATTGTACTTCTTTATAAAACAGTGAAGCCCCGTGTTATAAAAAAGGATCACAAAAGCTCTTCTAATACAAGTATTGGCACAAATTCCATTCCAGTGAAATGCAACATGACCCTAACTTTTCATGAAAATAATTCCTATGTTTTAGTCATTTCATGATATCGATTGCTGAGCTAAACACATAAGGGCTGATACAAATCAATGTTCACACACTTCCCTTTAGAGTCATAGAGTGATACAGTGTGGAAACAGGCCCCTCGGCCCAACTTGCCCACACCAGCCAACATGTCCCAACTACACTAGTCCCACCTGCCTGCGTTTGGTCCATATCCCTCCAAACCTGTCCTATACATGTACCTGTCTAACTGTTTCTTAAATGTTGGCATAACTCCATCCTCTGGCAGTTTGTCCCATACACCCTTTGTGTGAAAAAGCTACCCCTCGGATTCCTACTAAATCTTTTCCCCTTCACCTTAAACCTATGTCCTCTGGTCCTCGATTCTCCTACTCTGGATAAGAGACTGTGCATCTATCCGATCTATTCCTCTCATGATTTTATACACCTCAATAATATCACCCATCCTCCTGCTCTCCCCATAGAAACATAGAAATTAGGTGCAGGAGTAGGCAATTCTGCCCTTCGAGCCTGCACCGCCATTCAATATGATCATGGCTGATCATCCAACTCAGTATCCCGTACCTGCCTTCTCTCCATACCCTCTGATCCCCTTTGCCACAAGGGCCACATCTAACTAACTCCCTCTTAAATATAGCCAATTAACTGGCCTCAACTATCCTCTGTGGCAGGGAGTTCCAGAGATTCACCACTCTCTGTGTGAAAAAAAGTTTTTCTCATCTCGGTTTTAAAGGATTTCCCCTTTATCCTTAAGCTGTGACCCCTTGTCCTAGACTTCCCCAACATCGGGAACAATCTTCCTGCATCCAGCCTGTCCAACCCCTTAAGAATTTTGTAAGTTTCTATAAGATCCCCTCTCAATCTCCTAAATTCTAGAGAGTATAAATCAAGTCTATCCAGTCTTTCTTCATAAGACAGTCCTGACATCCCAGGAATCAGTCTGGTGAACCTTCTCTGCACTTCCTCTAAGGCAATAATGTCCTTCCTCAGATTTGGAGACCCATGCCCAGCTCAGACCCATGAGCCCTGGCCAGGGCCTGATTTACCTATAAGCTAGACAAGCTTAAGCTTAGGACCTCGAGGTTTATGGGGGCCTCCGGCCAAGGCAGGATACCTACCATTCAACTCTGGGCGGGCTCCCCTCTCTATCTCTCTCTCTCCATCTCCCCCCGCTATCTGTGTCCGGGCCGCCGGGCTCCGCTCGCTCCTCATCCGCCGGTACGGCAGGCCGCCTTGCACATGCGCATTACTGCGGACTGCACGTCGTCCCCCCTGCACATGCGCACAACCACGGCCAGCCCATCATTGGCCGCCCTGTGCATGCGCACTGCAAAAGCAAATGGTCGGCGCTGGGCACTTTCTCCCTCGCTTTGAATTGTGCCGCTCAATTAGGGCCTCTCTTCATCTAAATCCGGCCCTGGCTCTGGCAACAACCTTGTAAATCTTCTCTGTACCATTTCCTATAGGGGGGTTGCACGTAAGGTCCATCTGGAGGACATCCGTCACTTCCGGTATATGTTGTTAATGCAAGAAACGCGTACTTTCCTACCTGTTAAAAACCGCCAAAATGTTTAATTTTTACGCTGAAAAAATTTGTGGGAGCGGGGTAAGCATGCGAGACATGTACCCAACTTTAGAATTCCAAACGTGAAGCGAAATGAAGGTAAAGAGAAGCGAGAGCTGAAGGGACAACAGCAGCTAAAGTGCTTGGTAAACATTGGCTGTGCAGATATCGTAATTGAAAATATTGGGAATTATCGCGTTTGCTCACTGCATTTCATCAACAGTAAGGCATTATTTGTGTTTTTTCTTGATTCCTTTGGTATCTAAAAAGTCTCAGAAGTGATCAATCTGGCTGTAAATTTTTAACGGGCCCGCTACGTGCCTACCTGCAGTACATCACGTGTAATCCATTTGGAGTAGCGTAGCAACAGTATGGGTCATGGGTCGTGACCCGACTGCCGTGAAACCTCCCTATAACATGGTGCCAAGAACTGAACACAATATTCTAAATGCAGTCCCACCAACGTCTAATACAACTGCAACATGACCTCCCATCTTTCATACTCAATACTCTGACTGACCAATGTGCCAAACGCCATTTTGACCACCCTATCTACCTGCGACTCGACCTTCAAGGAACCATGCACCTGCACTCCCAGATCCCTCTGCTCCATAACGCTCCCCAGAGCCCTACCATTCACTGTGCAGGTCCTGTTAGACTTCCCAAAACGCAACACCTCACATTCTATGTGTGAAAAATACCTTTTTCTTAAACAGCCTCTCAGGTTTGAGCTGGTCTGCTTCAAATTAAATTCTGACAAGTGGACACAAGCACCCTCTGAGTGAAAATCTTGCCCCTCGGGTCCCTAATAAATTTTAACCCACTCATCTTAAACCTATGACTTTCAAGGGCCTGTCCCACTTGGGCGTCCTAATCCGCGAGTTCTGGCGAGTTTGCCCTTGACTCATACTTGCAGCATGGTCGACACGAGGTCGTAGGAGGTCTTTGTTAGCCTCCTTCATGCTTGAGAGTGGTCTCCGCGTACTCGAGGCCTCAGCTAGGTCGCGGCTTTTTTTCAATATGTTACAAAATGCCCGCGAGTAAAAAAAGGTTGCCATGGAAAAAGTCGATACTTTTTTTACTCGTAGGTTTAGTCGTAGTAGGTCGGCATGTTAGTCATAGGTAATCAAGGGTAGTCGAAGGTAGTCGAGGTAGTCGTAGATAGTCTTCATCATAGTCAAAGGGAGGTCGAAGGGAGGTTGAAGGAGATCGAAGGAGATCGAAGGAGGTCGTCTTCACTCACCATTATTCGGTGTCCAATTTTCACGAAGTTAGTCGTAGCTAGTCGAAGCTGGTCTTCAACAGTCAAAGGAGTTCGAAGGAGGTCTTCCACATAGTCGAAGGATGTCTTCAACATGTCATTTTTTCAAACTCTTCTAAACTGCCCAGTTAGGTCGCCAAAGTGGGACAGCCCTTTATTTTTAGACTCCTTACCCTGGAAAAAAAGACTATGACTATTTTTTTAAACTTCTTTAGGGTCACCGCTTGGCTTCATTCACTCGAGGGAAAACAATCCCAGCCGACCCAATCTCTCCTCGACCCTCATTCTTCCCCAACATCTTCGTGAGTTTTTTTCTGCACCCACTTTAGCTTAATCACATCCTTTCTACAGTATGGTGACCAGAACTACATACAATATTGCAGTGCAATCTCACCAACACCTAGGCAGTTGTAACATAATGTCCCAACTCTTCTACTGAAAACCCCATCAATGGAAGCAAGCAAACAAGATCCAAGATTCTCCTCCAATAATGTACCTACCACAAACATATGGCACACTGGCCACACTGGCCTAATTTAAAATCTCTGCCAGAGCTCCAGAAAAAAAAAATCCTTTGGCTCCCATTTGGAGGCACTTGGTCAGTCCCCAGGGACTGACCATGTATGTAATAGTATGTAAAACGATATACTTGCAACTGAGGGAAATGGCCGCAGGGTGATCCTGCACTTCCTATCTACCACCCCCTCTATATTTTCTGATGCTCACCTAACTAATGCCTGCACCTTTGGTATGATCACCTCACCATCAGGTGCTCGGTGCAGTTAGTCAGGTGCTGCAGCCCGACACACATTCCACAGTTTTATTCACCAAAACGACTAGAAATATTCCTGAACTCTTATACCTCCTCCCTTGATTCTGTCCAGGGACCCTGACAGTCCATTCAGGTTCGGCAAAGGTTCATTTGCACCTCCTCCAACTTCATCTACTGTATCCGTTATTCAAGGTGTGGACCCTCATACATCGGCAAGACCAAACGTAGGCTGGGCGATCGTTTCGTTGAAAACCATTGCTCAGTTCACCTGGACCTACCTGATCCCCCGGTTGCCAAACACTTTAATTCCCTTTCCCATTCCCACACTGACCTTTCTGTCCAAGGCCTCCTCCTCTGTCAGTGAGACCAAATGCAAATAGGAGGAACAGCATCTCACATTTCGCTTGGGCAGCTTACAGCCCAGTGTTATGATGTATGAATATTGATTTCTCTAACTTCAAGTAACCCTTGTATCCCCTCTCTCTCCATACCTCCCCCATCCAAGTCGTACCAGATTTAAAGTCGTCTTGTTGAGTCTCATTGTACTCATTTTCACCTAGTACACAGCTGACAATGGCCTGTTTCCTTCATCATCGTTACTTTTATGCATATCTTTCTTATCACTATATCACCCGACATCACTGTCTAGATCTCTCATTTCCCTTTCCCCTGACTCTCAGTCTGAAGAAGGGTCTCGACCCAAAACGTCACCTATTCCTTTTTCCCAGAGGTGATGTCTAACCCGCTGAGTTACTCCAGCCTTTAGTGTACAAAGAGGAAATTAAGATGGTTTGTGAGCATCAAAGTGACTTGATTGGTTGATATCAGGCTTATGCATGGATTCTACTATAGGTTTCTGGGCTAATTTTTATAACAAGATATAGATGCTTCTGACATATTAAAAGAGAAAGAGATTAATGTTTTTATTTACTGTGAGAAATGTTAACTATCCTTTAACTAAATGATTGGGAAAAAAAACAGATAATATAAATCATTTCTACAAGGGAAGAAATGGATCAGATGACTGGTGATTCATTTTCAGAAAAACTCTGTATGCATTGAGTATCTTCAATACGTTGAGAGGACATTTCCATACCAAAGGTAAGTACTGAATAATATTAGTATTTCAGAATAATGTAATGCGACATTGTAAGTCAGGATTGTCCTGGCCTAGAATCTGATGGTCACCTGAAGAGATGAAAGAAGATATATTAATATTTTTCACCAAAATGGCCTGTCATAAGACTCTACACTATTAGCAACAAGCTGAGCGACAGTTCACCTTTAAATTCACCTAGCATTTCCTTACGGCCAATTTGATGTTCAGCATGAAATAAACAAAAAAAGCCTTTCTTTTTTTATTATAGTTATTGAATATTTCTTTATTCTATTTCTTGGGTAGGTGGGTGGGAGGGGGGAGTAATTTGAAATGAAATGTTGTTTGCTCTAGTGCTTAATTGTGACCCAGAAATGATCATGTTCTTCTGTCTTGCTTCATCTCGCCATTGACAATGTATATATTATATCATTTCAGTCGTACATCCAGATTACAACTTCTGAGAGCTGAAAAGTATTTCTAATTCCAAGTGGCCTAAATATATATCAGGAACTATTTGGGAAGTGATAGAACCAAGGAATTGCAAATGCTGGTTCACGAAAAAAGACACAAAGTGCTGGAGTCCCTCAGAGGATCAGGCAGTATTTTTGGAGAAGATGATCTCCAGAGATGCTGCCTGACCTGTTCAATTACTCCAGCACTTTGTATCTTTATTTTTAGAAGTGATGTTGTGTTAACTATAGCTTAATGCAAAAGAAACGAGGATTATTCTTAAATCAATGCTTGCAATTTAATCTGTTCCTAGCAGTGAAGAAAGGCAAAATACAAACAATGCTTGTAAGCAATTTATCTAAAATGAATCTACTATATGTCTCTCATTCAATTGCCAAGAATATAGAGATAATATGAAAAAATAGCCTAGGACAACTGAAGCTCTTATAGTTTATTTTAGATTAGAGATACAGCGTATAAACAGGCTCTTTGGCCCACCGTATCCATACCAACTAGTGATCCCCGTAGATTAGCACTATCCTACACAATTTACAATTTTCACCAAATTTAATTAACCTACAAACCTGTAGGTTTAGTTTAGTTTAGTTTAGAGATGCAGCATGGAAACAGGCCCTTCGGCCCACTGGGTCTGTGCCAACCAGTGATTCCCATATATTAACACTATCCGCCACACACTAGGGACAATGTTTACATTTAAGTAAGTAACTAAGTTATTGGCCAAGTATTAACATACAAATAATTTGCCTTGGTGCTCCTCCCACAAGTAACAACATGATATACAGTGACAGTTACTAATGCCTCAGAAAACACTAAACATTAATAATAATAAAACATTAACGATAAAACACCATTGATCAAGCATGTGAACAACAAAATAACAGATCAAAGGGAGGCTACAGATTTTGGCTGTTGTTTAGAGCAACTACTCGTGGATAAAAACTGTTTTTATGTCTGGCTGTGGCAGCTTTGACAGTCCGGAGTCGCCTTCCAGAGGGAAGTGATTCAAAGACTTTGTGGCCAGGATGATCTTGCCCGCTCGCTTCCTGGCCCTTGCAGTGTACAGCTCATCAATGGAGGGAAGGTTGCAGCCAATAACCTTCTCTGCTGATCGGACGATTCGCTGCAGCCTCCAGGTGTCGTGCTTGGTGGCTGAGCCAAACCAGACCATGATGGAGAAGGTGAGAACAGACTCTACGATGGCCGTGTAGAATTGGACCATCATTACAGTGGCAGATTGTGCTTCTTCAGCTGCTGTAGGAAGTACATCCTCTGTTGTGCATTTTTGACTGTGGAGTCAATGGTAGCCCCCCACTTAAAGTCCTTGGAGATGATGGTTCCCAGGAACTTAAAAGACTCCACAGATGCAACTGTGGTGTGGTTGATGGTGAGTGGGGTGAGGGGAGGGGGAGCTCTCCTAAAGTCTACAATCAATTCCACTGTCTTAAGAGCATTGAGCTCCAGGTTGTTGCGACGGCACCAGGACGCCAGCTGTGACACTTCCTGTCTGTAGACAGATTCCTCCCCATCCTGGATCAGTCCTATCAGGGTTGTATCGTCCACAAACTGGAGAAGCTTGACAGAGGAGTCTGTTGAGGTGCAGTCGTTGGTGTAGAGAGAGTAGAGGAGAGGGGAGAGTACGCAGCCTTGCGGTGCTCCTATGCTGGGCGTTTGCGGGTCCGAGATGTGCTTTCCCAGCCTCACATGCTGCTTCCTGTCTGTCAGGAAGCTGGTGATCCACCGACAGATTGGGTTCAGGCACAGTCAACTAGGAAAGTTTGGAGTGTTGTAGCTCTGGCACAATGGTGTTGAATGCAGAGATCAATAGACAAAATCCTCGCATAGGTCCCCTGGCGGTCTAGGTGCTGTAGGATGAAGTGCAGGCCTAGGTTGACTGCATCATCCACAGATCTATTGGCCCAAAATGTAAACTGCAGAGGGTCCAGTGATATTTTTCAGCTTGGCCAGCACAAGCCTTTCGAGTGTCTTCATGACTACAGAGGCTATGTCATTATCAGGCCAGTTTACTTACATACCTGTACGTCTTTGGAGTGTGGGAGGAAACCGAAGATATCGGAGAAATCCCACGCGGTCACGGGGAGAACGTACAAAGTCCGTACAGACAGCACCCCGATTTCAGGATTGATCCCGGGCCTCCGGCGCTGCAAGTGTTTTAAGGCAGCAACTCTACCGCTGTGCCACTATGTTGCCCTTTTAGAGATGCAGCACAGAAACAGGCCTTGCTTACTGCGGTTGGATCTGGGGGGAGTTGATGTGAAAATGGGAAGAATAAAAATAGGACCATTTTCCATTCTGCACACTAGGGACAATTTACATCTGCACCAAGACAACTAATCTACAAACCTATATGTCTTTGGAGTGTGGGAGGAAACCAAAGATCTCGGAGAAAACCCATGCAGGTCACGGGGAGAACGTACAAACTCAGTACAGACAACACCTGTAGTCAGGATCGAACCCGGGTCTCTGGCGCTGCAAGCACTGTAAGGCAGCGACTACCCTTTGGAATTTGGTCTTTGGAATGTTGGAGGAACCTGGGACGGTCACAGGGAGAATATACAAACTCCGTATAGACAGCACCCATAGTCATGATCGTACTCGGGATTCTGGCACCGTAATGCAGTAAGACTCTGTCACTGCGCCACCATGCTGCTCCGGTGTTGGGAATTCTAAGCTGACAAAGAGAAAAAGGACAGCGGAAAGTTGTAAATATCAATGAAAAGGTGAATCAGGGACAGCAGTTAGTGGAGCTGCTGCCTCCCAACTTTGGTGTCTTAGGTTTAATCCTGACCCCTGATGCTGTTTGTACAAAGTTTGTACATTCTCACTTGTGATAATGTAGGTTTATTTTTGATGCTCTGGCATCTTCCACATCTCAAAACACTTTGGTCGGAGGGTCAATTGGCCATTGTAAATTGGAGTATAAACGAGCGGTTGGATCTGGGGGGAGTTGATGTGAAAATGGGAAGAATAAAAATAGGACCATTTTCCATTCTGTATGATACTGATTATGTTGCCAATCTCAATATGACAAATAAAATTAATTACATATCAGCTTTTGGTTCCGAAGGCAATGCACTAGTGCTTGTACATCCAATGGATGCAGAGCAGAAATTGTTTTATTGAAATAACTACGGAAACATTTTGGCAAAAAGAAATTGAATTAAAATTGACATTGTTGCAAAAGTCAATGTATTTTTCCACTAAGCGCTTAGGAAAACTGAGTCATTGGTTCACTTCATTGTTTAGTGTCATGTCATTCCTATTAGTTGGAGACAATCCTTTCATTATAGAAAAGTGGAAAATATCACAATAGCTATAGATATATGGATTGATTTCAATTGGAGAAAGTTGTCAGCAAGCATTATTTGAGGTACTGTATGTTTATATGAAGCATTACTGGTGATGTGCAGTGTGATTTAATAAATACAGTATAGACTCACTACCTTGGGTAAACTATTTGGGAATGGTAATGAAAATAGTGGATTAAAGTAGTCTTATTGAAAAAATATGTTCCAGAAATAGTTATTAGTAATAGAATACATTTAAAATGTATGATAGTTATATTAATTAGTCCCAAATAAAGTTATTTATTTTTTAGATTGTCACATTGGTAGATAAATCAATGTGATCAGGATCCCGATAAAACACATTATACCTGCAATGGAGCTTAAGCTTTATATTGTTTTCATCAATGATCTTGGGGATGATTTACATAGAACACTCTTTGCCTTCTTGGCAGAATAATAAATGCAGGGAAGGTACATTAGACAAATCAGTTAATACAGTTAATTGAATGCATCCTCACAGTGGGAGGTATTAAATCTGAACCACACCATTATCCATTTGGCATGATTATTGAGTAATATGACCATGCAGGTCTATTCATTTCAAATCTACAGGATAGTAGTCACTTGTTTATTAATGGTGCAAAGCATTACAAGGCACCACTTAGTAGATCAAGTAGTCTTTTACCCAGGGTATCTGCATTAGTATTATCTTCATTTTGTTTACACACATGGAGAAGTATCCTGAACCATTTGCAGAGAATAAATAAAATTGCACCAAATTGTTGAATTACTGATTGTAAAAATAGCCTTCATGAGATAAATTATGCACTTTCAAGAAACAGGTCTGCTGGGAAAATGATTCAAAGTTTTATAATTGACATGGTGATTGAATGCAGACCATTTAATTATGGTATTTAAAATGAATAATTATGGGGGGGGCATGGAACATTTCTATAAAATCTACACAAAGGTTAAATACAGATGTATTTTGTCACCACCTTCTGCAATAAACTATTGAGACATTTGGTTGATAGAATACTTTCTTCACCAGGTAACTATTGCCCTCATCTATTTCTATGGTCACCTTGCATTCTCAAAGTTCAAAGCCAACTTCAGAAATTTAACATGTAATCTGGGCTGGCATTCCACTTAGTGACTGTGAAAATGCTGTTTGGCAAGAGATGTAACAAAACAGAGGTAACATTGACCCAGAAGGCTATCAGTCTATATAGGTGGCTGTGAAAGAACCCTTGTCACTCTTTCAAGAAGAACAGTTGTCTTAATCTCACAGTTTGCCCTGCAATGAACAATCTACTTGGTCATTTATCTTATTTGTTGCTTTAAAGGCATATGAGCATAGAATTGGCTCACAAATCAAGATAATTACATTTCAGGGGTAATTCATGGGCTAAGAGAAATCCCAAGGCCATGTGTAGCATTATATCAATGCAGTCAGTTCATTCCAATTTTTTTCTTTGAGGGAACTTGGTAGATTTTTGTGATTGGGAAGAGTCATTCTTAGTTCTGCTCTCGCATAATTGACCACCATGGGAGGATGAAGGTTGTCTTTTTTTTTCTTCTCCCAGCAAATTATTTTCTTTGAGTGAAGAGTGTACAAAGCATACAAGTGAATGGACTAAGTTAAATGAGCCAATGGACTTTCCTTGCCCTTCGTTTCATGTGTTTGCACGCAGGTTCATTGTGGAGCACGTACAGAATTTATGGTATTTAGCTAATTGACATATCAGCATTCTTTGCTTTTCACTCCATTTATATTTGTTGATAAAGTAAGGTCAAAGTAAGTTTATAATTGAGATTAGCTAAAAAATTGCCACCATAAACTGTTTAAATAAAGAATGACAAATAGGTAGATGTTAAAATATGTAATTGGTTCCATTATTTAATGTCAGAGATTGCAGAGGTGGAATCAATAAGATTATGAGAATTGTTCAGCAAATGTCCATGAAGGATCAAGCCAGCAGTAGTCCCCTTCTGTCCAAGTACACATCAAAGTCTGTCTCAACTTTCTCACTTTTTGTCAGTTATTTTACAATGAAGGTACTTTGACTTCTTGCATCGGCACATACTTTATCAGGAGAAACATTGCTACAGTGTAATGTCATGTAAAGTAACATAATTAATAGTGCAATTAAATCCTCAAATAGCAATACCCAGCAATGAGTTTAATGCTTCCTATGTTGAAATGCTCCAATGAAACACATTTTATAGACCGTTTATGGAATAAATTAGTGCCTTTCTATGCTTAAAATATGCTATGCTTAATATATAAACTGAACACAATTCAGTTTAAAAAGATGTACAGAAACACGTAAAAACAAGGATATTGGGATGAGGATAGGTGATTGTCAGTGGGATATTTGTTATACTGATTGTATTGGGAAGGGTGATTATAGGGTGATGGGTTGTATATATGACTAAGATACTGTATAGTATATGAGGGTTTTTTTTTTAATTTTATTTTTTTTCTCTCTTTCTTGTATGGCTTTGATATTTGATTAGTGTATAAATGTAAATAATTTGGTGTACATATAGCTGCTGGTGTACATATGATGTACATATAGCTGCTAAATTTGTATAAGATAATTATAAGCAGTTGAATAAGGGGTGGGAATTAATAGGCTTTGGCTTCTTCCTGCTCCTTTTCAGACACATACAATTTCATTTATTTATAGATATTGTTTATGACACTTTATAAATATTCTTGTTTTGTTTTTTGTATGCTGTTTCACACTTGCTTTTTATTCTTTTATTCTGTTTGAAATAAAGAATTAAATAAATACATAAATAAATAAATAAATAAATAGATATACAAGGATACTGTATAGTATATGAGAGTGAACGGACCGGACTGCAGGCGAGCCCCCTGGCGCGGGGCTGAGACGCTCCCGTGAGGGCGGCCCAGCCCGAGGGTAACGGCGCTCCCATCGGGGCGGCCCAGCCCGAGGAAACGACGCTCCCGTGAGGGCGGCCCAGCTCGAGGGTGGAACGGCGCTCCCATCGGGGGGCCCAGCTCGAGGGTGGAACGGCGCTCCCGTGAGTGCGGCCCAGCCCGAGGGTGGAACAGCGCTCCCGTGAGTGCGGCCCAGCCCGAGGGAAACGGCGCTCCCGTGAGGGCGGCCCAGGCCGAGGGTAATGGCGTTCCCGTCGGGGTGGCCCAGCTCGAGGGGTAACGGCGCTCCCGTCGGGGCGGCCCAGCTCGAGGGTAACGGCGCTCCTGTCGGGGCGGCCCAGCTCGGGGGTAACGGCGCTCCCGTCGGGGCGGCCCAGCTCGAGGGTAACGGCGCTCCCGTGAGGGCGGCCTGGCGCGGGGCTGAGACGCTCACGTGAGGGCGACCCGGCTCGGGGCTGGAACGGTGCTCCGGTGGCTGAGACGGCGTTCTGGCGGCGGCGGCCTGAGTCCGGGGTTCGGCCGCGGGCCAGTGGACGACGTCATCAACAGCTGCGTCCGCTGGACTGGAGGGCGGCAGCTTCGACCACCCCGGGCCGCGGTGTTTGAACCGGCCCGTTCGCGGAGCTCGGTGAGCCGCGGGACTGATTTACCATCGCCCGGTGGGGTATCGCCTCAGCGCAGAGGGAGAAGAGGAGGGAAGAGACTGCAGCCCTAAGATTTTTGCCTCCATCACAGTGAGGAGGTGCTTGGTGGACTCACTGTGGTGGATGTTAATTTGTGTTTACTGTCTGTTCTGTTGTTTATTATTGTATTATTGTATGTATGACTGCAGGCATGAAATTTCGTTCAGACTGAAAGGTCTGAATGACAATAAAGGAAATTCAATTCAATTCAATTCAAGAGGGAAACGAGATTTTGCGGTGCTTCATCATAAAGAAAAATATTTAAATCCCTCTCATTTTGCACAAAGGTGCTTTTGAATTGCATCCATAATATAGTTTGGGAGTGTCAGACTAACATACACTCTAAAAACTGCAAGGATTGCTTGCACAAAACAGAACCAGTGAGGCACTTTAATGTTCTTCACAAGGAATACAATCAATCAACAACTGCTTATGTAGGGTGCAGAACATTTTGTGCAGCTATTTTAATGTAAGGAAATTTTAAAACACTCCTCTGCATCTCAGAAAAATGGAGGTCACGGAAATGCTCAGGAATGCCATACATAAAAGCTTCATAGACAGCAAAGCTTTAGATTGATTAATCTATTAAGTGGTTCATCTTATCCTTATATGTGTTTCTAATATTTGGCTTGGGGATGGTCTCTCACTGAAAGATATATGATTCACAAATTTAGCAGTCTACAGACAGAAATAATATTTATTGATTGGCATCAGTAGTAATATAAAACATATGGTGGATCATAGATCTCTGAGGCCTTTAAAAAAACATTTTAGCAGTTTTACCACTCATGATTACTTGCTCAATTTCACTTGATAGACAAAAGATGAAGAAGTCAGGGATGCTACAACACATTAGGTATTGACATGAGTTTGCAAAGTAATTCCATTTATATAATAGGCATTTTCCACGTTAAGGCTTAGAATTAAAGATGAGTATTTTACGGTAAGGTTTGGAAACATTCACGACTGGAGAAAAGGCACATGTACCTTTCAATCCTTGTTTTGTTATTTTGACATGGCAAAGGAATTTTGGAGAAATTGAGACAAAGATACAAATACCAGACATCCTCTAGTGCGGATATACCGCAGGCCGATGCAGATTGAAGTACTCTGTAACATTAAAGTAGATCTGACATGCATGAGTTTCCATTTTGTTTCTCGGGTTTACAATAGCCAGAACTGCATCAATAGGCCCCAATTTCAAAAATCTACTGGGAACTATCAAGCTAGTGCCATTTATTTCTAGTTACAACATATTGTTACTGAAAGGTTTAATTTTAATGTTATGGCTGCGCATAAATCAGATTTAAAATATACAAGACTTCAATGAAAGCATTAAAAAACAGGCACTTTGTATTTTGATGGTGCCTCTATCATATCTGCCTCCACAATTTTGCCCACTGTGTCGATAAAGGCGAAACAAAGATGCATCCAACTATAGCTCTGCTTCTTCATTCTCCTATGGACTCATTCAGAGAAGTAGGGTCTTGGCCCGAAACGTCACCCATTCATTCTCTCCAGAAATGCTGCCTGGCCCGTCGAGTTACTCCAGCATTTTGCGTCTCGCCTCATTCAGATTGATTTCTTCTTCTTGCGTATGGCGTGCACAGCCTAAAGTTGTAGGACAACTTGTTCTACTTGATCTATTTGTTTGTGCATGTTGGATTGATTGCATTAGTCGAAACAGGGTGGACCACGTGAAGGTTGCAATCACCCACCCCATTCAGATTGACTGAAAGATTGACAGATGTAATGTGGAAATAGGATCTATGGCCCATCGAGTCCACACCGATGATCGATCACCTGCTCACACTAGTTCCATGTTATCCCACATGCCACATTCCCTACACATTAGGGGTTCAGTTTACAGAGGCCAATTAACCTACAAACCCGTATGTCTATGGGATGGAAATGCATAAATTTAACAACATGCAGGGTAGACTGTTCTTCACAGCACAGGGCATTTAATATCCAATGATAAACCTTTGACAATGATTTAGGTTGCACATTAGCTGGTGAAGAAAAGATATTCAGAAACTCTGCCTTGACTTCTGTGACTTAATGAATACAGAGAAATCAAGCTTTTTAAGGGGGAGGTTCTGCCTGTCAGGACCTGCCCTACACTGTTGCACAAGTAGGCAAAGGCAGGAATGTACTATGTGGATGAGACATAGACCCAGAACAAAACCGCGCAAGAAAATGCTCCTCGGCCCACAAGGACTGTGCTGAACAATGAGGCCAGGTTAAATTAACATCCTCGTCCTACATGTGATTCATAGTCCAACATACACTGCATATCCATGTGTCTATCAAAATGCCTCTTACATCCCACTATTGTAACTGTGTCCAACGCCACCTCTGCACCACATTCCAGGCACCCAACAGTCTCTATGTAAAGAACTTGCACCACACATCTCTTTAAAATGTTTCCCCAATCACCTTAAAGCAATGCCCTCTCATCTTTGACATTTCCGCCCTACGGAAAAGGTACACTCGATCTATGTCTCTTATAGTTTTCTATACGTTGCTCAGGCCTCCCCTCAGTTTCCAATGCTACCTTTCCTTATCACCAGTACCCCGTAATCCAGGGATCGGCAACCTTGTTCTGCAAAGGGGCCAGGGCACATGCCTGTGAGCGGATGGATGGCTACATCTATCACGTGTGCACATGGATCCCGCCCCCATCCCGCCCCAGATGGCAGGCATCAAATCACGTGTTCACAGAAGGTAGACAAAAATGCTGGAGACACTCAGCGGGTGAGGCAGCCTCTTGCAATCCTTGCATGTCTCACCCGCTGAGTTTCTCCAGCATTTTTGTCGATCTTCAATTTTACCATCATCTGCAGTTCTTTCTTAAACGTGTTCACAGAAGGTGCGCGGCCGTGCCGGTGGGCTTTGCGCAGGATGCAGTACAGCCAGAGTTTGGTGCTCGGCGCTCGGCCGCGCTTGGGGCTGGGCGGGCCAGATGATTACGGGAAAAATAATCCACCTGCGGGCCGGATGATTTCGGGTTACGGGCCGCATTTGGCCCGGGGGCCGTGAGTTGCTGACCCCTACCCTAATCCAAGCAGCATTCTGCTAAACTTTCTCTGCACCCTTTCCAAAACCTTCCTGTGATGGGGGAATCATAAAATGCACAAAATTCTTCAAATGCAGCTTAATGAAACTCATATAATGCTGCAGTATGACTTCCTGACTCTTATACTCAATGCCCTGACCAATGAAGGCAAGTGTATTATATACTTTCTCTATCAATCTATCTATTTGTGTTGCCAATTCAGGAACCTATGAACTTGGACCCCAAGATCCCTCTGTCCATCAATGCTGTTAAGGGTCTTGCCATTAACTGGATTACTTTCCCCTTACATTCAACCTCCCAGAAATGCAACTCCTCACACTTGCTCAGAGTAAACTTCATCTGCCATTTCTCCGCCCATATTTGTAGTTGATTTATATCCTGACAACTGTCTGCAACTCCACCAATTTTGTTGTCAGCAAACTTACTAACCACTCCATCTACATATCATCCAAGTCATATATATATATATATATACATATATATATATATATATATATATATATATATATATATATATATATATGTATCTATATATATATCCCAGATATCCCAGCACAGATCCCTGTGGAATTCCACTGGTCACCGACCTCCAGCCAGAATAACATTCTTCCCACCATTATCCTCTGTCTTCAGTGGATAGTGGATACTGTCTTCAGTACTAAAAATGAACGACAAGTCACTGTGGATCACCACAGCCTTTGAGAGGGAAAGGAAAGGAACAATGCTGGTTGCTCTCCAGCCCTCCAGGGCTTTGCTATAACTAGAGAAGATATAAAGATCTTTGTCAAGGCCCATGCAACCCCTCTTTCCTCCTGGGATACTATCCCAGTAACCTGGGATAGATCCCATCTGGTCCTGAGGATTTATCCACCTTAATACTCTTCAAGAGCCTCAACACCAGCTCATTTTTTATTTCATACTGCCCTAGTATATTAATCTTCCCCACATTGATCTCACTATCCTCCACGTCGTTTTCCTTGGTGGGTACAGATACAAAGTTGTTGTTTCATACCTTGCCTTCATCCTCTGACTCCAAGCATATTCGTCCTTCTTTACTCTTGTGCGATGCTGCCTTCTCCTTGGTTACCCGTTTGTTTTGAATGTACCACCAGCCATGTCATTCTCTCAGCAGTATAAGGTAGAAATCATTGCTAACATTTTGCTTCCCATCAGATCTTATTAACTTATAGTCACTGAAATTAAAGTCACTTTTGCAACTGCTAATATCAACACATTTAACATAGACAAGGAATAACGTAGACCTTCCTTTGGCCACAGGGCTTAACCACCCATGGCATTACCAACCTGACCTACAGGACAATGGAACACCAAATCTAATGGATCATAGTCATAAGCCAATGGACCTAATAAGAAAGAAAATAAGAATAAGTTAAAAATTTGGCATTTCTGAAATAAAGATAGAAGATGTTGAAAACATTCAATGAATCAGATTACATCTGTGGAAAGAGAAACAGCTTTTATTTTTTAGGTAGGTCAAAAGCAAAAATAATAATTCCTTATTGTAATGATGGGACTAGTTCTGGTGTCTCTTCTTGTGCCTTGGTTAAAACACCAGCCTTTACCCCTCCCCACCCCCTACCCCTTCCAGACTGCAAATGAGAGTGCATTATGCAAGGGGAGACAATCAAGGGATATGGGTCAGTGCAGGAACATAGTGCCGAAAGTACTACTCAGGTTTCTATTTCTTGTGTTGTAATGTTTCCTCTTGTGTCAAATCCATAAAGAGCGGTGCTTCATTCTAATGATTTGCTGACAGTAAGAAACTCAGACTCGGGCATCATAATGTCTCAAGATGCCTAGTGGACAAGTGGCAGTGTACAAAGTCCTAACACATTGACTTCCAGAAGGAATGGGTGACGTTTCGGGTCTAGTCTAAAGAAGGTCTCAGCCCGAAATATCACCCATTCTTCACTCCAGATATGTTGCCTGTTCCGTTGAGTTACTCCAGCATTTTGTGTTTGTCTTCGGTGTTAACCAGCATCTGCAGTTCCTTCCTACACAACGTTCATGGCCACCTGTTGTGAGGCTGATCCATCCTTGAATGCTTAAAAACAGATTGCATTGAATGACACTTTCCAAAATAATAATTGTCCCAGAGTAATTGGAGAAGGGAGAGCATGGTTCAGTAACAGTGTTAAAGGAGAATATTTAATATTGGATAAAGCATCTCAAACTATATTGTCTAAATCGTCATTTGGACATTTTATGATTAATTATAATTTTATTTTTTTAATCAGAAACATTACCTGAAGGTAGTTTTACTGATTTCCCAACCCAAGAACACAGTAGCTAAATGAGCTTTCATCAGATTCAGATTCAGATTCAGATTCAATTTTAATTGTCATCGTCAGTGTACAGTACAGAGACAACGAAATGCATTTAGCATCTCCATGGAAGAGCGACATAGCAAACTATTTGAATAAATAATAATAAGTGTCCAGAGGGGGGGGGTGGGTGGTGATTGGCAGTCACCGAGGTACGTTGTTGAGTAACTTCATCGTACACTCCATTATGAGAGGCTGTCTGTCCTTGATGTTAATACATGCTAGATGAGGACTAGTGGTGCTGGAGGCCTGAATATTCAAGAGCTGTGCTCACAATGTTCCAAGAAGTATATGAGGATGAAAAAAATAGTGCAAGGATTGTCTGAAGAACACAGCAGTATGCAGTATTCCAATGGAATTCTCCTGGAAATGTGATCATCTTGGAGAGATGAAACGTTCGTGAACTGATTATTAGAAAGGTGCATTTCACCAATGAACCATCAGGCATCCTTCATCAAGCATTGCATGAAGATCTTTATCTTGCAAGGCAGTTGGGCCTGTACCTCGTAAATGGACTAACAGGGGGGCAATCAAATCACCACTGAATACCCAGCCTCAATGTTCAAAGATTCTTTATTATCATATATACCGAGGTACTTAAGGGATTGGACAGGCTAGATGCAGGAAAAATGTTCCCGATGTTGGGGTAGTAACCAGGGGTCACAGTTTAAGAATAAGGGGTAGGCCATTTAGGACTGTGATGAGGAAAAACATTTCACCTACAGAATTGTGAATCTGTGGAATTCTCTGCCACAGAAAGCAGTGGAGGCCAATTCACAGGATGTATTCAAGAGAGAGTTAGATATAACTCTCTTAGGGCTAATGGAATCAAGGTATATGGGGAGAAAGCAGGAACGAGGTACTGATTTTGGAGGACCAGCCATGATCATATTGAAAGGTAGTGCTGGCTCGAAGGGCCGAATGGCCCTACTCCAGCACCTATTTTCTATGTACTGTAAAATTATTTTTTTTGCATACTGTTCAGTAAATTATTACTACACAAAAACACAATCCCAGATAAAATACAAAGTGTATAGAAATAGTCCATTGCGACCATATACAAGAGTTGCCAGAATTTGGCACAATTTTCAGAGACCAAGTTGCTTTAAGTGGGGCTGGCCATAAAGGATCTGACCTGCTCTTGCAGCCATATTATTTTATGTAGTTCAACCAGTTGAATTTCTGGTCTGTAGTGATCCCCAGGATGTTGATAGTGGGCGAATCAGCGATGAGGTAATGCTACAAAGGTCAAAGGGTGTTTGAATCCTGTCTCATGGATAATGGTAAGATTAAATGAGAACTTACCAGTTCGAAGTTTGATCGTTATTTTATGAGGAGTAGCGTTGAGGGATTACGTGAAGAACCCGCCAGGACGCATGCGTGTCATTCTTCAAAGCAGCGGTGTGAAATCACAGATAACAGTAGTGACTGAACATAGT
Source organism: Leucoraja erinaceus (assembly GCF_028641065.1). Taxonomy (NCBI): domain Eukaryota; kingdom Metazoa; phylum Chordata; class Chondrichthyes; order Rajiformes; family Rajidae; genus Leucoraja; species Leucoraja erinaceus. The sequence continues at coordinate 15,109,124 of NC_073380.1, read as the reverse complement.
AAGGTTAGAGAAGAGGATATCAGTTGAACTTTATGATCAAGGGTGGGAGCGGAGGGCACGTAATCCCTCAACGTTACTCCTCATAAAATAACGATCAAACTTCGAACTGGTAAGTTCTCGTTTAATCTTACTATTTTACTTCAGAGTCACGTGAGTGACTACGTGAAGATTTCAAAGCTCTGTAATTTCATGCCGTGGAAACGAGTCCATGCATCACATCTGCCTTAATTGACTAAGGGAGGAATTGTGTTAACATGTTTAAACATTAATCCGACATTGAAAATCCATGATAAATTCATTAACAACAAATTATAGCCCCTATTTCATGGGGTGAAATCATATTATAGAACTTAAAATTGATTCTGCAAAAGTTCCAGGTTTAACCACTGGTTTGTGGTAGAATTGTTGGAATGTATTTTCCCTTGACCATCTTGCTGTCTCCAGGATTTGGTCCATCGGTACGTCCAACTCCATAGCTGCCGATGTAGCTGCAGCCCTGGTGGAATGAGATTTGAATATGTTAGTATCCACCCCAGCTGTTGTTAAAACCTGTTTCAGCCATCTGGGAATAGTTTGAACCGACACTTTTTTGTGGGGTTGCTTGTGGCTGATTAGTAGTGCCATCTCATTGCCTCTGATGTTTTTGGTGTTCTCCATATATAACAATAAATGTCTTATTATACAGAGACGATCATCTATAGGGTAAGCCCTAAATTCTATTTTGAGGCCTGATGATCCCGGTCTGTTCTGTTTGACTAATTCGTGAATATGAAAAGTTATATTTCTAGTCGAAGAAGTCATATTGTCCAGCCTTAACTCATGTAAAGACTGTACCCTTTGTGCTGTGACCAAAGCCATCAGCATGACTGTTTTATGCGTCAGTTTTTACAGGGACAGAGCTGTTGCTGGAGACCAGTTCCTTAGCAACGTTAGGACAATACTCACATCCCATATTTGAGAGTACCTGGTTCTTGGGGGATTGATATTAAAAATTCCCCTCATAAGTTTGGTTACCAGGGGGTGAGTCCCAACAGAATGACGCTCTGATCCTCACCATAGATATGCTGAAAGGGCACTTCTGGCGCAGTTAATGGCACTGTAACTGAGCCCCTCATCATAATGGAGGCCTGCCAGGAATTCCAGAACAGACGTTATGTTCATCGAGCTGTAAGTGATGTTGTTTCTGTGACAATATATCTCCCATTTCCTGATGTATACCAGATATTGTTTTTTGGTGGACTGCCTGTGAGCCGCTGAGATAATGTTCAATGTTCGGTCCGTCAGTCCCAGTTCCAGTAGAGGTTTCTTTAGACTCTACAAATTAATAAGTTTGTCGTATTATGACATGGATGGCTATCCCCAGTTACGGGATGAACCAACAAATCTGGTCGTTTCAGGATGGTGATACATGGTTCTAAGACCATGTCGAGTATCACAGGGAACCATGGTTGAGTAGGCCAATCGGGCACTACCAAAATACCAGACGCCGAGTCTTGTTGTATTTTGCGTAATACCCGACTGATGAGGCAGAAAGGAGGGAATGCATAGAAAAACAATTTCCCCCAATGCAGCGAAAAAGCATCTATCGCTGATGCCCCAGGGTCTGGTTCCCAAGAAACATAGTTTGGTAACTGGTGATTGAGTCTAGATGCAAATAGATCGATATCTGGTGTTCCATACCGTGCTACAATATCAGCAAATATTTTTATATCCAACATCCATTCGATGTTTTCATTGAATTTGCATGACCTGGTGTCTGCCACTGAATTTAGGTTGCCTGGTAGGTAAGTAGCTGATATCCAAATATTTCTCTGGATACACCATTGCCAAATTGTATTAGCCAGATTGTCACATGATATCGATTTGATTACACCCATATGGTTAATATATGCCACCACGGTGGTATTGTCTATCTGTAGTCTAACATGCTGGTGATATGACCCAGTACAATATGACTTTAGGCCATAGAATGCACCCAACATTTCCAGGTAGTTTATGCCAAGTGTCTGTAGTAATGATGCCTCCTGTGCATTCCATCTACCTCCACAGCTGGAGATGGAATTGGTAGCACCCCAACAAAGTGTACTGGCATCAGTTTGTAGCACCACTGAGGGGTTGCTAATAATGATAGGGCTGGAACAATGCCGAATGTTATGCCTCCACCATTTTAATTCCATAATTGCTTTGATTGGTAGCTTCATTGGTCTGTCGAAATGACCAGCATTAATTTTGAGTGCTTGTATTTTTGCCCTTTGTAAATTTTGATAATACAAAGGTCCAAATTGTGTGGCTGGAAAAGCAGCCACTATTTTGCCAATCACCCTTGCTACCAATCTGATAGATGGTTCACTGATGTCAATGAGGTTGTTGCAGGCCTCAGTTAATACTGTAGCCTTGTCCTTTGGTAAAGTCACCGACATGTGAACTGAGTCAATAGTGAACCCCAAATAATACATTATGGTGGAATATAACCCAGAACAATATGACTTAAGGCCATGGAACGCACTTAACATTTCCAGGTAGTTTATGCCCAGTGTTTGTAATAATGATGCCTCCTGTGCATTGCATCTCCCTCCACAGCTGGAGATGGAATTGGTAGCACCCCAACCACCTCTGTTGGTAGCTTCATTGGTCTGTCAAAATGACCACCATTAATGTTGAGTGCTCGTATTTTAGCCCTCTGTAAATTTCGATAATGTAAAGGTCCGAATTGTGTGGCTGGAAACGCAGCCACTATTTTGCCAATTATTCTTGCTAGTAGTCTGATGGATGGTTTAGTGATGTCAATGATTTTGCTGCAAGCCTCTATTAAGGCTGTAACCTTTTCTTTCGGCAAAGTCACTGACATGTGAACTGAGTTAATGGTGAACCCCAGATAATCCATTGTGTTAAATAACGTCTGTGGTCACCTCTTATGGGTACTGTATAGTAAGCATCTTTTAAATCGATGCTTGCCATGTAGTAACCTTTGGAAATCAATTGCTTAGCAGTAACAAAGGTTTCCATCTTGAAATGAATATATTGTACGAAAGTATTCAAATTAGTCAAATTTATGATGATACGGCAACCCCCATCTTTCTTGTTTATGATAAAGATTTTGGACACGAATTCCTGTGATTCGTGTTGGGTTTTCTCAATTACTCCTTTTTTATAAAGCTGCTGTAGTTCAGCATGTGCTTTTGATTTTTCTTTGCCTGTAAGCACGAACATTCGGTTCGGTACATGCTGAACTGGAGGGGAATGTTTTTGCATAAATTCTATGGTATAACCCTATACTGCTTAAAAATATAAGTGTAGGTAGTTAACTTATTCCATGCATCCAGATAGAATTGTAATCTCCCACCAACCTCCATGCTCCCTTCAATTTGTAAGGAACCAGACCCACCTACCTCCATGGTTACTAGTGGTAGGTTTGTTACTTTGTCGGCATCCTCCGTGGACGTTGAGGCGCCGGTGTCTGGGTCTGTAGTTGGATTGGTGTTGAGGTTTTGCGCATTTTCCAGGAAGGCCGGTCTGGGCCATGGCCTAAAAAAAGACCGATGTTGAGTGTTCCTGGCCTTCGAGCTTTCACCAGTTTGTCTTAGCCGACTGGTGGGTGCGTAGGGGTGCTGTTTCTGGCCGAAGTAGTTTTTGAACATTGCTTTAATGAGCCCCAGGGTTTTAGCCTCTTCGTCAAGTTCTTTTGCCTGTTTGGATAAGTCACCTCCAAATAGTAATATTGGTGGTTTGGAGGTTCCAGGTTTGCACAGGCCTGCAAATTTGGGGTCTGAAGCCGGTTGGATGGCACTCTTCCTAATACTATTTAACTCATATTGGGAGTTGCAAAATAAAGCCAGTGCATCCTGGTGATCTTGTGTCATGTCTTGTTCGTTTAATGTGCGGCAAAAGCCGTAATTCCTGCTGTTAGGACTTTCAGAACTTTCTGTAGTTTCAAGTCCCTGGCTCTGATTGAAGCTCCGACATGTTTCCAAATACACTGGTTGACACTGGGAACATCTAGTGATTTGCAGTTCCCTGGTGGTAAGTGTCTTGCTGTGGTGTCCAATAATGCCTGTCCTTGTTGCTGGTTGAATGACAAGTAGTCAATATGCAGCTATTTTAGGCTCCAGGTTTTGGCCAGCTTGGTCGGGTTGAATGAACTGGAACACCATATCCAATAGGTTTTCTTGCACCCCATGCACACTAGGGGTATGTTCTGCACACCCCTCTTCAGGGTCAGCCCAGAATTGACCCCCCGTACTCCCCTCTGATGAGGGAGAAACACTGTGCAGCCCTACAAGAGGTACTGCTGTAGGACTTGGTAGCTGCCCACTGTGACTAGGCTCCCTCTCCCGGAGCCTGGCACTTTGGAGTATTTGCTCCAACAGCCGCTCCAACCGGCTCCAATGCTCTCGGGTACTGGCCGCTCGCGGCTGCTCCTCAAGCGCTCCAACCGACTCCAATACTCACGGGCACTGGCCGCTCGCGGCTGCTCCTCAAGCCGTTCCAACCGGCCCCAATGCTCACGGGCACTGGCCGCTTGCAACTGCCCCTGAAGCCGCTCCAACCGGCTCCAATGCTCACGGGCACTAGCCGCTTGCGGCTGTTCAAAGTCGGACTCATTGGAGTCAACGACTTTGTTCGTTTTTTGCTTCGCTTTACCGCCCGGTCATGGCCGGTGCGGGAGCGAAGTCGAGCACAGCTGCTCCCATTACGGGAGATTGGTGTGCCGTTGGCTGCTGCTGGCTGCCCGCAACTCCGCGGTTCTCCCCCGCTAGCTTTTTCGCAGCCTTCTTGTGCCTCGTGGATCTGTCCATGCCTCCACCTGTGAAGTAAGTGGAAAGAACGCAGAGTCTCCTTACCTGCTGTTCCCGGCTTTCAAATTCTGCTGCTAAGGAGAACGTTGTTCCCCCTGCTGTGGCTCGTTGCAATGCGTGTAGCGATATATATGTCACGCATGCGTCCTAGCGGGGTTCTTCACGTAGTTACTCACGTGACTCCGAAGGAAAATTATGTGAATCATTACCATCTCTCTTTGTGGAAGGTATGACTCTAAGCATTGCAGTGTTTTCTCCTTCATGTCCATTGCCTTCGCATTTACCTGGGTGCCTTTATGCCACAGTCCATCAAGAGCTGCCTTGACATTAATGGCAGCCACCCATCCCTCAAGTCTGGAATTTCGTATTTTGGTACACATTCAAAACAAGGTATGATGATGTTTGGAGCCCAGTGGTCCTGCAAATCACAAACTGGGCATCAGTGAGTGGGTTATTGTTCAACACTTGCCATTTGGTAGGACCATCAATGACACCCTCAATCACTGTGATGTGAGTGACAATAGACTGATTGGATGGCAATTATCTGGATTTATCTTACCCATTGTAAACTCAAATTACCTGGGTAATTCTGTGTTGTACTATAACACCTTGGCTGGAGATGTGGCTAATTCTGGTGCACAGACCTTCAGTACTAAAGCTAAGATTATTATGAATGCACTTTACACTGTACAGTGTTCTGAAATGTTATGTGTTACCCCGCTACACAACGGACATGATAACACTGGAGATGGTGCGGAGGAAGGCACCAGGATTGGAATTTAATAATTCAGTACAGAGGGGGGATGGGAGAGGCTGATATCATTTTCCTTGGAGTAGAGATTGAAAGGAGAAAATGTTGAGGGACATAGATAAAATAGATTTTAGAAATTTTAGAAATGTTTGAATGGTGCACTGACTGGCTGACATTTTTAAATTTCATTGTACATGGTTCATGTTACAATGACAATAAAGAAACTATTCTATTCTATTTATTCTATTCTATTCTAGATAGTAGGACACCTTTCCCCACAATAAAACAATTTAAAACTACTGGCCAAGGGCATAGAACAAGGGACAAGAGGATATTTAAGGAAGAATGTTTTCACCGGGAGGGTGATTTCAATTTGGAATGCACTCCCTGAGGGCTGGTGAAGGCAGATACTCTCACAACATTTAAGAAGTATTAGACTAAGTGGGACACATTGGGCCTCATGTTCACAACGGAGGGCTGGTCCCCCAACGCAATATTCCACCGCTCCACTAATTACAATATTGGTGGCCAGTGGGGGGGGGGGGGCTTTCTGGAGTGCTAGTATGGGTGTTGTGGGCTGAAGGGACTGGTTTCCAGACGGCTAGTATGGACATTGTGGGCCAAATGGATTATTGATCTCACAGGGAGCCAATGAAGTGAGGGAGAAAGGTACTGGGGTGAGGTTTAATACTTGCAGGGGGAATATTTACTGATGGGCCGAAGGGACTCCTCCTGGGCTAGTACAGATCTGATGGGTGGAAGGGTCTCTTTTTAAAAAATCTGAGTGAAATCTCTGAAAGGCACTTTTTCTGGACTTTTCCTCGCCTGGCACAGGCCTTTTGGGCCAAAATGCTCTTCCTGGGCTTATAGGGGCATTTTGGGCTAAAGGGAATGGTTTCTCAGCTAATAGGGGCCTTATGGGCTGAAATGAGTGGTTTCAGGCAGGCCAAACAACTAATTTCATTTCATTTCAATTGCCATTTCAGTTTCAAGTACAGGGTAGGCCAAACAACTCAGCTCATTTTCATTTCATTTCATTTCCATTGCCATTTCAGTTTCAAGCACAGGGCAGGCCAAACAATTAATCTCATTTTCATTTCATTTCATTTCCATTGCCATATCAGTTTCAAGCACAGGGCAGGCCAAACAACTCATTTTATTTTCAGTAAGGGCTACAATGTACTTCATTAAGTACATTGCAGACTCACAGTTCATAGAAAATAGGTGCAGGAGGAGGAGGCCAGCACCGCCATTCATTGCGATCATGGCTGATCGCCCCCAATCAATAAACCCGTGCCTGCCTTCTCCCCATATCCCTTGACTTCACTAGCCCCTAGAGCTCTATCCAATTCTCTCTTAAATCTATCCAGTGTTTTGGCCTCCACTGCCCAGTGTGGCAGGGAATTCCACAAATTCACAACTCTCTGGGTGAAAACGGTTTTTCTCACCTCAGTCTTAAATGACCTCCCCTTTATTCTAAGACTGTGGCCTCTAGTTCTGGACTCGCCCAACATCGGGAACATCTTTCCTGCATCTAGCTTGTCCAGTCCTTCTATAATTTTATATGTATCTATAAGATCCCCCTCATCCTTCTAAACCAGTGAATCCAAGCCCAGTCTTTTCAATCTTTCCTCATATGACAGTCCCGCAATCCCAGGGATCAATCTCATTTTATTTTGTTCAATCTCGTTCAGTAGACGCCCAGAATCAGATTTGTGGCCTCTCCCTCGTGATCTTCCAGAGTGACTGACTCACATCCAGGCATCGGGGGTTTTATAGTCCTGTCCCCCGCCGGAAGGGGCGTTACCGTCATCATGGCGATTGACAGGCGAGAGTACCAATCAGCTGAGTACCAATCAGCTGATCCCAAGGTTTTTTTAAACACTCAGAACTTTTTTGTTTTTCATCGATCGGAAAAATCCTTGGGGCTGCCTCAGCAGAGGAAGACTATGAGTAAGATTGCCAAAAATCATGGACAGGGTGAGCTGAGGTGCCTATTTCTAGGATGTTTGGCTCTATAGCACTGTGCTTCTTGATATCATAGATAATGCATTGAATTGTTTGAAGACCGGCTTCTATAGGAGATGCCAAGAATATTATCCACTCCACATCATTGGTTGAACATCATTGTGTGCAGATACTTCAGCCTTGACTGTAGCAATCACACGCAAATATTAGAATTAGGGATTTTCTTGGAGCCACTTCATCCAGTTGACTGTTTAATTCTCCAGAACTTCAGAACTTTGAGTTGAGCCACAATTTGTGAGAACCATATATAACGGTCTGTTCTATGCTATTTTTACAGTTTAATAAGCAAGTAGATGCTGTAGGTACAAAAAGCTGAAGTAACTCAGTGGGTCAGACAGTATCTCTGGAGAAAATGAATAGGTGACATTTTGGGATGAGACCCTTTTCTCCAGAGATGCTGTCTGACCCGCTGAGTTACTCCAGCTTTTGGTGTCTATCTTCGGTTTAAACCGGCATCTGCAGTTCCATCCTACACTTAATAAGCAAATAGTTCTGCACTACATGTCCTTTAGTTTGGCACCACATTTGTTGATCTGGCTCCTGCTGCTTCTGAACTGCTCCACTACACACCAGATTGAACCAAGGTGGATTCATTGGTGTGATAGGAACGGTGGAGTATAATATATATGTTGAGCCACAAGGTTACAGTTGGGGTGGTGAACATATCTGTTGCTGCTAAATATTTGATGATGCCTCAAGAATGCCCAATTTTGAACAACCTAATCTATTCTAAGTTCATCACTACAGTGCTTAAGGACGTCGAAAAATAGAAAACATAGAAAATAGTTGCAGGAGTAGGCCATTTGGCCCTTTGGGCCAGCACTGTCATTCAATATGATCATGGCTGATCATTCAAAATCAGTACTCCGTTCCTACTTTTTCCCCATATCCCTTGATTCCAACAGCCCTAAGAGCCCTAAAGATAGATTAAATTTAAAAATAAGGCATTTTATTAGTTTTTCTCAGAAGGCAGTGTTGTCTTTCTCCCCATATCACATGATTCCTTTAGCCTTAGAGCTATATCTAACTCGCTCTTGAAAACATCCAGTGAATTGGCCTCCACTGCTTTCTGTGGCAGAGAATTCCACAGATTCACAATTCTCTGGTTGAAAAAGTTTTTCCTCATCTCAGTCCTAAAATGGCCTATCCCTTACTCTTAAACTGTGAGCCCTGGTTCTGATGTGGGTCCCCAGCATCGGGACCAATTTTCCTGCATCTAACCTGGGCAATCCCTTAACAATTTTATAATTCTACAGGATCCCCTCTCATCCGTCTAAATTCAAATGAATATAAGCCCAGTCAATCAATTCTTTCATCATATGGTAGTCCCACCATCCCAGGAATTAACCTGGTGAAACTATGCTGCACTCCCTCAATAGCATGAATATCCTTCCTCAAATCAGGAAACCAAAACTGCACACAATACATAGAAACATAGAAACATAGAAAATAGGTGCAGGAGTAGGCCCTTCGGCCCTTCGAGCCTGCACTGCCATTCAATATGATCATGGCTGATCATCCAACTCAGTATCCCGTACCTGCCTTCTCTCCACTCCATTCCATATCTCATACTCCAGGTGTGGTCTCACCAGGGCCCTGTACAACTGCAATGAGACCTCCTTGCTCCTATACTCAAATCTTCTCGCTATGAAGGCCAACATGCCATTTGCTTGCTTCACTGTCTGCTGTACCTGCCTGCTTACTTTCAGTGACTGGTGTACAAGGACACCGTCTTGTTGCACCTCCCCTTTTCCTAATCTGACAGCATTCAGATAATAATCTGCTTTCTTGTTCTTGCCACCAAAGTGGACAACCTCACATTTATCCACATTATACTGCATCTGCCATGCTTCTGACCACTCACCCAACCTATCCAAGTTACCCTGCAGCCTCATAGCATCTTCCTCGCAGCTCACACTGTCACCCAGCTTTGTGTCATCCGCAAACTTGAAGATGTTACATTTAATTCCTTTGTCTAAATCGTTAAGATATATTATAATTGACAGGGGTCCCAGCGCTGCCTTGTGGCACCCCACTAGTCACTGCCTGCCATTCTGAAAAGGACCCGTTAATTCCTTCTCTTTGCTTCCTGTCTGCCAACCAGTTCTCTATCCACATCAATATCCTACCCCCAATACCATGTGCTTTAATTTTGCATATTAATCTCTTGTGCGGGACCTTGTTAAAGACTTTTTGAAAGTCCAGATACAGACATGATGGATCCTCTTTGAGAAGGCAGGACTTCGCCTCCATGAAGACCATTCGATGATCGCTCTTATCAATGCTGTCACAGACTGAAGTATCTGTAACAGGCAAATTTGTGAGGACAAGGTCAGGTAAGTTTACGCCTCATGTTAGTTTCCTTGTTGCCTGCTGCATTCCCAGTCAGGCAGATATGTCCATCAAGTCTTGTCCAGCTCAGTTTATGGTCAAGGTTGTTGTGATTCCCAACCCATGTTTCCAATATGAATCAAATGCCAATTATGAATTTTTAAATTATAGTCATCTGTAAATTAAATTTGCTGTTCACAATATATACACTTTCTTTGGAAAAGGTGTAATCTCAAACCAGGCTTTATATTCACAGATCAACTGTTCCGCACTTGTTGACTGCGCAATTTCTGTTTCTATTTTTATGCTTATCTCAACAATCTTACATTTCATCTTTATTTTTATTTAGAGTGATAATTCCTATGTGGAAAAATATCTGCAAAATTAAAAAGAAAATGCATCCCATGTTTAAGAGCAGGGTGCAATGTTATGGAAATAATTTCAAGGTTTGTTTGTGGTTCTACCAACGTAGAAGATAGAACAGGACAGCACAGGAACAATCCCCTTTGGCCCATAATGTTCATTCCAAATATGATGTCAAGTTAAACGGACCTTCACTGCCTGCACCAAGAGCTCAACTTACACAATGGGCTGTACGGCAGTGGTTAAAAGTTCCATTGCACGCATAACTCAGATCAACAAAGCTCGCCATTTAATAAGATCTTTACTTCCTGTAAGAATTGTTGTGTTTTAGCAAAGTAATATGTCAATAGATCACTTGCCTTTATCATAAGCAAATCTACATACCGGTTTCTTCAGTGACACATGTGGCCACGTTGCTTAGCAATGCATGTTTGTAACTTAAATACCTTTTAATTGATTTGTTGGTTCAGTTACTAAGTTCCGACAAAATTGCTCCTGAATTACTATTTCTATACATTCCGATCTGATACAATGTTTTCAAGGAAATGTGGGGGTGAGGACACATTACATTACCATTACTCATTTGTAAAGTCTTTATTTATGTGCATTAACATGACTAATTCCACCTCAAGAAGTTAGACTGACCTGAAGTGCAGCCTCTGCCTCCATGTATCTAATGTTCTCTAAATGACCATGTATCACAAACATATACAAAATCAGACCCTGAAATCTGTGAATTAAAGAGGTTTGAAGCCGATGCACATGTAGATTGTATTAAAACTGGCCGTAATAAATGAGACAGCTTGTATTCTAAACTTGAGAATAAAATTAGACTTGGCTCCTTACTGCCTTACATGATTTACACCCCGAGAGCAGTAAAAATGCTTTACTGCATGCTCTGTACAGACTGACTCCTCTCCTACACATTATTTGGAATCTGCAGTCGGTGAACTCTTTCATAAACTTTTTTTTTCTTTTTGTAAAATAAGCACAGGAAAATTTTCACAAGGTTCTAGAGAAGATCCTTTCAATAACTGTGCTGAAATGTTGTTACTGGTGTTCATTAAGTGCTGCAAAGTTTAAACATGAAATGTCCATTTATTCTGCTCTCTTCCACATGCCAACAAGTGATTGGTTTGAAACATCAACATCAATGGTCTATCCTGATATGAACTGTCCTTTACAGTTTTCTGCATTTGGAAAGTTCGATTGTTTTCCTAAGAAGAGCACAAATTCAAAACTTTAGGATTGTGCAAATATAATACAATTATTATTGTATAATAATGCAAATAAACACTATTATATAACTGTTGCTTTGAAAATGGTTACATTCAGATCAAATGTTGACATGGAACCCTATGCATGTAACAGCTTGAGACTTCTATCTTCTGAAATAACACTTAACAAATAATGTTATCATACAATATTGCTGTCTGTTTAAGGCAAGTGGGAATGGGCAAAACTTTGTTTAACAGTGGCACAAATGCACTTAGATTCAAAGTTGAGATCAAAAGCACAATTACCTCTGCGCTAGACTTTTTTTTAATCACAAAGTAAGTTGCGAAAGTGGTAACAATGGAGGGATTATGTTGTACGCATATTGTCATGCAAACATTTATAGAGTTAATCTGTAATTCCTTGATCATTTTATTTTAGAAAGTGCTTTTTGTAGACTAATCTGTAAACCCATTGGGCAAAATATTTCCACGCAATAAAGACCTGATTATAATTGGGCAGAATGGGGAGGTGGAATGCTGCATGTGAATCTCCTTTGTCATAATCTGTGTGGGTTGGTGTCATTTCAATTTTAAAGTCATCCCCTGGTAATGAACGAGTTCAATTTTTATCGTTGCCCTTAAATTGATTTTGTCCATGTCAGAACATGCACAAAAATCATTTGCTATGGTAAACATACCTTCACAGTATAGTAATGAATGGCATCAAAAGCACATAGCACTGATAAGAATGAACAATTGCTAAAGTGGAGACAGAGAGGAAACCAGACTTTGTACATACATCAGACTTTTGAATTTAATTATGTTATGGGAGCTCATTTTTATGCCGAGTGTCCTTAAAGTCAGACATTCATGACCCTTTGCTGCACAAATTTCTGAGCTTTTCCAATAAAGGCCTGTATGAGGAATACTCAGGGATCTGTACTGTGAAGATGACTCTCATTCATTCTTATGTTCCTGTCTGGTCTTCGGGCTTACCAATGAAATGGGTGTTTGGAATTCAAGGCTGCAAACCCAGAACCAAGTCGATAGTGTAGGCATGAACTTTACTCTCTTCAACAATGTGCAGCAGAGCTCCCAGAGCATTGGAGCATCACAACCAACTCTGACTCCACAAAATCCTCCAAATCCTCTTTTTCCTCAGAAGGCTCAAATCCTTCAATGTGCGTAATGATATGCTGCACATGTTTTACTACACTGCGGTTGCAAGTGTTATTTTCTACGCTGTTAGAAACATAGAAACATAGAAACATAGAAACATAGAAAATAGGTGCAGGAGTAGGCCATTCGGCCCTTCGAGCCTGCACCGCCATTCAATATGATCATGGCTGATCATCCAACTCAGTATCCTGTACCTGCCTTCTCTCCATACCCCCTGATCCCTTTAACCACAAGGGCCACATCTAACTCCCTCTTAAATATAGCCAATGAACTGGCCTCAACTATATTCTGTGGCAGAGAATTCCAGAGATTCACCACTCTCTGTGTAAAAAATGTTTTTCTCATCTCAGTCCTAAAAGATTTCCCCTTTATCCTTAAACTGTGACCCCTTGTTCTGGACTTCCCTAACATCGGGAATAATCTTCCTGTCTAACCCCTTAAGAATTTTGTAATTTTCTATAAGATCCCCCCTCAATCTTCTAAATTCTAGCGAGTACAAGCCAAGTCTATCCAGTCTTTCTTCATATGAAAGTCCTGACATCCCAGGAATCAGTCTGGTGAACCTTCTCTGTACTCCCTCAATGGCAAGAATGTCCTTTCTCAGATTAGGAGACCAAAACTGTACACAATACTCCAGGTGTGGTCTCACCAAGACCCTGTACAACTGCAGTAGAACCTCCCTGATCCTATACTCAAATCCATTTGCTATGAATGCTAACATACCATTCGCTTTCTTCACGGCCTGCTGCACCTGCATGCCTACTTTCAATGAAACAATGACACCCAGGTCTCGTTGCATCTCCCCTTTTCCTAATTGGCCACCTCAGGATTGCTCTCAGGTAGTGTCCACATTGTATTTTATGTATTTTCTGTCTGTGTTCGTTTTGAATGTGTGGGTTTGTTGGTTGGGGGCTTCTGGAAATCTGAATTTCCCTGAGGGGATCAATAAGCTATTTATTTATTATTATTATTATTATTATTATTATTATTATTATTATTATTATTATTATTATTATTATTATTATTATTAAATCCAATGACTGATTGGTAAACTAAAGTCGTCACCCAGGCCAACTTCTCCAGCACCAAAACCCTGATTGGGCTCAACTGACTTCAGTGGCCAGACCACAACTTCCGCATGGCCGATCCAACCTCCCAAACACTTAAGTCTGAACTCCATCACAAAAAGAGATCTCTGGAGAACAAAGAAGACATGTCAGGGTCATTCACAAAGCCCCCTTGAAACAATGCACCATCCTAACTCATTGGTCAATTCCAATGACCACTAAGGCCACTGGAGTCAGAGAAGGAGCATCTGCAAAGGTAACCAATATCATGAGTTCATACACTGGAATTTTCAATGGCCATCCACACAATCAATGGATGAGGAATACTACATCCCAACAACTTACACATTCAACCCCATATGCTCTAACAATAGCATCATCTGCCCAATCTATCAACCTGCACCCAAATCCACTGGCACTACAATTCCACCTCTGTGTCCGTTAACCTCCTCTGTCTGAATGATCCCCTCAAATTCAGATGAAATGTGTAGGAGGGAACTGTAGATAGACACAATATGCTGGAGTAACTCAGCGGGACAGGCAGCATCTCTGAATAGAAGGAATGGGTGACATTTTGGGTTGAGACCTTTCGTCAGACTGAGAGTGACTGAAGAAGGGCCTCGACCTGAAACATCACCCCTTCCTTCTGTACAGAGAAGCTGCCTGTCCCGCTGAGTTACTCCAACATTTTGTGTCTATCCTCAGATTCAGATCGGCTTATTGTGATGTGCACCAGGTTGCAATAAAATTCCTCGTTCACATGAAGGTCACAGAGTACACAGTGTACATGCTGTGACGAAAAATTCCAAACCAAATGCAATGAGTGCAAAACGGCAAAACGATGCAAGATTGTAATGAAGAATCTGGGTAATGCAAAAGAATATTGAAGCACAATAATATAATATCAGAATGAGATAAGGTTATGGGTGGCGGTACCTCCTGAGATGGGTTGTGAAAGAAGTCAGATAACAGTGGAGAACAGCAGTCGTAGGGTGGTACGGTAGCGTAGCGGTAGAGTTACTCCCTTAAAGTGCCAGAGATCCGGGTTCGATCCTGACTACGGGTAACGTTGTCCCCGTGACCTGCGTGGATTTTCTCCGAGATCGTCAGTTTCCTCCCACACTCCAAAGACGTCCAGGTTTGTAGGTTAACTGGCTTGGCAAAAGTGTGACCTTGTCCCTAGTGTGTGTAAGATGGTGCTAATGTGCAGAGATCGCTGGTCGGTGCGGACTCGGTGGGCAGAAGGACCGTTTTCCGCGCTGTATTTCTAAATTATACTAAACTAGACTAAACAAGCTGGCCGTATGTATGGAAGTCTGAGCTTTCAAACTCCTGTATCTTCACCCAGAAGATAGAAAAGAAAAAAAAGGAATGGTGTTGACTGCTTGCTGTACTACTAGCTGTCACGATGCAACACACTGTAAAGATGAGCTGGATGGATGGAGGTGATGCGCCTGTGATGAACTGGGTTGTGTTCCCCATTTTATGCATGCTCAGGCTGTCAATAGAAGAGAAGTTGCCTAGCCAGGCTGAGATGCATTCCATCAGAACACTTTCCATAGCTCATCTGTAGAAGTTCAAGAGAATCCTCATAGAAATTGTATTGTATTGTATTGTATTGTATTGTATTGTATATCTTTATTGTCATTTCCTGAGTATTCGCATACCCAGAGGAAACAAAAAAACGTTTCTCAACCAGTGTCCATTCAGTGTGCATGAAAAATAAATAGAAATAAAAAATACATGTATCATGAACAAATTTAACACTCTACTAAACATTCAACAGGCGTTCCGATCGGCAGCGGCACAACAGTGGCTCTGCTGCAGTGTGTCCAGGTTGGGGGTTTGTGCGCGATACTTGGCAGGGGGCAAAGTCCATTTAGCAGTCTTATAGCCTGTGGGAAGAAGCTGAGGAGCATCCTGCTGGTTTTGCAGCTAATGCTCCTGTACCTCTTCCCAGATGGCAGGATGGAGAAAATGTCATGCGATGGGTGGTAGGGGTCTTTGATGATGGAGATGGCTCTGCTGATACATCTCTTCCTGTATATGTCCAGCAGGAAGGGGAGTGGAGCACCAATAATCCTGCTGGCGGTCTTCACTATCCTGTCTAGTTGGTGCCGTTCGTACGCCTTGCAGCTCCCGAACCAGGAAGTGATGCCGTAGGTCAATGTGCTCTCGACAGTCCCCCTATAAAAAGTCCGTAGGTGTGTGGTGGGGAGACCTGCTTTACGTAGTCTTCGGAGAGGGTGTAGTCTCTGAAGTGCCAAATCTTCTCAGAGACTGAGAAAAGTATGTATGCTGATGTACTTTCGTGATCACCATGACCATTTTCATCTTTTGGTCTTGGGTTCTATGTACCTTTAACTAACAAAAGCCTCACCAGCCAACTTCCATGTTCCCATCATCCTTTCTGTGGAAATGTGCTTCCTGATAGTGTCATTTTTCATTATACATATGGTATCAATCATGATTAATCAGGAACCAGGCCACCTGCTCATCAGCTACAAGTAACATTAGTACAGATGCCCAAGACTCATTACCCACTTAAAATGAGGTGGTATCAACTACTTGAGGTTCACTGATATCCACTGAAGTACATTTGAGGACATCTTGGTTATTGAGATGTCAATTATTTTCTGTTTCATCACTGAAGATCAGTTTAGTTCAGTTTTATTTGTCACTAGACCAAGTGCAGACCCGTTGGGTCTGCTCCCCCAATGGTGTGATTCCCCCAACCCAATATTCCACCATGCACCCGTCTCCTCCAATGGAACTGAAGCCATTCCCAAATGTAAGATTCCAGCACTCCACTGCCTCCCTCAGCAGTGGATTAAAAAAAAAATCCAATTGCAGCTACCCTGCCTGCTGCAGCAGTGAAATGTTCAGAGTGTTCCTGTCTTGCAACTTTGTTTCGAAGTGTGTTGGAAGCTGATAGGAAGGAGCAGCCGTCAACAAATCAAAAGGCAGAAAGGCATCCGGACGGCAGCCGGTCGGATGGCACGAGAGTTTTATATATTAATAGAAGATAGATAGATAGATAGATAGATAGATAGATAGATAGATAGATAGATAGATAGATAGATAGATAGATAGATAGATAGATAGATAGATAGATAGATAGATAGATAGATAGATAGATCGATAGATAGATAGATAGATAGATAGATAGATAGATAGATAGATAGATAGATAGATAGATAGATAGATAGATAGATAGATAGATATAGATATATAGGTTAACACAGGGTCAATGGTACAATGAAATGTGTTTGACAAGACAACGGGTCACCTCAGCAATGATATTACAAGGATAAAAATAAGATTAAAAAAAAGATAAAATGAAAGTGACATTGGTCGGTAAAAGACAATAATAAATAAAATAATGAACATATATGATGTGTTTATGAGTTCAGAAGCCTGATGGCCTGATGGTAAAAACTGTTCTTAAGTCTGATGGTATGTGCAGCCATGCTCCTGTATCGTGTCTGCCTGACGGTAACAAGGAGAACAGTCTGTGTGCTGGGTGGCTGTGGTCCTTGATGATGCTCTGTGTCTTCCGCAGGCACCGCCGGTGGAAAATGTCCTGAATGGCCGGGAGACAGTTGCCAGTGATGTGCTGTGCCGCCTTCACCACTCTCTGTAGTGATTTGCGGCTGTGGGCAGAACAGTTCCCGTACCAGACTGTGATGCAGCCCGTCAGCAGACTCTCTCGATGGTGCAACTGTAGAAGTTTGTGAGGATGCTGGCGTTCATGCCAAACTTCCTCAGTCTTCTCAGGTAACCAAGCCGCTGGTGGGCTTTCTTAGTTATTGTGTCCGTGTGCAGTGTTGAAGAGAGGTCCTCAGTGATATGCACACCGAGGAACTTGAAGATGCTGACCCTTTCAACCTCAGCATCACCGATGTGGAAGGGGAGGTGTCCACTCCCCTGCTGCCTCCTGCAGTCTACGATCATCTCTTTGGTTTTGCTGACATTGAGAGAGAGGTTATTTTCCTGGCACCAGCTGTTTAGTTCCTTTACCTCCTCTCTATAGGCCATCTCATTGTTGTCTGTGATGAGGCCCAGGATGATCAGGACATGGAGGAACATATTCTTCAGCAGCAGCAGCTTTGGTCTTACTGTGACTATGGAGATTTGGACAATGATGGCTGATGGGTCAGTGCCATCACCAATATCCCTGGTAACTGCTTTCATTCAGAGCGGTTCAGTAAAAAAACATAAAATTCTGGAGTAACTCAGCGGGTGAGGCTGCATCTCTGGAGGACGTGTAGAGGTGATGTTTCGGATCGGGATGCTTTTTCAGTTCTTTGACAATGTTTCCACATTCAATACTCCTGATTCATCCTCTTGTAGATCGGCAAGACCAAGCATCGATGATGCGACTGTTTCGCTGAACACTTGCTCAGACTACCTAAACCTGCTGGATTTCCAGGTTGCTAACCATTTTAATTTCCCTTCCCATTCCCATGCTGATCTTTCTGTCCAGGGCCTCCTCCATTGCCAGAATGAGGCCACATGTATACATGAGGAAAAGCATCTCACATTTCACTTTGGGGTAGGTGACAACCCAACATATGTATAATTAATTCTCTAGTGAAAGTTGATATTATTGAAATAAATCACATGGTAGATGTTAAAATTTAGTTTATGTTTGAGGCACAGCATGGAAACAGGCCCTTCGGCCCACTGAGTCCACACCGACCATCTATGACCCATTCACACTAGTTCTGTTATGGCACTGCCTAAGCACTAGGGGCAATTTACATGGTCAATTAACCTACAAATCCACACATCTATTTTGCGTGAGGAGAAACGGGAGCATCCATGAGGAAACTTGCGTGGTCACAGGGAGAAAGTGCAAACTCCACACAGACAGCATTCAAGTCGGGATCAAATGCGGGTTTCTCGCGCTGCGAGGCAGCAGCTAGGTTAGCTGCGCAACTGTGCTGCACAAAATATTTCTACTCCTTGGAGAGCCTCACGAGAAGGAACATAGTTACAAGATAAAGGGGCTGTCAGATAAAACCAAGGTGAGTAGGAACTTCTTGCAGACAATTCTGAATCTCTGGAATTCTTTATCCCGCAGAGTTGTAGCGGCTACATTAATATAGAGGGGGGTGATATTTGAAAAGGAAGCAGATAAATGTTTGATAGATCAGGAACTTGAGGGCAATAAGAAGAGTCAATGAGGCATGTGTAATGTATTCATGCACATTTGTGTATATGCTAATGAGTTGGTGTTGTATATAAGTAGGGAATGTTGGGTAATAAATCTCACTTGTGATCCAGCCAGCTTGCGTGTAATTTGTTATTCATTCTGCTGTCCGGAATATAACAGCATGGAACAAATTGTCCGTGATCAATTGAATGGCAGGGCAGGCTTGAGGGACTCAGTAACCTACTCCTGGTGCCAGGACAGTCTCAGACATCAATGCATTATGTATACTGTTTCTAATTACAAATAAACTAACAATTTGTGACACAAGGACAATTTCAGAACATTTAGTCATCTGGAATAAGTGTGTGAACAATGAAGGGATTGATTACTTCTCATGCCTAGTTCAGTGGCTTAAAGATAGTAATACAGCACTGAAACTTTGTGGTTCCATTTGTTAAGAATGCAAGTTTTAATGGCATACATATTTTTGTTAGCATAATCATGAATGCAGCTGGACAATCCAGGTTACTAGGAAATCTTCAACATCCATTTACCCTAACAATAACTGGAATTAACTGCCTGTTTCGTACTGTCTTTTTCTCTAACCCTTCTCACATGCCGATTAGAGCATTAGACCAATACTCGAACAAATTTGAATATTTGAACAAAAATGTGTTTTAAGTCTGGATAGAGCTCCTTTCAAGAAAACATTCTATTTGGATGTGTGGGTGAACAGATCAGCAGACTTTGTGAACAAAGGCTAGATCTCCTCGAGGAGATGCAGTTTTTTTAGACAGCATCATGTACATTAAATGTGCACTACACAGCAGCCGCCCCTGATCTAGATTGCAGGCAGTTTGGCAAGACGTATGCCGTGATACACTCGTGCTGACAGTGGAGCAAGAACTAATGCAGATGCAAATTTGATTATGTTTCTAGGATCAATATTTCTAGAATATCAATAAACAAGCTTAAACACATTTATGAAGTTGTTATGTATAATGTCAAGAAAAGTCCTGTCTCGTCGTGAGGTTTCATAATTCAATGCTGTGAGCTCTGTAGAACCAACCATTCCAGACACAATTGAACCCAATTTGCTCTACATGTGCCTGCCTCACGATACTGCCCAGCAACAAACAAGGAGTGTTTAGTCTTGATTCCACAACCACTGTTGTTGGACAATTTGTTTTGTTATCTCTTGGTTAATTTGGTTAAACAAAAAGGAGCTGTATTCTTGGTCAGTGAGTGTCAGTATTATTTTGACAAATACCCTCTTCTGAAAATTAACAGTGGATTTAATTGACTAAGATTTTTTTTTTAAATTTCTAATCAATGCTACACACATAAGCTATTTTTCAGATAGAACCATGTTGCAAAAACATTGTACTAATATGCTGATGAGTAGGTCAAATTATTTAATGGAAGTATTTAAATCTATTGTACACAGTACATTAATTAAGAGTAGACTACACACCCAACCAGATTTCCTGACTTTGATTTTAAATCTTCTTGTATATGGGGGAGCAACCATGAGAAATAGATTTTGAGATTGTAAGCAGTTGTACTATTTTTTCATTGGTGGAACTTTTCTCAAAGATATCACCATCAAATTTCTATCAAAGGAAGGATGTGATGACATGGTCCCTTCTCAAACCTTATATCTTATGACAGAGAAGGACATTCAGCTCATCAAGTCTTGCAGGCTCTCAAAGTAGTCCTATCCCTGTACGTATCTCTCTGTAACCAATTATATCTCACATGTTCATCATCTCCACACTAATTCTTCAAGCACCCACCTTCACAAGATGTAACTTACAGCCATCAATTAACCTGCCAACCAGCACAACTTTGAGGTGTGGAAGAAATCTACATAACTTACAACCTTGAGGCAACAGCACTGCCTGCTGCCATGACTTGAACAGAATGGGGACTGAAATATAGGATTTTATCTGCTGTCTTGTTAGTCTTGTTGTTATCACTCTTTTATACAAAATCGCAAATTTATCTTAATTACACTAACATTAAGTAGCAAAGCAATAGCGTTAACTCCTAATTTGAAAGAATGCTACCTGCAAAAATCTAGTGAGCTCTGTGGTATGGATTTCTTCTTCTCCTACATCAGTTGCTGTCAGTTCAAGATTTCTCATACCGACAACGGTGTCATCTAGCTGAGAACTACGCACTTTGAGAAATTCTCTTAAAGAGTAAGTAAGAAAATATAAACAACATCTTTTTACAAACATTTTAAACATTTCAAAGGGTGTGAAATAAAAGTTAGGACATATGCATGAGCTGAAAGGAGAATTATACATAATTAATTTACGAGTCACAGAATTTTAAAGTAATTAGCTCAGCACGTTACATTCTCAACATATAAAATGAGTATCAGAAAGGTTAGTAAGTCTTGGCATGTAATAAAATCTCACACATCTTGCAACAAAGTATAACATTTATGAGAACATTATACAGTCAGAAGGAATTATACAGTAGAAGGACCTGAAATAGTGCAATTTGTGAATAAATAGGAATTTCTGACAACTATATTTTCATGTTTCCCTGTGCACTAGTAGTTCTCCTTTTCACGGTGCTACGGTGGAAACTTTTTCCACCAACACAGTTGCAAATAAAAAGCTTTGTTCAGTGACTGTTCTGTGCAGAAAATAGAACGAATGAAGACAACATTAACTAACAATAGTAAAAGGTTTTAAATCACCTTTTTGCATCGTAATTTATGGAAGTGTAATGATATGACAAGGAAAGTTTCTGCTTATGTTTTTTTAAGGATAGACTTTTGTAAATAATCATTTCATGCCGTTAAAATATATTAATTCAAATAAACAGCAAAAGGAATGTGTTTAAAATTGGACTGACATGAAATAAAATGTCTGAACTCTGCATATTTTCTGTGGAATTCTAAGTTAGTTCAGCAGAAGAGTTATTTTACAGTACAAGGATTCATCTGGAATGATTGTGAGATGGGCTTGAGTCCATGGGGAATGCCAATACATAAATCTAAAAGATTTTCCTTCGCTCCCCATCTTTCCTTTGCCTTTGAGTTTCATATCAGTGCTGTCAAGATGAAATATTTGTACCATTCTACACCACCACCGTGGAATAGTCATCTCTCTCTGATTCTTCAGCCATTAACAATTAATTTCCCAGATATTTGTGCTGACAACTGGAAGTTGAGTACTGTGGATGGATAGAAATTGATGTGAATTACTGATAGGAAAACGGAATGATCCATGCCCTTTCTCTGCCATGCAATACAATTGCATCACCCAGCCATGAATGCCTTTATTTGCTCAACTCCTCTCTGATTCACCTCTGCCTTCCCTACACAGAGATATTGTACTCTTATTCCCCCATTCACTGAGACACTCAACTCAGCACTCTTCTGCGGAACTAACTTTGAATTCCCTATCTCAAACCAATTGTCCCTTTCACCCTGATACGTGCAATCCTTGTAAGATAATTTTTCCTCATTCTTCCCATTGCCAAGCATTTATGGGTAGTGAGTATTCCTTCCATGGGACTTTCCCAGGGCAGCCATAATCTCTCACTTTGTTCAGCCTTTGGAGTTTTAGTTTTAGTTTTACTTTTACTTTAGAGATACAGCAAAGAAACAGGCTCTTCGGTCCACCGAGTCCACGCCGACCAGCGATCCCTGCACACTAGCACTATCCTGCACACTAAGGACAATTTACAATTTTACCGAAGCCAATTAACGTACAACCCTGTACATCTTTGGATTGTGGGAGGAAACCAGAGCACCCGGAGAAAACCCACGTGGTCACGGGGAGAACATACAAATTCCATACAGACAGCACCCATCGTCAGGATCAAACACGGGTCTCTGCTATAAGGCAGCAACTCTACCGCTGCACCACCATGCTGGATGGATCACCTTAAACAACTTAAGTCAATTGTCCAGAAATGTTGTTACATTATACTGCTGTTTCAAGATTATGGAGATGACAGCTTTTTTCCCTGAAGTGAAACACAATGTCGATCATTTCCAGTATTTGGATTTGGTACCTTGGGGAGAACTGGATGGTATCATTCACCATACAGCATTCATTTTGAATCGTTTTGGAATAACTCTGATCTTTCTGCTCCAGAAGCAACAATCACTGAGCCTCCGGGCCCATCTCTGTCTCGTCAGTGTAGCTCTGGCACAGGATCCCTATCAGTTTAGTCTTGCATCTCCCTTTAATTATTCTGGCCATTCTGTTATGACACTCCCAATCCACCAAGACTACGCTGTATCCTCATAACCAACCACTCCCTCCACCCCTGAGCTCATCTTCTCGAGCCTCCAAACTGCTGTCCACTCAGGGTACTGGAACTGATCTCCTAGCTTTCTAAAACCCAATCCTACAAGGCGGCCAAATGACCTTCAACAACCCCCTCGCTCACTTCACGAGCCTATTGCTTACCTCATATCTCCCAGAGATTCTCGGAAGATCGTCGGTTTCAATCTGTCCGAATCTTGGCCACAATCCCTCCCTTGTCAACTCAAGTCAAAGACAACCCACATTCCACCCCACCCCTAGCTAGGCACTGCCCCAACCCCTCAATGCCACCTATCAAACCAGCCAAGACTCAGGCCCAATCCCTTCTCCCCAACCACCTTCAAACTCAAAAACATGCAGTGCCTGTTGGGCTGAATTGACGGACATACACCATGGGCACATAATGTTTACAGGACGGCCACATACACCATGGCCACACAATATGTACAAGAGGGCAGTGACTACTAAAGCAGATATCAGCACCAATCTTGGCGACTTAGAATCTCTAACCATAAATATTTAACTGTAAATAATAATAATAATAATAATAATAATAATAATAATAATAATAATAATAATAATAATAATAATAATAATAAAAAACTTTATTACGGACTCAAGGTCCAGGCAAAGGGCAACATTACATAAAAAATGTATTGCATATCAAATATCATAAATATATATAAA
This sequence comes from Leucoraja erinaceus, assembly GCF_028641065.1. Lineage (NCBI taxonomy): Eukaryota > Metazoa > Chordata > Chondrichthyes > Rajiformes > Rajidae > Leucoraja > Leucoraja erinaceus. The sequence continues at coordinate 15,085,252 of NC_073380.1, read as the reverse complement.
ATCATGGTATATCACATAAAAACATCATAATTTATATTTAACAAAAAACCCACAATACTTAGGTTAAAAATCCAGATTAAAAGATGATCAATGTCCTACAACGAGACAACGATACCAGTGTCTCCACAGCTGGGATTCGTAGCGTGTAGTGCTAACCCTTATGTTTGTCAAGGCCACAATAAGCACATTTTTAGAGTCATTTATCCTGCAAATGAATTAATACATGTGGTGTCTTAGGATAGCTTCTAAAGTACTGACTCCTGCAGCCACAAACATATTACTGGCACTACACCATCTAGGTTGCCTTAGCAGTGTTCTCATGGCATCGTTATATGCCACCTTTAGTCTCTGCATACTTGTCTTTAAATAGTTCGACCACAGGTGCGCAGTGTAGAGTGGTGTGCAGTATGCTCTAAATAGCGACATCTTCACCACATCTGCACATGCACCAAATTTACGCAAGAGGATATTTGCCTGTATATTGAGCATGCGTCATTGCCTATAAATATCCTCATCATCTGTCATTTGTTCTGTAATAATATGCCCTAGATATTTTATCTTATTATGATTGTTGTCAGACAATTTAAAAACAGGATATTTTAGGCATTTATCCTCTTTGGTTCTACAGACCATAACAGCACTCTTACTAGCATTATATTTAATGTCATGTTCCACACCATACACGGAACATATAGTAAGGAGCTGCTGGAGACCAGCGCTGAATGGACTAAAAACCACAAGATCATCTGCATACATAATATGGTTCGCTAAAATATTACCAATCACGCACCGAGTGTTACAGGCTTTCAATTGTTTAGACAGATCATCAATATATAGATTAAAAAGGACTGGGGACAAAATTCCCCCTTGTCTAACATCATTGCAAACCCCAAATGGGGCAGAGACCCTATTGCCCCCATTTTATTTGCATAGTCTGGTGGGCATACCAGTAGGCCAGAATTCTAACATTGTATTCAGGCACCCCTCTTTGACTCATTTCACCAAACAGCTTTCTGTGATTAACACGGTCAAAGGCTTTGGAAGCATCAATAAAGCACATAAGGATTGAAGAGTTTTTGCCTCTATATTTGTTTACAATCTCCTTTAGGGCATATATGCACAAGTCAGTGCCATGTTTAGCTTTAAAGCCAAACTGGTTAGCTGTGGAGTTAACAAACTCAATTATTCTATCCAGCAGAACTCATTCTAAGACTTTTGACAATATGCTGGCTAAAGCTATGGGCCTGTAATTATTTAGGCTGCCTACTTTACCAGCTTTGTCCTTAATGACCGGCACTAACAGGACAGACAACACTGAGTCTGGTAACAAGCCATGAATCATAAAGCCAGTAAAACAAATAGCTAGGAGAGGAGCTATCCTCATACTCGCATACTTAAGATGTTCAGCAGAGATATGATCCAAGCCACTTGCTTTGTTGTTGGACAGCTTGTTCATGGCATGACACACCTCATGTGACATAATCACCATCAAGTCATTACTCTCAATAGTTTCCACCCTATACAAGTCACCTTAGACACAGTTGAATAAAGTGCTATAATGTTGTCGCCATAACTCCGCGATATTAGCTGTTCCGGAGATTCCATCTACATTACATGGTAGAGATGTTTTGCAACTGCTAAGAGCTCTCACTTCCTTCCAAAAATCTGTAGCATTGTTACTTAGCAGCTTCTTAGCCATGGAATCAGCCCTCATAGCTTGCTCATTTTTACAGATGAAGCGAACAGCATACTTATACCTTGCATTAGTGAGCTTCTTGTGCTCAAACACAGGCCCCTGTCTGGGTCTACCTGCCATAGCCCATGATTTGGTGGCTTCACGGGCTTCAGTATGATACTCAGCTACATACTTATTCCCGCCAGGTCTGATGTTATGTGTCTTATTTATATGCATGCAGTAGGGCTTACTGCCTACATATAAGGCGCTTACTATATCATTATACATGGAGCAGATATCTCTCCTATGCTCCATGTCTTTACAATTAACATTGCTACATATTATTGCATTTTTAGGTAGATGAATATTGCTTATGGATTTATCCTTAAAATTGACAGGGGTTTTAAGCATTCCCCCACCTACATGTCTCCAGGAGTGCATTAAAGTTGCTTCACCAGGAGACTGATGTTATTCATTCTTTGTCTATTTTTGTACTGATTTGTGAACTGTGAGAAATGTTAAAAGTCTAAAATGTCTCTTACGTCCAGCAGTATGAACGTGCAATGATCAAAAGCAGAAACGAATCCATTGGGAATGGAATGCGGTGCATGTTGTAATGTGAATAGAAGGTGCTCGGATCCTCAAGCAAATTCTTCATCTCCTCCAGATTTTGTTAAGATTTCTCATGGAGTCGAAACCAATGTGTGAGCCCTGACATTCATTGGCATGTAATTTTACAACAATGATAACTGATGCAGATTTACACAGTAACAAATGGTCAAGGACAGATCCAAAACAGTGCACACTATCGGCCTTTGGTTTATAACAAAGGTACTTAATTGAATTTTCACTCTACATTCTCTCTGTACAGAAACATAAGAAATTAGCAAAGACAAGCATTTAGGGGAATTATGTTTACGACAGATGCCTATTGTATTTACCGAGCAAGAACTGTAATAAAGTGGCTTAAAAAAATGATTTTGTTTCCCGAGGTTTATCCACGGCTCATGTTGGAACTGTGTACAGGCCAAAGTTCATTTTTATCATGACTCCAGAGTGGTAAACACATCTACACTTGTGCACTTTGTTCCTTGACAAATCACTCACAGTTGCACAATTTATGACCTCTTTGTTTCAGACGAAAGAAACACGCATTAGACTTGCCGAAGAGAGTTGCTTTATTTCCTTTTCTGTAAAAAAAAGGTGCATCTGTGGATATTTGCTCAAAGGACATGTTAATGTTCTCAAAGTGTAGGGACACAGGAAATTAAAACGTATATATACATTCTTTTGACAATTTAATCCTGAATAACACTGGAATCACCTAAGACAAAATCATTGATTATGTTGAATAAGGAATAAAGGAAACTAGTGCTTACATATTATATATATTCCCTTAATAAACTCTGGTTTATTTTAATATTCAAAATGTTACCAAGAGACTGTGTAGTGATAGTTTTACAACGTGAATGGTTTAGGTTCATTGTTAACAAACAACCAAAAAATATGCAAAATAATAGCAGTTATGCAATGGTTCAACACCCGTATGTTTGATGACCTAAACAGGCTCCTGTCGGCCCTGTGTCTCTTAGCTACTGGGGAAAGTGCTGCATCATGTTTGGAGGCTTGCTATTCCTTTAAGAGGCTTTGCCATGCAGTCATGAGTCATTAAAACTGTTGTACCAGACTTGTAGCTGCAGTTCAAGCCAGATTGTCACAAAGGTTAGGATCGAACTCGGACATATGCAGCTGTAAGTTGTTGGTAAGTGCAGCTTTACCAACTGTGCCACTGTGGTGCCTCCGCACCCTATCCAAAGCCTCCACATCTTTCCGAGATGGGTCTTCAAGAACTGCACACAATACTCCCAATGTGGTCTAACCAGAGTCCTATAAAGCTGCATCATGACTTCCTGACTCTTATACTCAATGCAAAAACCTATGAAAGCAAGCAATACCATATGCCTTCTTTACCACTCTGTCTACTTATGATACGATAACATTTTATTCATCCCCGGAGGGAAATTGGTCTGCTGACAGTCACAACACACACGGTGCACAAATTAAAAGTGCAAAAAAAAATAAAAAGACAAGCGACTGTTGGGTGGCTGCCATGTCCACAGCGCCTTCACCGGAATGAACCAGAATGTTCAACAAACAAACAAAGACTTATCTCCTGGTCAGAGGATTCTAAACTAGAGTGCCCCCCCCCCCCCCCACCTCCACACCAGGTCCCCTTTTGTTCTCCCACCGTCCCTCACAGTGGTCCCCCCACGCCAAGTCCCCATTGTCTTCCCAGCCTGACAATCCTCACGTTCCACCACCGCCGAGGTTCCCGCTGCTACCGAGGCTCCCGTTGCTGTCGAGGCTCAAGCTGCCGCTGAGTTTCCCATCGCCACCACCGCTGACCCCTGGTTCCTTCGACCCAGGCAGGCCACGCCGCCCGGCTTCTCCGCAGTCCCCTTTGAGGCCTGTGGGGTGAATCGCGCCTACTGGGGCACATTCCGGTCATTGGTCATCGCTCCAGACATCGGCACCGCGGTTGTTCAGCTGGTGGATCGAGCCATTTGTGTTACCACTTTCAGGGAGTCATGGACTTGGACACCCAAGATCCCTCTGTACATCAATATTGTTAAGGGTCATGCCATTTTGCCAATTCAACCTCCTAAAGTGCAACACCTCATACTTACTCAGATTAACTCCATCCGCCATTCCTCTGCCCATTTCTGTAGCTGATATATATCCACTGTATACTTTTACAGCCTCACAGTTTGCGACCCCAGCAATGTTGGTGTCATCTGCAAAACTAACAAACCAGCCCATCTATATTTACATGTATATATCACAAACAACAGTGGTCCCAGTATAATCCCTTGTGGAACTCCACTGATCAGCTCCAGTACATCGGCGAGACCAAGCGCAGGCTCTGCCATTATTTCATTGAACACCTCCGCTCAGTCCGCCTTAACCTACCTGATCTCCCAGTAGCTCAGCACTTTAACTCCCCTTCCCATTCCCAATCTGACCTTTCTGTCCTAGGCCTCCTCCATTGTCAGAGTGAGGCCCAGCGCAAATTGGAGGAACAGCACCTCATATTTCGCTTGGGTAGTTTACAGCCCAGCGGTATGAACAATGACTTCTCTAACTTCAAGTAGCCCTTGCTTTTCCTCTCTCAACATCCCCTCCCCCTTCCCAGTAAATGCCTCCGCTCCTGACATACTAAACCGATAGGAGAGTGCTGAAGTAACTCAACGGGTCAGGCGGAATCCATGGAGAACAACGCTAGGTGACGGTTTGGGTCACGACCAGAAACATCACCAATCCATGCTCTCCAGAGAGACTGCCTACCCGCTGAGTCACTCTAACATTATGTGTCCTTTAGTGTAAACCAGCACCTGCAGTTCCTTGTTTCCACTCTAAACCGATTGTACCTTGTTCATGGTATGCCAGGGGTGTGAAGAAATACTCTCTGATTGTCAGCTCCACCCATGATGAAGAAGCATGATATCATCCTGCATTAAACCATCCCATTGATTCATCGCCAAGCACAGTCAGAGCACAGCAACTATGGTATGTGTACTATTTAGAAATAACACCACGGTTACTCACCCAGGGCACTCCAAAAGCACTCATAAACCTATAACCTCTACTATCAAAAAGGCTCCCGGCACATAGTTGCCCAATCTCTCAGACGATGTAAGCCAACTATTGACTTGTCCAAACCTGAGAAGCTAGCTACAACCCTATATGATAAATTGCCTCAAACCCCCAATATATTGTTGGACTTAACCAGCTGTCCCTAGTCAAGAGTCAAAAATCTTTTGTTCTTAACAGAGTTAGTTTAGTTTAGTTTACTTTACTTTTGTTTAATTTAGAGATACAATGCAGAAACAGGCCCTTTGGCCTATCAAGTCTGCACCGACCAGCGATCCCCATGCACTAACACTATCCTACCACACACACTGGGGACATAAAAACATAGATAGAAATATAGAAAATAGGTGAAGGAGTAGGCCATTCGGCCCTTCGAGCCTGCACCGCCATTCAATATGATCATGGCTGATCATCCAACTCAGTATCCTGTACCTGCCTTCTCTCCATATCCCCTGATCCCTTTAGCCACAAGGGCCACATCTAACTCCCTCTTAAATATGGCCAATGAACTGGCCTCAACTACCTTTACAATTTACAACTTAAAATTTTACCAAGCCAATTGGCCTACAAACCTGTACGTCTTTGGAGTGTGGGAGGAAACCGGAGCACCCGGAGAAAATTCATGCAGGACATGGGGAGAACGTACAAACTCTATACAGTCAGCACCTGTAGACATGAGTAAACCCGGGTCTCTGGTGTTGTAAGGTGGCAACTCTACCGCTGTGCCACCACAATAATATTTGGCAAATGGTGTTAACAAATCTCTAGAGTTGAGATACAGATTTCAAAGCACTTATCACTTCCTGTGCTTTAATGAGAGTCTATGGAAAGAATAGTTTGCTTCTTATCCAACAACATTTCTATTTATTCCCCCTCTGTAAAATAAAATCTTTGCAGGGTCTACATTATATTTACTAAAAGGAGAAAAAAAAATCAAGATGGTGTTTTAGCAATGTTAATATAATTCTCCCTTTGTCTTTTCTTTCACTGTTTCTGACTGTTTTTGACCTTGCCACCTTGTGATGTCAATAACTTGAGAGTCTGTACATCTATAAGTGATTGTAGTTAAGACTTGACAAACTGTACTCAAAATGTTTTCTTTCTTTTTGCAGGGCTTTTAACAGCTCTTCAGTTTATTAACAAATGAAAGTGACAATGTCATAAATCATGTCAGAACATATTAACGCGCCACTTGTGTACAACTTCATTGTGACAAAAAGTAACATAGTGGGGTCAAAAGCGCATCTCATAACGCAATGGCCCAGCAAAAATTTAAATGAACACATTTAAAGCTTTTGCGCCAGTCGTGAATATGGACAATAAACCATTTGTAACTATGTTTTATGGCTTACATCATCAGTCTCATTGTCTCCCATTTCAGCAGGCTGGTGATTGCTATTAACTAGAAAATAACTGGCAAAGCCTAAAAAAAACTATGGCTATAAGAACACACCAGAGACTGGATATTTTACAGAAATTTCTTGAGACCCCAAAGCTTTACCAAGAGCTGTCAAGCCCGATCAGAATTTAATGGAACTTTGAATACTGCCCAGGAACAGGCCCTTTCACCCACAATGGCTGCTGAACATGATTCAAAGCTAAACTAATCTCATCTGCCTGCACATGATCCATACCCCTCCATTCCCAGCACACCAATGTGCCCAGCTAAAGGCCTCGTACACACCACTATCATCTCTGCGTCCACCACCTCTCCCCACACTATGGTCCAGGTACCCACTGTGTGAAAATCCTGCCCCGCATCTCCTTTAAACTTTGCCTCTTTCATCTGACGGAAAAAGCTATCTATGCCTCTCATAATCTTATATACTGCTAATAGGTCTCCCCTCAGCCTACGAAGCTCCAGGAGAAACAATCCAGGCTTGTCTAACTTCTCCATATTGTTAATGCCTTCTAATCCGGGCAGCATACTGATAAACCTCATCTGCACCCCCTCCATAGCCTATGCAATAACAAAGAATGTCATTGTCCCTAGGTAAAGTAACAATAAAGTAGTGTTGAATCATTGAATCATTAAATCCTCATCCTTCCAACATTGGGGCATCCAGAACTGTACACAGTACACAATTGGTTAAACAGCAGTTTAACCAAAGTCCTATAAAGCTGCATCATGACATCCTGACTCTAATATTTAAGAAAGAACTGCAGATGCTGGAAAAATGAAGGTAGACAAAAATGCTGGAGAAACTCAGCGGGTGAGGTAGTATCTATGGAGCAAAGGAATAGGTGACGTTTCGGGTCGAGACCCTTCTTCAGACTGATGTGGGGGCGGGAAGAAATAAGGAAGAGGCGGAGACAATAGGCTGTGGGAGAGCTGGGAAGTGGAGGGGAAGGAGGGAGAAAGCAAGGACTATCTGAAATTGGAGGGCAGTGGGGAAGATGAGGAGGGATAGTGCGGGTGACAGGAGGAGGTGAGGAGTGGGGGAGTGGGGGATAGAGGGATATGATGGGGGGAGAGGTTATGGAGGGAGAGAGGAAGAGAGGGAGGGAGTGACTTTGGGAGTGACTGAGAGGATAGGGGAAAGGAGAGGGAGAGAGAGGTGAGGGAGGGATTGGGGAGGGGAGGAGGAGAGGGGAAAGAAGAGGGTGAAGAAGAAGGGGAGAGAGTGCTAGGGATGAGGGGAAATGGGCTGCGCCTGTGAAGTTGGGGGCTATGGGTGAGTGGTGGAATATTGTGTTGGGGGACCAAGCCTCCTGTGTGACAGGGACCCAACGGGTCCCACTTAATCTAGTAACTATCTATTGTTAAATTGATAAATGTAACGCCTACAAATTTGAATGAGTAACCAATATAAATCAAAAGAAAAGTTATACAAATGTAAACTACTCTTCTAATGACATTGTGATTATTAATTCTTCCTTCGCTCCATAGATGCTGCCGCACCCGCTGAGTTTCTCCAGCAATTTTGTCTACAAAGGGTATTATGTTTTTGTTCCTAAATGCTTGAATCAGAAATCTGAAAGGAGCATTTCATGTTTTACTGAAAACTAGAATCATTCGATGTAGAACAAGTATAAGATAACGAACCAATATTATTTTCAAAAAAGTCACCTTTTAATCTGTTTTCAAGGAACAAATAACAATACAAGCAATGACAATAAAAATGCATTGACCGGCCTAAACGCCAGTTTGTCTTTTTATACACTTTGCATTATCAAAGCCAACAATCCTCAAGACATTTGTTTCAGTAAAGTATTTACACTTCATCACATAGGTAGTAAAGTTTGCATTTTATTTTGTCTTGCATATATTTAACCTATTGACAGGCGATATCGACGTGTTTATTTTTTTTTACAAAACTTACAAAAGGTAATGCAACATCGAATTTACCTGAGAGGAAATTTGTTCTTAGCATAATGTTTCTTTTCTCAAACTACCAAAAGGACTACACGGGTGATTCTTAATAGACAGAAGATGAAGTATCCTGTTACAGATACTGACGTAGTTATTGTCTTTAAATTACATAAGTACCATTAACTTAGAAGGTTTACATTCATTACAAGAAGGTTGTTTAATTTTGAACCATTTTGATTTAACACTGATCACTGCAATGCTAATTGCATTTTGTTTTGTACAATGAAGTTTTCAATCCGTGGAAGAATGCGTCCACTTGTTACCCTGTTTCATACACATTGACCACCATGAAGTCAATCACTACAATGGGAACTCACATTACATTAACTAACCTTTATTGTCACTAAGTCACTTCAAACATAATTTGCTTCCATACATAATCATTGTAGGGACCAACTGAAACAGTAATGTGGGAAGGTTTGTTTCCATCACACACACCAGTGAAAATGAGGCAATGTTAGATTAGTCCTGACTACAGTACAGAACACACCTCAGTTGTTTCTTCACATCAGTTTTGGCATCTGTTCCATCTATATTCCGAAAGTACTCATTACAGCTTTTTGTTAAATACAACTAAATGGATCCAAAATAAACAGGCAGCTTTACTAGCTGCTGGAGGATGTGCCTTTCCTTGGAGATAGGGCGGAAATTATGTTCAGAGATGTGCTGTTATCTGACTCCATGGAGCTGTTCGTCATCTGTCCACATTGCCTGCTGGAAGGGTTGAAAGTCCTGTAAAGGTGAAGTCAGTGGAGAGAAAAGAGTTAGAGAAAGTCTGGCCAAAGTTCCCTAAATCTTGCGAAAATTAGGTGCCATTTTTATGCTTGTGATTTTTATTTTTCATTTTTATAATGCCATATATCTGAAAATGTGAAATATGCTGAGCCCAGGATGATTTAAAAATATTTGCCAGAGGAAGGGGTGGAATTAAATTAGATTTATAGTGCCCCACCAAAACTATCTGAACGGAACACAAATTTCAGATGCAGTGGTTTGATCCTGCCTGCCCGATTCTTGATCTGCAAACTTAAGTGCACTACTTCCTGGGCTGCCTGTTTCTGCTTGGACTGATGTTGCCGAGACTTGGCGGTCAACATAGATGAAAGAATGCATTAGATTGCATCTGAACTGAGTGACATGCTGTACAATGTCACAGAACAAAACAAATGCAACTGACTGGAAACAAAAATGCAAAAATCAATTAGCAAGGTGAAATAAAGTTTCATTTTATTCAGCAATGTAAGTGCACCTAAAATTACCAGCGTTGTCATTTTCCTAGCTCTCAGAGGAGAACTTAACGCAACCAAAAATCCTCAATTTGCCCTGATGTGAAATTTCACTTTTTACCATCAGCAAATATTGAATAGTCATTAACTTAGTTCTGTCTTTAAAGAAATAACATCATTCAAAATAAATAATCTTTTCCCAGATATTAATGAAAAATAAAACCCACCGAGAACAAACAGGGGCCCGGCGTGGGAGGTGGGGGACGAGAAGGAAAAGGGACATCGGGACTATATTGAATACTTTTGTAACTTTGTCACTGCCCTAAACTTGCGTACTTGTGTATTGTATGCAAAACAAGAATTTCACTGTAACAAGTAAAGTATCAATCAATTAATAATATGCAAGACAAAAACAATCTGAACCATGTCCTTTCTGAACCTGGTGATTATCTGCTTTGACCATGTAAAGAAATTAGCTGATGGATTGTACAACTGCTTTGATTTTTCTCTGTACAAAATGAATGAATGAATGAATTAATTAATTAATTAGTTGATTGATTCATGAATATGTTTATTGACCAAATATTCACATTTAAGGAAGTTGCCTAACTAAACAGAATAAGACAAAATTTGGGGATGAGAATAGATTATATTCGCAGCATGGGATATTTCAATGTATATGTACTCAGCAATACAGTGGATTCTCCTATAGTTTTCCTGTTTGCAGCTTGGCATTGAGTAGACATGCAATGGAATGAGATATTTGAATAGATGAAATAAAGGAAGAAGGGAGAAGCTTATATATATGGAATAAACAGCATGGACTTATTTGGTCAAATGTCCCGCCTATGTAGTGTAAATTACATCATGCTTGTTCTGCCATTAGTTTACCTCCCATGCTTTGATACTATTTATTGTTCCTTTATTCTATAACATAGTAAAATCATATTTATCTTTTTACTTATTGCTTGCTTACAAATTAATCTCATTTTGCAGACATTAGGCTACCTTGTTAATTTTGATATCAGTTTTAGACAGCTGAACACATCAAATTTGATGAACGCATCAAATTGGCATAGATTTTAAATTTGTACAGGCAGACTCCCCACCATAACAAGTATTGACAATAATTTCAAAGATATTTTTGACATTGTTCGTCATCTTAAAGCTCCCCACTCCACAGAAAATACTTTCAAAATATATACTTGTTTTTATGTTACTTCAATCTGACAAATTTACGTGAAGAAGGGTTTCGGTCCCAAACATTGCCTATTTCTCATCGACGCTGAGTTTCTCCAGCATTTTTGTCTACCTTTGACTTTCCAGCATCTGCAGTTCCTTCTTGAACAAATTGACATGTTTGTGTAGGAAGGAACTGCAGATGCTGGAATTGGTGATGTTTCGCTTCTCTCTGAAGAAGGGTCTCGACCCAAAACATCACACATTTCTTCTCTCAAGAGATGCTGCCTGGCCTGCTGAGTTACTCCAGCTGAGTCTACTCCAGCATGACAGAGAATTTGGACAATGCTTAACTTCTGCAAATACTGTTCACTTTTACTCGTCCAAGTAACAGATTGGAAGCTTACCCCAGAAGCTGAGACCGTGGTCTGGCCAGAGGGTGAGCAGCTTTTCACTCTCGGTATCTCCTCCTGATTCGATGCAGAAGATGATGAGGAAGATGGAGTCATTGCGACTGTATTGCTTGTACCTGCAAAAAGATCATTTGAGCTAATGAAGCATCTTGCTGAAGGTGAATATAATACTTATCTTTCAGATTTTTTCAACTAATAATTGCAGACTCACTTGAAGTGCTCTTGGACTTGTTTAAATTTTTAGGTTTTCTTTTTCGAGTCTGGATTCCTTCTTTCTTCATTGCCAGAGGCCTTGGGACCTTTGCATGTGAAGGAAAGTATGTATTTTTGAAAATGTTGTGAAATCTTAACTAAGAAATAACAAATGTAAGCACATCACATCAAAATATTTTCATTTTGATGCTTTGGGAAATGTATAATTCCTCAATTATGATGTACCATATATTCATAAAATTACTACATTCCCCTGTTCATTGTAATAGAATATTTGCAACCAATTGTGTATTACAGTTTCAAAGTAAAATTCTCTGAAGCACAGCAGTTAACAGGAGCCAAATAGTCAATATTAAAGATTGCTTTTTTTCCTTTGATGCTGTTCGTATATTAACATACTCAAAGTAAGTCACTTTATTTGTCTTTTCTGAGCAGATGAAATGCAGACATAGAAAGTTGTCTGTTAATTCTATCTGCACATAGCTCTTTGAATTTCTGCCGCTATGGAAAAATCTTGATATCCAAATGGTCAATAATGGAAGAATGTAACATACCCCATGAAGTTTCATATAAAGCCCACAAGCATTGCAGACTGGCTCTCCCTCGGCATTCCTGCGCCATAAAGTGGTGGTGGATGTATGACAATTGGCACAGGCCAGGCCAATCCGTCTGGTGGATGACTGCAAGATAACAACAGAACTATTGTATCCAGGATGTACAAAGTATGCATAGCTACAATTATAATTATTGCAATCATTTTCTTACAGCTAATATCATAACGTTACATCTTAACATTGTCAAAAATTGGCTCAAAATGTAAAGCAAGCCTAAACTAAATAAATTATAGGAACAGGATTGGGCCCCTTAATCCTGTTGTGTAATTTAATAAGCTTATGGCTGGCCTGTTACCCCACTCCAAATATCTGTCTTTATCCTTTATTCCTTAATATATTGTGTTCACAATAATTTCTCAATCTCAATTTTACAATTAACAATCTACTTATGGTAAACTTCACTAAGAGTCATATAATCATGTAGTTGTGCAGCAAAAATTGAGATCTTCAGCTTACCACATCCACAAAATATTTACCCATCTACACAATCCCATTTTCCTATATTGTGTCGTTCTATGCCTTGCCTACTTAGGTACCCTGTCTAAATGCCTCTTATACATAGTAATTGTATTTGATTCCACCACCTCTTCTGGCAATACCAGATAAAAACCATTTTCAATATAAAACACCTACTCCTCAGATCCCCTTTTTAACTCCTATGTCTCACCATGAAACCTCTTGTTTGTGAGCCTCCTACCAGGTGAAAAAAAGATATTGACCATCTACCTTATCTCTGCCTTTCATATGTTTCTATCTAGTCATCTGCTCAGCTTCCTTTGCTCCAGGGAAAACAACCCAGCCTATTCGGTCTCTCCCAATAACTAATGTCTTCCAATCCAGACTACATACTAGTGAAACTCCCTTGCATTCTCTCCAGCACAATCACGCTTTTGTGGCAACCAGAACTGTACATAATACCCCAAGTGGACCTAACTGGTGTTTTGTTAAATTGCAACATAGCATCCTGATACTTATATTCTATGCCCCAATTTATGAAGGCAACATGTCATATACCCTCTTCACCTCCCTATCTATCCATGCTGCCATTTACAGGAAACTTTAGACTTGGTTCAAAGTCGCTCAGTTTATCAACATTCCTTAGTGCCCTTTCATTTCCATATCGGACCCCAATAAGACTTCCCAAAATGCATCACCTCATACTTGTCGGGATTAAATTCCATCTGTCAAGGTTCAGACCAATTTTCCAATTCATCTATATCCTGCTGTAGCCTTAGATCAGTGATTCCCAGCCTGGGGCCATGGCAAATTTCAGGGGGCCCACAGAAAAAATTGGGGATTTAGGGGGCCACAGGTTCAATGAAGGGGGCCACTTTTTTTCCGCTAATAATGTCAGGGTGGGGGCACAGAAAAATTAAAGAGCCCAAGGGAGCCACGAGCTAAAAAAGGTTGGGAACCCTAGATAACCCACCTCCCTATTCACAACATCACCAATGTTCATGTTCATACCTCCCACATTCACATCCACTGTTAATATATTTTAAAGGTCCCAGCATTTATGTCTATGGTACATCACTGGTCACAATCTGAGAAACATCCTTCCACCACTACCCTTTGCCTCTTGAGGAAAAGCGTTCCAACCTTCCAATATAGGAATATTCCCATGTATTGTTCCTCATACAACTGGCTTTCATTTTTAGACTATGAATCCTAGGTGTGCTGTTCTCAGCCAATAGAAGTAGTTTCCATCACTATCTAACATGAATATCCTGAAAAGCTCAATCAAATTGCTGAGTAAATAACGACAAACTTATTTTGTGAAATCTCTCAGCATAATATTATCATAGAACAGGGATCTTTTGGGTAAAGCTACACTATAATTTGCTCCAACAGTGCTTGGAACTGATCATAGCATTCCAAATAAGGCCCTGCTTCCTGGATTTTCCAGATCTTTAGCATAACTCCTACCTTCTTGAATTCTTATCTTATAGCAATAAAGGTTAGTATATCATTGCATTATTATTTGGTACCTGTTCATGACATTTTAATAATGTAATTACATTACGTAATAATTTACACTTTATGCAACTCCAGAATAAGTGACAAATAATAAATTAGGCTGATGCAAACATTTTAAGTATTAGTCATAAACAGAGCAAGATTGACTCAATAGGCAATACCCGTGGGTATATTTATTGCAAATAAAAAGTGACAAAAACAAAAACCAGTATCACTATGACATTAATTATTTTTATTTTTTCAGTCTCATTTCAGTATGGGGCAGTTTTTCAGTAAATTATAGATCACTAATACAAGTAAACTATTAATCTCAACTATTTTAAAAATGGCACCAAATTTGTAAGTGGGTGAGGTTCCACTCAAAGATGCAGAAATACCTATACCACTCAAATGCAAAGAGAATGCAAAGGCAATTCAGCTTTGTTCTTTGAAAATTTATCAAAGTTTACTTTTAAACAATTACAACAAATGATTTTCTGTGGAGCTGTCTCATTGCTTTGGCATTGCAGCCACATAAAACATACATTATGACTGAACTGGTTCAATTTCAGCCTTTGACCCAAGATATAAAGTCACACCCTATGCAAAGCTACTGCATTGGCTCCAGTTAAACTCAACCAGTTGCAGTGTAGATAAACTTCACGGTAAAAATTAATGTGGTTCAACATTTTTATATAGTCCAAAAACCATTGCTGAAAATGTCAATGGCTCTTTGATATCATACATTAAAATTTCTTCCATTCTGTGGTTAGCTCAGAAATAAATTTTGATTTCTACCTCCTCACAAATTTCTGGACAAGGTGCAGAATCCTACGTAATTCTTCTGAATAATAAAAATATATTTGTCACCCTAAAGTTCACCTCCTGCTTGTGGACTAGATTTGTGACTTAAGGTGTGAAGAGGTTTGCACACTAATTATTTGTGTCTTAAGGATACTGTTCAAATGACATGATTTCTGAATCTAACGTGCTGCTCAAATTGAGGGCCAAGGAAAAATATTATATAATTAAATAATTTGTATAATAATTAAATAAGGAATAATATTACTCCCATTGATTTTTATAATATTCAGTTGTAAATGTTTGCCCTTTGTAATCATTTGGACCTTTCTTTTCCAAAGTTAATAATTATTTTCCTCTCTTTATTTATCTTATTGTAACAAATTTTGATTGTAATCCATACGGGTGTCAGGGGTTACGGGGAGAAGGCAGGAAGAATGGGGTTAGGAGGAAGCGATAGATAAAGTAGATAGATTCAAATAGATTAAATGACATGGACTTGATGGGCCGAATGGCCTAATTCTGCCCCTATTTCTTATGACCTTAGGACATTATAATTCAATTTAATTCCCTCATTTGTGTTTTTCTCTATCCTTAAATTGTCATCGTCAATAATGAACCCTACAGCTTAAAGATCCCAAACTCCTAGATGCCATTTTTTCTAATTGCATAGTTTATTTTCGCACAATTTGCAGTGTAAAAATAACACGACCTCAAGAGTCAGGTAAAATATCCAACTCTGTTAAGTTCTAAGCCAATATTGATAACCCTATCAAAAGCACTTTAGCGAGCTCTTTCATTGTGTTGAAAAAGGAGAATAGGGTTTGGGTGGGAAAATAGATCAACCATGATCGAATGGTGCAGCAAAAATGACATCAAATATTTTTAAACTGTTTCTGTTGGCTAAAAACTGTTGGCTAAAACTGTAAACTGTGACTGTTGGCTAAAAAGGCATAAAACTACCTCTGTCTGACAACATTAATGCAATCCAGCACAAAGTGGTTGGAAAAAAATGCTCATGCATTGCAACTGTTCTTTTCCTGGAGCAGCTTTATGTCCTTCCAAAAAAAGGAACACTGCTTGTAAACCCTGCTGTTTTATTTTTTTCTCTCAAATTAATTCATGGCCTCAGTGCCAACTGAATGTAATAGGTTGACCTCCAGTCTCTGCTGAAACTGCTGTCTTCCAGGATACTCTATAACAATAGCCCAGTATATATTGCTCCTGGACATAGTTCTAAGAGGTCGTTTCTTGGATTGCAAACAACACCAAAGCAAAAACACTGCAGTTTTAAGTCAAAAATGAACCCATAATATGTGCTACAAAAGTGCTTGAACTTTTTTTGGGGGAGGGTGGGGGGGGGTGGTGATGTAGGATTTAGGCTTGACTTCATTTTTGGATCTCACTAATGGCCCTTGGAGAGGTGGAGATGAGCATTGTTCTTGAAAAGGGGTGACAGTAAAAAATATGTGACATCAAAGAGCCTGTACAGGGTAAATATCACAAAGGCATCAAAGTATGGTTTCACTGCACTGAACAATATTTGCAGGGGATAGAAAAAATAATGGAAAAGTACAGTTTAAAAATATTAAGCAGATGGCATAAACAACTTATTACTTTCAGACGAGTGTTATGCTAATTATTTTCTGTTGAATGACCTTGGATGTAATTCAGTTAATTTGGAAAATATTGGGAAATTATTTATTACATCACTCTACAGAATTATGTATGCAGACGTGTATTTATTAAGCCACTTATATGACATGTCAAGGTGATTTACTGCCATTACACTTTTGACATGTAATGTAATATGAACACAGTAGTAAATATGTTTCAATGATGTTGGTTGAGGTGAGGATATTAGCTAAAACGTCAAGAAATATCTCTTCAAGAAATCCCACTTACTCTTCCTCAATATAGTGCCATGAAATATATATCTTTCAATCAACCTGGCAGAATAAATGAGACCTAGGTTTCATGCATATGTTAAAGGCAGCATATCTTCCAGTGCTGCACTCAAGTGATGTTGATAAGGTTTATTTCTCTTCATTTTTTGTCTAAACCAGCATTGCAGTTCCTTGTATCTAGCAGGTTGTTTCCTCTCTGCATGGGAAATGGAACCAGTTCATTTGTGACCCAGATCCCAAAGTACTGCCAGTGAACACATATGAAGACTGGCTTACAAATGGTTCCTTGAACTCATCTTTCAACAACTAGGATTGCCGATTAACTTGTAGATTTACAGCTTGCAAATGGAGTCCATGTTGGGTTATGTTTACTTGCTGACTGAAGATTGTGGTAAATTATTAAATACGTCTGAGTTCAAGCGATTGCTTTCGTGTATCTCCACCCCCCTTCTGATTGCACCATTGCATGTGCATTTTTACTTGGAAAATCGTATTAACAGAGTCTGAGGTGGAGGTTCAAAGTTTAATGCTAAAAACGGGGTGGGGATACGTTTAATTGTTGGTAGCGTTTCTACATTTTAAATTGCCGTTACCTTATTTTTAAATTATCGACCTGTTCTATCCTGGATCGTGAGCTATCTAACAATAAATCTAAAAATTCCATCGTGGTTTTGTAGTATCTGAGAGCAACTGTATCCTGGATTCTTAAACCTAAATCCTAATCGTGGATAAAATACGCCTGAATTCGCTGCCATCATACGCATTTGCCTTCATCTCCTTGTTTTAGTGGTGACACGTCCCTTCATAATGCAAGCAGAAGATGATTCCCTGTCGCCTTATCTCACCCCACCGTGACCATTTGCCTCGTTAAATTAAGTGGCTGGGAGTGTTCAATGTTTTCCCACAATAGACTTTAACACAGCAGTCGATGTGATACCTTTTTAAAAAAGGCACATTCAGTGGGAATGGCTCAGTAATTAGAGAACCCAATTAACGCCTTTTAACTCGTTTAACCTGGAGAATAGATGCAATGATCATTTTTTTTCTGGGAGGGAGGGGTGGTGGTGGGATGCCTCCTTTGGGTTTGCCAGGTTGGGTTTTGTTTTATTTTTCATCCGTTTAACACCACGCGTTCTCTATTCTGTAGTTCGCACGCGACTGTTGACAATTTTTCCTCACCACGTAACAGATTCATTTAATGCCACGGGCAGCAAAGAGGGGAAAAACAAAACGAAAAGAACATACACCCTGGCATGGCCTTGCTGGGGACATTATATATCTGTAACTTTCGTGTATCTGTCTCAAGATTTAAAATAAATGGACTCATTTTCAAATAACTGGGGTTGCATTACGAAAACTGGTTAGCCTAGTCGATGAAAGAATTGAAATACACAACTTTACTGCATTCACTTCGTCTAAAATTAGAATTAGAAAGCTGCAGGAGTTGGTTGAACGTCTCTTGCCTAATAGGGACGATTCACCCATAACAACCGGATAGTTGTGTATTTCCAATAAGAATTTGTTTTAATTTTCGATTTACTATGTTGTTAAGTTTCTTCACATGGCATGTTATCCCTAAAAGTATATTCCTTCAATACGTGTGCTTAGGTAAGTAATCTTGAATGTTAGTAATTATCAACGAAAACTGGGCTGGTATGTCATAGAAATCGTGAATGGATCTGAAACATATACATAGCAAGGAACTGCAGATGCTGGTTTACACCGAAGATATACGCAAAATGCAGGAGTAACTCAACGGGACAGGCAGCGTCTCTGGATAGAAGGAGAGAGTGATGTTTCGGGTCGAGACTCCTCTTCAGACTGATTGTATACATTTGTTTGTATATTTCTGAAATGCACTTTAATGCGAAATGAAACCTGAGATGTAACTTTATATTCATGGAAAATCCTGTATTGGGACAAATCCTAATTGAGAAATAAATGCTTAGAGTGGCTGAGTAATATCATAACAGTGGATGCTTTACAGTCATAGTATAATCTATTAAAATACAGATTAAATTGTTGAGTGCAAAAATAAAATCTTAGTGATGCATTGGATTACAAACGCTAAAAAAAAGATAAAACCAATGTTTCTCTAATTAACAGAAGCTTAAACTCTGCATGCTATTCTTGGAAGTATTGCTGCCTTGCAGACTGAAGTTATCATTCATATTTAAAGATAGTACCTGCTGTGTCTGGATTGGACTGGCGGGGTTACATAAGCCGCTTACCATTCTCTTCTGCGGTTTGATAAGAGGTCGGCTGAGTCCGTTCATCTTATGGTACAAACCGCAGGCGTTGCACAAGTAATGGCCGGTGCCATCGCGCCGCCAGAGGGGAGTGGACATGGAGCCACAATTGACACACTCGCGGGCCTCGGATAGCTCGTCCAGTAGCTCTGCCGTCCACGAACAAAAAATAAATAACACCAGTTGTTGAAATAACGTACACAACATATTTCACCAAAAATTGTGCAAAATGGTTCCAATGAATCAACGTCTGTGCACGACTACATTATGATTGACTAAACTCCAAAAATATACACGATTGTCTGTAAAGCGTTTCGTAGATTCTGAAAAGACTTTGAAAAGCAAACCTTTCCTCCCGACCACCTCAGTGAATCAGAAGAAGAGTTTTAAATGATCTGGGGAAATAATATTTCGCTATGAATGGAATTCTGTTCTCCAGCGGTATTTTAAATTGTGTACATATCACACATGGTGGACATTTTTTTTTAATGCTTAAGGTTGATGATTACCAATATTTGAAGAAGATTTGAATTTCTATTTTAATGTCTAACGAGTTTCAATTTTTAACTTTGTCTTATTGCATTTGTCCAAATTACCTCAATATACCAAATGCTTTCCCGTGCATATTTTAAGGAAGTGGGCCAGCCATTAAAACAGGGAATTGATTTGCCACGACAGAATATTAAAAAACAAAGGCCTTAAGGGTAAGCTCATTGACAAACATATATAAAGTGAGCTAGGAAGGAACTGCAGATGCTGGTTTACCAAATATCATAGAGCGGAGGGTTTACACCGAAGATAGACACAAAAAGCTGGAGTAACTCAGCGGGACAGGCAGCATTCTCTAGAGAGAAAGAATAAGGGTGGACTCTGAAGAAGGGTCTCGACCCGAAACGTCACCTATTCCTTTTCTCCAGAGATGATGTCTGACCCACTGAGTTACTCCAGCTTTTTGTCTCTACATTTATAAAGTAAGTTTTGGTCTGGATTTACTGGCCCCAGTTTTTTAATGGAGGTGAAGAACTCTGAAATTAAATTGATGATTTTGTCCAATCGAACAACTGGTGGAATTTTAGAGGAATGTATCGCCTTAAATATCGGGTAGCGTTACTGCAGAGGATTTGTCTCTCCGAGTTCTCGAATGGGTGCTCGTGCTTATTGGAGAAGGATTTGTCTTCCACAAAGCACGACCTCCCGCCTAAACTATACCACATCTAATTCCAAGTCAAAACAGCACCAGCGGTGAACCCTGGGCTTTCTCTGTTGAGCTGGGGAATAGTTGACTCCAATGCTTCGCTTAAATGGACACAAAGTGCTAGGATAACTCAACGTCAGGGCATGCCTCTGGAGAACATGGATAGGTGGCGTTTCTATATGGATAGGTTTCTACATGGATAGGTTAGAAACGTCACCTAACCATATTGTCCAGAGATGCTGCCTGGTCTGCTTTGTGCCCTTTTGAGTATTAATCAACATCTGCAGTTATTTGTTTCTCCAATTCTCCGCTGCTAGTGATTTTTAGTTAACCGGTGACTTAAGAAAACGCTTGGTAGCGAGCTAACAAAACCGACCACAAATCTAGCGAGCAGCTACACGATGCAGAGATGTTTAAAATAAATAGTGCTACATGGATAAATGGCACATCAGTTCTCAATCTGACTGGCAACATTTCTGCCTTCGATTTATACAAATCATTTTTAAATAGAGAGTTTACTCGTTGGTATTCTAATGGTGTTCATATCCATTGATTCTTCCGGTATTACTCTATCGATTGCAGTGACAACTAGCGGTTCTAAATTGACCCGAAACTTCCTTTCCGTTAATCAATGCAGTCACTGAAAGCAAGGCGCTGGCCAGTGAACATAAAATGATGCAAAATGGCAAGTCACCGAGTTACGTGTATTTCGTTAATTACACGTTAATTACGTGTATTGCTTTCTCGTTGGATAGCCGTTCAGTGTTGATGTGCTTGGAGATGTATCTTACAGAAAATATTATCCTACAAATTAGGTCAAACGGGAAATGTAACGATTAAAATTTTACCTATTGCTTAAGTCCCAAAGTGGATGTTGTGATTACAACTGAAAATGCTGGAAATACTCGACAGGCAGATCGTGCAGCATCTGCGTGTCAATGATCTCCCATCGGAAATATTTCCTCTGTTTCTCTTTCCACAGATGCAGTGAGTAATTCCAGTATTCAATTTTTATTAGATTTCCTGCATCTATAGTTTCTTTTTTTAAAATCTTCGTGCCTATATACACTGCATTGATTACTACAAAAGACATATACCAAGAATGGGGGACGTTTGAAAGAAGATGAGTGTGTGTCCCTCCCTCTCACTGCCTGCTGCCTGGCCCTCTGAGTATTTCCAGCAATGGAGTATTTGATTCCACAGGCATGGAAACATCAGACAGGGAACCAGGCGCCATAGATGTTTCAATTCAAAATGGAAATCCTCAGCATATCCGCATTGTTCCACAATTGGTGAAAAAGATTCTAATTATTAACACGTTGTAGTACTACTCCTGTAAAATAGACTGCGGCATGTCCTGCAATAATTCTCGTCTTTTCATATTTGTATATATGACATAAATATGAATGTTGTCAGATAAACATCTGGGCAAATAAACTTCAAAGGTTTCAAAGGTCTTTTATTGTCACGTGTACCAATGATATGCGAAACTTCTCCTTTCCTATTCCAAAATGTTGGCGGTTCCGCTCCGAGTCTCTAACAGTTGCTACATTTTTTTGTAATAAATGTTCGTAAATCGCAATACTTCAAATTGTCAACGTCTTGTGCGGTGATTAATTAAAACCAAAACACTCGACGCGAAATAAATTAACCCCCACATCCCCGCCACCGACATTCGGCATCCTCATCTTCCTTCCCAAGATTGCTGGAGTTGTCGAGGCCAGGGCCACGGTTATCTGGTAGTTTTCAAGTGAAGGAACACGCGCTCTTTGCACTTTTCTCCGACCTTATAAAAGCGCTCGACCTACAGCCTAGGGCAATAAATCAATGGCGCTATAATGCCATCAAATAAGACGGCTGGACCTTCCTATAATTGTCCTGTTAATAATGATGATAAATGAACAGGGAATCCCCGTGGGATCCATGGGACGAAATAATTTTACGCTGGCAAATCCATTTACAAATTATGTTGTACCATTGTAATAAGCGTGTTTAATTTTAAAAATGTAACACGTTCAAAATGCACCTTTTTCATCCCCTTCAAAATCTCGAAGATGGCCCGAGGGGACAGGGAGAGGTGTAACGTCCTGCTAAGGGGCTGCAAAATGCTGGAGGATTTATATGTAAGCTGCAAGCCTACACTACAAAGAATTACTCGAGACAATGTCTCCCAGAGATTGATCACTGCAACAACAAACATCAAAGCAGCGAAAGGAGAGAATTAATCCTCCATATATATATTCGCAGCAGTTGCTGTACAAACGCTGCCTTCAAACAGTTGAGGTGTTTCCACAGTCTAACAGTTTACTTTGCGGGTAGTTTAAAAGTTAATTGGTTTAACGCAATTGTCTCTACATTTACAATTCGCTTTAATATCTAACTGAAGAGATGTAACAATGTGGCTCAAAAGGGAGCTAGCAAACGAACGTCGAAATCCATTGCCAAATGGTGCGAGTTTACGTTGAAAGGTGACTATCCACGGTCTCGGCTGTATGGTGCAGATGGATATAATTAAAAACGACAATGTGCTAAATGCAGAAGGCAAAACACTTCCAAGTTCTAGAAGTGTGAGACATCAGAAAAAGGAGCCAGCCAGGATGCCAGACCCCCAAGGCCTGTTTCAATGTACAGAACCGTCTCCTCCATTCAAACAAGACATCGTTGATTCAACAACTCATCATTATGTCAGCATTCAACAATGCGTAAAGAAAATAGTCTTTGTCAGTTCCGATTTTTGGAGTGTGTGTTTAGATATTTTGGACCATATTCCGTCTGGATAGAATTCATATCCTAAAGGCGAAATGCCGCTCATAACCACGTATTGGTTATGATTACATTTTCTCTGCAAACTCTTGGGCAACCCCCCAACTCTAAACAAAACTGAGAAAGCAGCTGCCTTATTGCGTTGGAACAGGGGACTACATTTATTTAACCCATCTCACATATAGCTGCACAGTGGCTCCAAGTATGAAATACTTTACATTTCAAAAGGTTCCGACTGAAAGTATTTATAATTAATTCACCGAGAAGTGAAAATAATTAAATCCCATCTCCTTGTCGTCGTTTCCTATTTTTCACCAGATCCAAAAATCTAGCTGCTATATTTCGTCAAACTGAACCATTCTCAGTTGTTTATAATTCATTTTACAATAACAAGTACAATAACTTGTACACCTATCTGCAATGATCTTATAAAAACTTAACCCAGAAATATTCTGTTCACTATAAATTGTGAATCCATCTAATGTGAAATATTGTAGCAACAACCAATGATTCATAAAATGGCTTCACTTTATAGATTTAAACTTAGGTTGTGAACTGTGTTTTTTTTAAAATTTACCTGGCCTTATCTTATTTACCTGATTGGCAAAAAAAAATGTTCGTTTAATTTACGAATTAAGTTAAGAAGCAATTGTTATAAGTAACTATAGCAAGGTGGATACGGTAGCGCAACGATATAGCTACTGCCTTACAACACCAGAGACACGGGTTCTATCCTGACCACGGGTGCTCTCTGTATGGAGTTTGTACACTCTACCCGTGACCCGCGTGGGGTTTCTCCGGGAGCCCCGGCTTCTTCCCACACTCCAAAAACGTACACATTTGTACTTTAATTTGGTTGGTAAAATAGTAAATTGTCAATTGTCTGTGTAGGATAGTGTTAGTGTGCAGGGGTCACTGTTCGGCGCGAAATCGGTGGGCCGAAGGGCCTGTTTCAACATTGTATCTCTAAACTAAACTAAACTGATGAAAATATAATTTGCTGTTTCTGTTAAATGATTTATGTTGTGAAATATTTGAATGCATCTAAAGTTGTATTTAATTTGTTGGTTTCCGCTTAATCTGAGACTTCGGTTTA
The DNA here is from genome assembly GCF_028641065.1 of Leucoraja erinaceus. Classification (NCBI taxonomy): domain Eukaryota; kingdom Metazoa; phylum Chordata; class Chondrichthyes; order Rajiformes; family Rajidae; genus Leucoraja; species Leucoraja erinaceus. The sequence continues at coordinate 15,060,941 of NC_073380.1, read as the reverse complement.
CAACCCGATCTATGGTTCATGAGTTTTACCCCTTCGACTTTCTCCAGGCAATCTTGGCCATAACCCCTACCATCAATAGACTCAGAGACAGCAGGAAACTATGATCTTTAGAATGAACATGGCATTGTCCACAAGTACCTATACTGACAATTCCAAGGTTGACAAAAGTGCTGGAGAAACTCAGCGGGTGCAGCAACATCTGTGGAGCGAAGGAAATAGGCAACGTTTCGGGCCGAAACCCTTCATCAGCCAATTCCAATGTTAGACCAGCCTGGGGACTTAGAGATGCGCTACGGCATATTACTGTGGAATATCCAAAGGAAATACCTATTTTATACATAAAGGTGATTTACCTATTAGAATTCTATTACTGCTGACAGTTCATACGTACGCAGTGCAACTGTGTTAAAGATTGTTTTTGCTGCAAGCTACAATTACATTGTGATCTTGAAATCATTTTATCTATTAAAATCTGGTCCGACAAGATAAGAATGACTAATGTCATGTGGAAGAAATTAAACTTGATTTTCGGATTTGCGGTTTAACCTCGGCAGCAGGGCTGTTTTAAGAATCGTTACTGGTCCGAACCAGATATGTTTCCGTAAGAGGCGTAAAACGGTAACACGCCTACCGTTGTGATAGCTCGCAACCTTCTGCATCGCTGCTAGGGGTTTCTATGGCCTCGGAGGTGTCAACATTACAACGCCAAAAGTATGCCATTGACAACTCGCCAGCATTATGACAACTTCTTTCTACACGTTCATCCAAATAATTATTTATATTTAGTGTCGGTTGTTTGCTGCTCAGGAGTTTATTGAGGCGAACGTTGTAGGCCTAATGATTTTTTATTTTGCTTGGAAAGGGGCTACATTTTAAAATCTGCATCTTACATGGATAAAAAAATATCGTGTGTTCAACTAAAATGATGTTTAAATTTGGAAACTATAACATGTTTTTTTTAACTACTAAAGCTCGCTTATTTTCAAGTAATGACCTTCAAATTCCGATATTTTAATTTCTGAACCTAGATTTTCAGCTCGTCAAATTGATTCGGATTTGGCTCACTTTTGTTTTTCTGCATCTTTCCTGGAGGAAAGTCGTTTAACAGTCACTATTCATATTAAAGAAATGTCATGTGAACAAAATTCATCCGCGGAGACAAGTTTAATGCGAGGCCAATATAAGTCACCTGCACTCTCGGAGTTGAGCTTCAGACCTGCATGGTGCAGGATTCAAAAAAAGCAAATCGCTACTATTACAAAATTAAGATAGACACAACATGCTGGAGTAACTCAGCGAGTCAGGCAGCATCTCTAGAGAAAAAATAATAGATGAAGTATCGGGTCGGAACCCTTCTTCAGTCACCTATTCTTTTTCTCCGGAGATGCCGCCTGGCCCGCTGACCCGCTGAGTTACTCCAGCATTTCGTGTCCCGTCTTCGGTTTAAACCAGCATCTGCAGTTTCTTGGTACACTATTGGTAAACAGTTATCGGGTGGGTGGCTGGGGAGTGGGTGGAGTTTGTTGCCCTACTCCTTAATAAATATAACAAAATTACTTATTCAAAATTACCAAATCAAATAAGTTATAACCTTCCGATGACATGGATGCAGATGGAAGTAGTCACCAATGATCATAGAATCTTTGTATCTTTGGATCATAGCTCTAGTATCTTTGGTAGACACTGTCCTTTTTATTTTTACTTGTAATACTTTATTATATTACTTGTTAGCATGGGCAATGGGGATGGACGCTTATTCCTTTTATTGTAATATCTGTTATCTTGTTCATAAATCGGAGAGCAAGACTAGTTGTGTTGGCGGGGAACTGACAAGGAATCGCCGTAAACAATCTTAGACGTCACTGACATAATAACTCCCTCTGGGAGCTCATTTCACTACAATATTTCCCATTGGAGTTCAATTTTGCCAGACATGTCTTAAAAGGTGGGCATTTCTTTAAGTCTGTTTGCAAGGCTGGATGGTTTTATGCATTTCAGATTCACCTTGTTCTGATTTGAGAACCCTGCAAATCCTGCATTGGGGAAACATAAATGCCTTAAAAAATCGGAATTTGATAACCAGTACTACAGTAACGTTTCAGATTCGTTTATTACTACTCGATGGACTAGAACATAGATTTAGATTACTGTCTGTGTACGTGTTTGTATGGACCCTTATGACAACAACCCATCTCCTTAACGTCTGAAAGCCTTCGTTGAATTTCTGCAAGGCGAAATTGCTCACACTCCTAAAATATAATCATTTAATACAATAAATTAGTCTAATTTGGTGTCAGTTCCAGTATACGACGCACCTATGATTAGGATTAAGATTAATAGGATTCCCATGAGTATTGGAGAGATAATGTTACACGGAAATAAGTAGGAGAATGGCACCGGATGCGATGCAAGTGAGAGCCGACATCAACTCGATGGGCCGATCGGCCCCCTTGGAGTAGTAGGGATGAATCAGAAACGCAATTCCTGGGATTATGATTCAAGTATAGAGGGAAGTCAAAGTTCACCAAATTTGGGTGAAAATTATGACATTACTTTGATTATTATAACCCTCGTTCACCAGAATAGGCGTTTTTTTCAATGGCTATCAATCGATGTGAATGCGCGGTCTTAAAATTCCAAAATAAAGTTACTTAACAACCGAAATCTCCCAACACAAATATATTTCAATGCGCGTTGTGACACTTGTGAATTCATCAAAAAAGAAACAAGCGTACAAGTTCATACAGTTAATTGTGCATGTTGTCGTTTGCGTTTATTTGGCAACATGAATTGACACTATCGAGTTTGACGTGTGAATTCGCCAGCTAAATCAACTGCTAATTTGTTGTTTTGCCGTCTTTGTAGGAGTCTCCATTGTGTATTTCAAAATTATTGCTTGCGTCTCGGAAATGTAACCCGTTGCTCTTTCTTGTCAAGTCTCGCCATTTAAGGTGGTGTCGCAGACTTTAAAAAAATGCATATTGTTATGCTTTCTTTTCTTGAATGTGCTCCAATATTATCAAGGTTTATCAGCTGCAGTAACTTAAAAATCTACAGCCGTTGGTGGTATGTCTAAGTTATTGAGATGGACATTCTCAGTGAATTAAATGTATAGAAATGAACTGGCCTCAAAATACTAAACTTGGATTTTGTTTGGATTATATCAATTGATGTGATTTTTGTTGGTTTTGGCCATGCTTTGTACACGATGCCCACTTCTGTTGTATGATGTACAAGGACTGCTCTGCAGTCACATACTATAGTGTGTCCGCCCACAGTTTCTGTGGTCCGACAGGATCGAGGCTTAAAGCAGGAACGAAGCTAAAAGGCCAGTACAGAATTTCGTTCGCTGCTTGTTAAAAAGACAAAAAAATCGTGCACGAAAACCACTCCTGACAAATCCAACAAAGGAACGAGTGAGTTGCTGGGAAACTGCAGTAAAGACCACTCGATTTCACAAGCAAGAGCGACGCACAAAACTACCACGTTTAATTTACCATTATTATAGTTGAAAAGGGACGCTCTCGATTTCAGGCTGAAACCATCCCGTCAATGTTGATCAAACATGACTGTGTAAGAGAGAACAGGAGAGACTCTATAAGATAGACATGAAATACTGGAGTAACTCAGCGGGACAGGCAGCATCTCTGGATAGAAGGAATGGGTGACGTTTCGGGTCGAGACCCTTCTTCAGATTAAGTCGTTCCTTCTATCCAGGTACGCTGTCTGCCCCGCTGTTACCCCAGCATTTTGTGTCCATCTTCGGTTTAAACCAGCATCTGCAGTTCCTTCTTACACAGGAGATAATATATACATGGATGTCGGCCATAATACAAGGCATGTGGTTGTCTAGCACACAGAGGGCGACTTACCTCCATTGGGTCCCCGAACAGGTATATTTGTAGGTCTGCTTTGCAAACTCTGCAACATAGGGTTTTCGAAGGAACCTGTAGCAGTCCAAGCCGAAGCCAGCTGGGGCCCAACGTAAGAAGCGTAAGGGCTGGGATAAGATCCATTAAGAGGTCTGGTCAAAGGGCCAGTGTACTGATCTCTGCCATTCAGACTGTTACTGTAGCCAGAATCTCGAGCGACTCCGTTGGAAATGGGAGGACTGGGGGAAAAGGTGAACCTGCTGGAAACCATATCGTGAGGTCTGCTGGAGCTGTATGTCGAGCTTTCCGTGACAGGTTGAGTCCAGACCGAGTGGTTAGTAACGGGGTGACTCTGTTGGCTTGATCCGCTACCTTGGAGATAGGGGATGGTCTGGATCATGGAGCTAACCCTGGTGGTAGGAACGTAGACGGGAGAACTTGTACTGGAGTGCATGAAGTTGTTAGGAACATCGTGTGGGTAGGTACTCGGACCCTGCACCGATGCCACAGGCAAACTTTGGTACATTTCAATCGATGGATGTGCCACAAATTCCCTTTTTATTCCTCTGGGCAGAAAGAGTTTGCCTGTTTGATCCAGATCCGCCATGAAGGTGGCGAGTTCGTGTGAAGAATGCCCAAAGGCGTCTACTGGCCTCCGCTGCAGGAGGTGATTCCTATCAGTGTCCAGAGTGGGAGCCGAGGCTTCCGCCAATCTCAGGCCTTCTTCTGATCCCGAGCTTCCTTCTCCTCCACTATGGTGGCGGCCAGTAAATTTTAGGTAAGGCTGGTCAGGCGGCGAGCTTAGGCCGTTTGGTCCGAGGTGCTTTGCCACGTTTGACCAGTCGGGTTCATTCGGGTCCATCCAGGTTCCGAAGAGTCCAAACGCCAAACTGTAGTCCTAGAGAAATCAAATAGACTGTAAGCGTAAAGGATCAATGACTGAGCGAGAGAGGGGAGAGAGAGAGAAAGAGAGAGAGAGAGAGAGAGAGAGAGAGAGAGAGGGGGGGAGGGTGGTGGAGGGAGAAGAATACACAGAGCAAGATAGACATTCGCGGGTTCGCTGTTAATTAAATTAACTCGAATCTCTTTTTATCGTTCTGACGCCCAGGAGACAAACGAGACATCAGACACTTAAATACCTCTTGCAAAACAAACTCCCCGAACAATTCTGAGTGTTTTATTTCAGTACAATGCAATTTGATATAATAGGGAAAGAGTTGACGTATTATCCAGAGGTCACCTAGGGCCCATAACCTTCGGTCGACTGCTCTGTGTGGTTCAATCGATAGGTCCCGAGAGTACACCACTTTAAAGTTCACGGACTATTTCCAATTTATCCAAACGTTTGTCTCCTGATGTTGACCATGAAATAGTTACTGGCGGCCTTTTTCCGCTGGCCCGAGAGAATATTCACTACCGCTCAAAAAAAGGAACAGAAACAGTCGCGCAGTCGTGAAGTTTCGCCGCGCCAGGAGATTGCTTTTTAAATTGTCAGAACACTCGCCTACTTACACGGAAGATAGGCGAATTAAAAACAACAGCGAAAAGTTAAACCAACGGCCGTAAAGTTAACGGAGAGAATGCGTGTGTGTGTGGTGTGAGAGTGAGGGAGAGAGAGAGAGAGAGAGAGAGCGACAGTCGGGTGGACTATAAAGCTGTAGAATCGCCCATACATCGCCATTTACCCACCTGGTTTACAAGCATAGGTTTTTATACGATAGCCACCCGAACCACCGCAAACTCTGCCGTTATATGTTAAGTTTAAGAGATCTCTAGCATTCCTTCCGAACCGAGTTCGCAAGCCAAGCGTGCGACGGAGCATACTGCAGCCTCGGCGATAGCATGTAACCCCCCCCCCCCCCCCCCTAGCGCTGTGCCATTTGAAGACCTCGATTTATAAAACGAGATAAAAGCACTAACTATATCAAATACGAGTTGGCTTGCACTTAGAATCCTGGTAATAACCAAGTGTCCCTATCCAACCAAGAGAAATCCAAGACTCGCGAATTAGAAAGTAATTAAAAGATTCCCAACGCTGCGAAACCGCTGAGGTTTCAAAAGATAAATCGGTCAGAAATGATAGAACCCATACACCGATACAGATAGGCCCAAAGCGAACAGTAAGTAATATGTCTTAGTTACGCCAGACTAGAGAAAGATAATTCCGAGATAAGAAATATAATAGATAAGAGCTAAAGGCACGATAAATAACCACAAAATGATCCAGTACTATCACAGCAGTCATGCTACACTTGAACCAGTCCGTCGAGCATCAGAAAGAAGTGTGGAAAGTAAGGTGCCGACCTAACGGTGGATTGCCATCAGTCAGGTGTTTGTAGAAGTCCAGTGTGTCTTAAGACCAGTATGTCTAGGTGCTGGGCGGTAGAGTGCGCGTCTCTGCTCTCTGTTGAGCTATTTGAGTGGAGGCAGCGCCTTTAACACAATTCACTGGAAAACTGGAGATCCTGATTGGATTCACACGGTGCTGACTTAAACAAGGACTCCGCAGCGCCTCCACCGTGGTGCCAGTCCCAACAAACAGCATGACCCTAGCAAAACTGGCCCGCAGATAGACTGAAGCTCTCTGCGCGTCTCGTTTATATCTCCAGTCTCACAGATAGGTAGAGACGGGAAGACTGCAGCAATCAGAGACAGGCTGCCAGATACAAAAAAAAGATAGCTTGGGATATAATGTGAAAATGATTGAGTGGAGAGGGAACAGCAGAGCCTTTGAACTCCGGCATTAACGCGCTAACTAAAAGCACGGCGGACTACATTCAAGGAAAGGAATGTGACACCGACCTTATACTCGTAGACATTTTTAAATTAAAGATGTACATACATTATAATGCGTTGTTGCAGGAAAATCAATGAGGCGATGCTGATAAACATTCATTCCACCTGTCGTGTGATGATTTCAGTTACTTTTGGGCGCGAACTGATCGGAATGAATACGCTTGAGGGCACAATGTGCAAAGTTTGGTGGGCACAGTTTAAACACTACTTTGCCTGCATTGTCTTATAAAGGTCGGGCGGCTTCCTCGCACTGACACGTTGCCCGCTTAAAAATGGTTGCTCTGAGTTCAGGTGCGCAGTTCAAATTTCTTTCATCAATCTTAGCCAAGTCGCTGGCGGTGTCCAAAGTCCGAACGATATTCGCCGCACAAAGATCTATAAATGCAAGGATTAAAATGAAAGAGAACATTTAAAGAGGTACAGTTTCACTAAATGTGGTCATTACAAGATCACTTCACGGTGTTTTCGTTTTAACTGGATATCCATATATTTTACCCCGGTGCACAGTTGTTAGAATCAGGGAGGGGGTCGGGACCGATTCAAGGACCCTTTGGAAAGCAAATGAGTCCGTCACCCTTTCCACACCAGAAAATTCAGACCCGGGCATTGAACAGCTGACTACAAACCAAGACAATGACACTTTCTCAATGCAGACCTAGTTTCAGAGCCCGCATCCCTCAAAGTGTAGTCTTATTCCAAACGCTCAAAATATTGTCTAGTCTTGCTCTGCAAGAACTGCCAGTCTCTGTGCTTCCTTCTTGCAGCAAGCCTGGCGTATTAAAAGCAACAATGCAGTTATCTCCATTTCTCGCTGGCATATCCCACACACAACCCGATCGATACTGCGGTTACTCTTTCAGAAATATCGATATTCAAGCGCCATCATATCTCTGGCAATGCGGGTGTTTAATTCTGACTCTTAAGTGGTTTGCAATGTGGTTACCATTATCCAACAACAGAGACATGCGTTTGATTTCGTTATCAGTTCTGTAAAATCCTTACGTCCGATCCTACGAGGGAGTTAAAATCTTTTAGTATCGCTCGCTGCTGGCTGCACGAGAAGAGCTAATTAATTAATAGTCTGTCCTGTTAATTTGTCTGCGACTGGATTCGAATATTTGTAAAAGTCTGTCGGTTTAGCTAAACCATCTCGGCGTCAGGGGCCTGACACCTTCCATTGACTTTCCAGGGGATCCTCCTTTGAACCTTGAAAGTAAGTGATAATTTACTCCCTGGGTTCATTACCCAAACTGCATAGCCGACAGAATGCAAATGGAAATAAACAAATAGTCAAATAATCACCATAGCGACTAAATAAATGTTTTAAGTTGTGGATGACAATGTAACGAGGCCGATTTTTGTGTGTTCTCATTCGTAAGAATGAAAATCGACCATACCTTGCCTATATTGCATTATAAAGTGTAACATCTTTACAGGTAAAATGTATGTATCGAAAACTAAACTCAACGATAATCGTGTTCAGGAAATGGTTCAGGAAATATGTTAAAAGTGTTATAATTGATGGAATAAGTGTGCTGCAACTAATATATATAACGGCATGGATCTAGTATATTTGTACATATGCATGTGTGTATGTGTTCACATAACACGAACCTGTTCACATAACAGTGCAGCTTGTTCTACAATCAAAGAGTTCATCCTAAATGCCTTAATTGTGCACTTGACTTGCATAAAAGTTTATTTTATGTGTTCATTCCGTGTGGTTGGTCGGCTTGTCATATAGATAACTCATCTAAAGCATAGTTTTTTTTTTAAACCTATAGAATATCCTTGCGGTTTGTACTGCTGACACGTTTAAAGTATTCCATTCTCGTGATTTTACCTGAATAACTTTTCTAAGATAGGTCCGAGAGTAATTTACACTTTGTTTTCTAAATGGCAAATCTGGTTGATTATTTCAGTACTGAAGGAGTGTGTAAAATTTACAGTAGAGGGGCAGGGAAGATTGCACCACCTCGGATGCGTGAATGCGAATTGATTGCCGAATGATTTTTGTTCGGTTTTAATTCCGATTGTTTCACGCGGTGAAGGATTGGGGGGGAAATGCTCTCCCGTATCGGTTATTTTTGCGCAGAAGGGGAAGGCTGAGACTTTGCACCGGGTTGAGTGGCTGGCACTTCCCTGCAGCCGAGCACGGCTGCGCCGCTTCCAAAACGAGTGTAGAGATTGTGGTGGTGCCGCGGTCAGTAGAAGAGTGATGAGGTGGCTGAACTAAACAGAACAAGCTGTGTGTGTTCTCCTCTGATAATAATGTAAAAGCATGGCACACAGGAATGAATGTTGGACGCCGTACTGTCTCCCCATCCGAGAGCTCTCTTGCATTTTAACAGGCTACAGGGAAGAAAGGAAAATAACATCAACAAATCCACACTCTCACGATAATTTACAGTACGCTTTAGCACAATTCAATCCAACGACTTACACACAAAATATCATTTATTATTTTATTCTGTCATTAACGCACGAACCACGCCATAACAACATTAGATTTTTGATATGTTTTCCGTGAAACATTCTCATTTCTTCATCCTAAACGATTACAATAATTGTGTGTTTCATGCAGTATTTATTCGATAGGAGGCAGACGAACATTGCATTAAAATGTACATTTTAATATGATTTTTAATGTGCAAAACGCTTTTGCAAGCATGCCTCTCGATTCAGCAATTATTGCATCGACATCCATGTTACAACGCTGTCCAGTGACACATCAGTTTCAAACCCAATCGTTGTACAATTCATTTGCGTTATTTAAATTTTTAAGAGGGAACCAACATTGAACAGTGAGATATTTCCACAAATGACCTGAAAACCAATGACATTGGCTGTTCGCTGCTCCGTCTGAGCATTACTGGTGATTGGCGCCAGATTTTGTGTAGCCACATTTTTTAAAATATTAGTGAGCTGAAATATGACTGTTAACGGTTAGAAATGAAATAAATAATGAAAGCGAGTGAAACGCAATGATTTAATCGAACTTCAGATTAGCGATTTACACGCGTGGTGACATTGATAACGCGGCTATCACTTTTTTTTAAATGATCTCGCGAAGTGTGTTTCTCTTTTCTAATTTGCTAAACTTTACAGAAAGTACACCGGAAAAATACGGCAACTCTTTTATGCATCGAAGGCACATACGTTTGTGTTCAAAATCATATATTCGGAGCAAAGCTCGTTTTAAAATAAATTGGGGTTAGTGTGCTGCATACAAGGTAATGAATAAAAGGTAATGTTTCCCGAATACATTATTTTGATTTACATTCACACTTTTAGATGCAACAGGATAAGGAAAGACTGATCCCATAAAATTTCTGCCAACGCAATCAAATTAGCGAAATTAAGACATTTTGCTCATATTCAGATAAAATAATGCTGTCTCTCTTTCGAAATTACAGTGGGTTGCAAAAGATGAATAATTTATCTGTTGTTCAGTGCAGTCGACGTGACATAGTTGATGCTGAAATAAATACATCAAATATTGGTGGTTTTATATAGTGGCTTTTTTGCTGTTGCTTAGTTTCACAGCTTGGCTACATTCTTGGCTTTTAATTAAACATCCAACCAATATCCCAAAGCAAAAATAACAACAGAGAGATGTTGGCATCAAAAAAGACGGAAGAGCGAAATATGGGAGAGATACACCATTCTCTGAGCGCCTTTATTATGAAACTGTATAACGGAAGGCATTAGTTATCCTCTTCAATTATTCATCAAATAAAATTAGGATCATGGCTGATTCCACTAAAAAAAACGTTGCATTCATATAAATCGCATTTCGGTTAGACCCTGAGCCGTCCCGCCCCCCCCCCCCCCCCCCCCCCCCCCCCCCTCCATTGAAGTTTCATACACTTAAAATGAAAATAATATATTACTATTCAACGTATCGAAAAATGCCTTAGATTCTACTTTTCAAGGCTGAAATTGGGGACAGTTTGAGTCACAAGTTCCGTTATAGATTCAGCTTTCTCTGAAAATCACGTGGCTGTGTTGGTCGGGTCGGTGGTTCAGCAAAATATTTATTTCCATGGGTGATGCTGGTCCTTTAAAGAAAAATAAGGAAACAAGGTTTTAAAATCTGTAGAGAACATGATTTCTGAAGTCAGAAGAAGGGTCTGGACCCGAAACGCTACCCATCCCTCCTCTCCAGAGATGCTGCCCGCCCCGCTGAGTTACTCCAGCATTTTGTGTATATCTTCGGTTTAAACCAGCATCTGTAGTTCCTTCCTACACAATGATTTCACCCAAGTTCTTCGACTATGGAAAACGCTTGGAGGCTTTAAGTTAGAAATGTTAAAATCAGCTAAATGTCTGTGTTAACTTTCACTGAGAAAGAAGCATGGACGAGTACGTATTTGGAAAATTAAACTAGTAATCTATTAATAATTATTTTTGCGTGGTGCATTTAACGAAACAAAACACAGACATATTCAATTGCAACTAATTGTTGACACGCCTTCCTTGAAAATATTTTACGTAGATACATTTGTGACTTATTCTTTTCATTTCTCATGTCACAGCAGAGTTCTAACCTGCTGAGTACCCCTTGTATTTTCTGCATTTATTTCAGATTTCTAACATTAACTGCTGTTTTCTTTATTTCTGTGGGATTGTTCTCAGTTACAAATATACTGTTTGAAAGGCTGAGTAACCCTCAGTTTCTAGAACATCAGTATCTGGTGATATAAAGAGACAGCAGCTGCTGGAATCTGGAGCAAAGATAAAACTGCTGGAAGAATTCAGCGAATCAAGCAGCATTCGTGAAGGCACACGAACGTCGACTTTTCGGATCGATAAATTGCATTAGCCTGATGCAGGATAGCGATCCGAAACGCCATCAAATAGCGGGTGGACATTGTAATATTAAAGAGTGGGTGAAATCAAAATCAGCCTTTGGAATCTGTCTCTTTCAAGCTTAGACACCACAGCCTTTGAAACAGCATTATATAGAAGGTTGATGTCGCATTATATATTGCTTAAAGAGGACTGGAGAATTGAATATAGATTCACTAAAGTTGAACATTTTAACGAAGATATTCGTGTGCAGGAGGGTTGGGTGTCAAAGATGAACTATATTGTCATCGATGGTAGTAGAATCACTATTTCTTTATGAGTCAACAGAATAGTAAATTAAAAATCTAGAAATAAAGAACTACAGATAGATACTGGTTTATACCAAAGAGAGACGGGAAGGGAATGGAAGGTTATGGTCTGAGCGCAGGTATATGGGACTAGGGGAGAATATGTGTTCGGCACGAACTAGAAGGGTGGAGATGGCCTGTTTCCGTGCTGTAATTGTCATATGGTTATATGGTCATTAGAGACACAAAGTGCTGGAGTAACTCAGCGGGTCAGGCAACATCACCGGCGAAAAATAATGGGTAACATTTCGGGTCGGGATCCTTCTTCAGACTGAGGTATCTAATAATTTCCAATTCCCGCAGGTAGAATTTCGTTATTTACAAAACCCCTACAAAGGTTACTTACTCTTAGATTTCAACACAAAAAGGACAATTTATGACATGCAATCGTTGGGGGGAAAATACCATAAATAAATGAATTTTAATATATTTTTTAATGTTTTTTTTAAATAAAAGAAACATCATTAACACAATAACGTAATGAAATAAATATAATAAAAGAAGCAGCCGACTGTTGATGAAAAATGAATATTAACGTTAATTTGCAAACTTTAATTTGATAACCATAACGCAAACTTTTTTCAAGTCCTCTTAGAACGCTACAGAATAGATTTTGGGGATACTTTGGGGCTACTCAAAAGCTAAAGTATATATTTTGCAAAGTTTTCGTCAACATTTTCAACCGATATAATACAGATCAACTAAAAGTATTTTTGAAATAGGGATTTGCATTTACATTGTCTCTGTGAAAAGGTGGCATTGAGTCTTACATTTAAATCTGCTCATCATCTTTGGGTGAAATATAATAAGCAGATTTTTGACTAAATCCAAATATATATAAGTAAACGGAATATCGTATCTTCCCATGTTCTACGGAAGGTAAACAAGGAGAAGGAACAAAGATAGAGTTGGCGCTAGCACTGTCATAGGTCATCTTATCTTTCCATTATTTCCAATCCAGATATAAACCAAACAGCTAGTGCTTTCTTCTTCCATGCAAAATAATCCTTTAAACGGACCTCTCTTTTGATCCCGTGTCTCAATTTTTCGCTAAGTACATTCCTATCTGACTCACGTAAAGTCAGACTTTCTGTTCTGTAGTCAGAAAGGGTTCTGCTCTTTTTCGTCAGGTCCCTGTGTAAAACAAAATAGTCACAGTGTAACTGATAGTTGTGACCTCCCACGTGTGTAGTTGTTCTACAGGATGACCAAATTCTGGGTGGAAGGAAAATTCCAATTTGTTAACATTTCCTGTGCTTCATTGTCAGGGCATTGTCAAAAGTTACTTGTTTTAGAATGGGATCATGTGAATTTGAGTGAATAATATAAATATTGTTTACAGCCTAGAGCTAAAGCAGTAAACTATTGACCTGAAGGTTACAGATACTCAAGAGAACGTATATAATCCCTGAGTAATTCTGAACATTGGTTAGTTCTGAGGCAGATAGTAGAGTTGTGTAATTAATAGTTTATCCACAATAGTTTATCCATAAGACCAGAATTTAAAGTCACTAGCTGTAATTTTAAAGTTAATGTCATATCATATTCATTTTAAGTGAAAAGTTTACATCTATTTGGTATGAACAGCCAAATAGAGATTAAGCATCAGAAATGTCTAATTATTAATGTCATTTAGAAGGAAACTTTTAATATTGATTGTTCAACATTGTTCAATATTTAATATTTTTATCAATGAGAAAAGTTGATTTCTTATACAATGGTGTGACAAAATTTGACATGGCATACTGTAATTGGATCAATAACTATTTTAAATCCTAAATTTTACAAAACTGCAAGGTAAGCTCGTATTCAGTGTATCATTCCATTACCATTTTTATAATAATAACCTGCAATTCATGATCACAATATTTAACTGAGAATCAAAAACAGAAAACATATGCTTTCTCAACTGCTGCAGAATAAATAGACCTGTGCATTCTACTTGAATACAAAACTGGTTCATTTTTTTTATCCAATACATCAAGATGAAAATTTTTTAATCACATTGCAATTAGCAAATGTAGGAGATTTCCGAAAGAAAGATTTACACCATCTTACATGTAAACTGACTTTTGTTTTAGTATCGACAATGGAACGTGAACTTATACATTAAACTTAAATATTTTAATTTACCTGTGGACGTATTACCAAGATCACAATATGCAGTTTTTTAATTGGTTTGCTATGATCAGTGAACATGCACAATAAAGCTATTTTGTTTTGAAGAAGTGATTTTGCTCAGACTTGGTGTGTTTCCCAGTGCTTTTGTTTTCAATATATCTTAGTCCCACTGCTTAGAACCTAAAACATTAGAACTACAAAGCATTTCATATCTCAGTCACAGGCACCATTTTGTGTTAACAGTGTAGGTTCACCCAGAGAACATTGGCATGCTTATTGTGATAGAAACGCCCATAATATCGGAACTTACATCCAAGTTTGCTAGCAGGAGAAACCAATTAACAATTAAACATTTGTGAGTTTTGTTTTCGTTATCAATTTGGCTTGAATTAGTGTGATGTACAATTGGATATTTCTTATCCTGGTAGATGATTTTGGAGTTTCTCAGTCATTCCCTCTAAAGATACCACAGAGAGAGAAAGAGAAAGATAATGTGATAGGAGGAGAGAAAGAATCTCCTCCAGTATATGGACACTATGGCTAGTTAGCAAAATATTTTCATGGAAATTATAATGCCCTGAAACTCCACAATTTGTAACCACATTATGATTTTGCTTTCCAAAGAGGAATATTTAAGTCAATGCCAACCACGAGTCTCCATAGAAATGTAAACATTGAAATGGACTATTTTGGGAGACGGAGTTTGCAGATGCGCCTACTTCACATATTACTTTATGTTGTCCTGTCATCGTATGTACAATGTGTCATTGTTTCTGTTTATTTATCCACTTACTATCAGCTGAATCTGTTTGGCAATCTGTCCAGTGATCGGCTAATGACATTTTTATTCTATTCCTTCCCAAAGCTGACAAAGATCATGTGAAAATTTGCAGTTTAACAAGTAGGCTGAAATCTGTGGCAAGAGATTGCTGTTCAATCACCTTGTGTACCTTGCTGCTGAGCAAATAAAGATATGCTTTGCAACAAAAAAAAAACAGATCATTGTCTTACCAGTGCAAAAGATGCTGTATTTGGAATATAATAATGACAGGAATACCAAACAAGGCCAGATAATGGTTGTAAAATGTTACGTTTGGAACATTAGAATTTATTTGACTTAGATCAGGCAATTGAGGTGGTTTAATGTGTTGAAGTGGTTATGCTCTGACCGGGTATATGTTTTTTGGACTAAATTCCCAGATGTCCATCCATTACATTTCCATTGGAAACGTGGAGCCTTATACTTCATGGAACAAATAACAAAAGAAAAATGGTAAACGTGACAATTTGGTATAAATTATTGAGCAGTTTATTTTCAATATAGTTTATTATTGCATGGTGATGCTACCAAAGTTTATTTAAAAAATCCATACTACAGTTCTGTTAAGTTCAAAAGCTATGAGTTAATGAAAAGCAAAAAGAAATTGCAAATTCTGGAAATCAAGAACTCAGCAGGTCAGACAGTATCTGTGAAATGAGAAACGGCCAATAATTTGGCATGGTTTTGGCCTAGTTGATGTTTAAATTGGGGATAATATGTGGTAAATATTTGTTCTGCATTTTCTAATAATAATTATAGAATTTATACTGTATAAGTGATTTTTGCACAATAATGCAACATTTGATAATAGTATTTTTATCAAGGGTATAAGTGCTTTCTTTTTACTTAACTTTGTCAAGAATTTTTGAGCTTGGTATATTGAGAAATTTTGGTGCAAGCAACAGAATCCATAAAACATTTACGAACACATTTCCCAGATTAGGGAAAATGCATTGGAACAGAAAGATTTCCAGTGTCAGGGGTGAGCCTGAGTAGAGAAATACATTTTTCCATTTCTTAATTGTGTCCCTTAGCCAAAGTGAAAATATAAATGTAAATGTGGAAGATTGTTTACTTTGGTGCATACCTGTCAGGAATTGGCTCTACAACTCATTTATAAAGATTCTTTACAAGCACAAGAGAGGCAGGACACTTTTATCGGATTAGTTTATTCTGCTTTCAAACATGGGCCATTGAATTACAGGATAATGTGAAAACAGGGTGAATCAATCAAATCTCTTCAAGTGCATTTGTGATAAATTCAACAAATAATCATCTTGCTTGATAACAAATAAGGAATTTTATTTAATTTAATTGATCATACAAATTAAGCAGGCAATTATTTCATCCTTCTCAGAATGAGAAGATGATCACTATCAGTGCTGTTATAATATATTTTGATAATACCAATGATGAGGAGCATTAGAATTAGGTCAATAGCTATAGACTGGATTAACAACAATAGCAAATTCAGGTCATTTGCTGATTGTGCTTTAATAAAATTCTTCACAAAATTACCATCCAATTTACCTCTGGGAAATGCTTTCATTTTGCATTACCCACTGCTCATCCTCACCCTTGCACTTAATTTTACATATGCAACTATTCCAAAGCTTTCTCAACTAATATTTTATAATCCTGCATCTGTAATTATAAACTCACCCAAACTCACTCACATTTAATTTCCTTTGTCTATCATTACAGTGCTCATTAATTTACTCCGGCTTTTGGGCCAACCATGACTTTAAATTCCCTAGCCTTATTTTCAAAGCAATTGATGGCTTTAATCAATTTTTATCCCTCCAACCTATTCCAAAACTATAATATTTGGAATTCTAAGTCTTGTGTTCGAAGTCTTCCATAGAATATTACTCTCATTTTAAATTGTCCCAAAATTAGCCTCATACCTTCAATTGTCCAGGATCCAAGATTTAGAATGTTCCTTATATTAATTCAAGCTCTCTGAGTGTCAGCTTCTTAATGGAGATCCTCATGGAATGCCTTTTGGATCAAGCTTTTGTACATCAGTCTCAGCACTTACAATGATTATGCACCTGCATTATCATTTTCACATAAAATGGACTATATAAAGGCATCATTCTTTATCTTTGGTTATGTGAATGATTAAATGACTCCAGAAGCCTTTGATTGGTATTTTACATTGTATAAAATCTGTGTTTTGTTTTAATACATGTTTTATTATTGACATAGCTTTCTTAGAGGTGCAATTCCAATGTTAATTGAAGTGAAGCTCTGGAACCATTTTTTAAATGATTATAAATATTCTATGTTAATTCACAAATTTTATTTCCAACAAGCAGTCTTTTTATTTGTACAGAAAAGGCAACTTTGACAGTCACACAAGTGACAGAGTTTTGATATTTGAAAAACACTATGCAGGGCTATTTATTCAAGATTGAATTACCACAATCCTTAAAAGTTCCTAAGACAAGAGAAGTGTTATGGGGTTGCGAAGTGGCACAGGGGTAGAGACCCGGGTTCGATCCCCATACCCCAGGCGCTGTCTGTATGGTGTTTATAAGTTCTCCCTGTGACAATGTGGGTTTTCTCTGGGTGCTCTGGTTTCCTCCCACAGTCTAAAAGATTTGCGTGTTGTAGGTAAATTGGCTTCTGTAAACTCTGCCTAATGTGTAGGATAGAACTAATGCACATAGATTGCAGCTCTCCCTAGACTCGGTGGGCCAAAGGGCCTGTTTTCACACTATATTTCTGAACTAAATTGCTGGTTAGATATAGTTTCAACAATTGCAATCTCTTGGCATTTATTTGTTTGCCTAAGAATTTTGCATTGGTTTTCCAGAAGTGGCTGAACATTTTTTTTTCTGTTTCTTGCCTGACAGATGATTTATGGTGGTTCCTGTGTTTAATAAATGGTTTTTGACATTTAGAATTGATTGAATGAGAAGATTTGATGAATCTGCATGAAAATAAACATGAAAAAAATCAGTATACATTTTGAGCAGTTTGTGATATATTACTTAGGCAATTGCCATTATAAATGTAGCCACAAAAGTTTATACTCGAAAGACTTAATACAAAATTATGAAGTTTAATAAAATGAAATGTTGTAGATGAAAAGTGCTTAGAGAATATCTATATAACTAAAACTGTTTATGGAAAGACAGGGTGGGTATAATTTGAGAGGGGAACATAATTTAAAAAAAACTCAATGTCAGAACAACTCTTAAAAGTCATAGCAATCTGTGGGGTGAATTTGTGGAATGGTCTGGAACAGGAGATATAACTTAGCACAAACATAATTCAGTTTAAAAAGATGTACAAAAACACTTTTTTAAAAGGAAATTGGGATGAGGATAGGTGATTGTGAGTGGGATATTTGTTATACTGATTATATTGGGAAGGGTGGTTATAAGGTGATGGGTTGTATATATGACTAAGATATACTGTATAGTATATGAGGGTTTATTCTTTTTTTTTCTTTGTAAATATTTGATTAGTGTATAAATGTAAATAATTTGGTGTACATATAGCTGCCTGTGTGCATATGGTGTACATATAGCTGCCGGTGTGCATATGGTGTACATATAGCTGCCGGTGTGCATATGGTGTACATATAGCTGCTGGTGTACATATGATGTACATATAGCTGCTGAATTTGTATAGATATTGTTTATGACACTTTAATAAGGGTATTGTTTTTTAATACACTTGGCTTCTTCCTGCTATCTTTTCGGACACATACGATTTCAAATAAAAAGTTATTTGATAGATCCTGTCTGCGCTGTATATTGATTTTAGAAAAATCGCTACTGTATACATCGCTATGATTTTTGGCCATCTTACTCACAGTCCTCCTCTGCTAAGGCAGCCTCTTTTTTTCTGTTCGAAAAATAAATTGAATGAGTGTTTAAAAATCTTGGGATCATCTGATTGACCACTTGCCTGTCTGCGCTGTAACGCCCCTATTGGGGGGGGGGGGGGGGGGCAGGACTATAAAATCGATACTGTATACATCGCTATGATTTTTGGCCATCTTACTCACAGTCCTCCTCTGCTAAGGCAGCCTCAAGGATTTTTCTGATCGATGAAAAATGAAATTGTTTGGAGTGTTTAACAAAGTGAGTCTACTGAACAGTGAGTCTGCAATGGAAATGAAATGAAAATGAGATGAGTTGTTTGGCCTGCCCTGTGCTTGAAACTGAAATGGTAATGGCAATGAAATGAAATGAAAATGAGATGAGTTGTTTGGCCTGCCCTGTACTTGAAACTGAAATGGCTATGGAACTGAAATGGCAATGGAAATGAAATGAAAAGAAAATGAGATGAGTTGTTTGGCCTGCCCTGTGCTTGAAACGGAAATGGCAATGGAAATGAATTGAAATGAAAATGAAATTAGTTGTTTGACCTGCCCTGTGCTTGAAACTGAAATGGCAATGGGAATAAAATGAAATGAAAATGAGATGAGTTGTTTGGCCTTCCCTGTGCTTGAAACTGAAATGGCAATGGAAATGAAATGAAATGAAATGTTGTTTGGCCTGCCTGAAACCACTCATTTCGGCTCGTATTAGCCCAGGAATAACATTTTGGCCCAAAAGGCCCGTGCCAGGCCAGGAAAAGTCCAGAAAAGGTGCCTTTCACTGAGATTTCACTCAGAATTTTTTTAAGAGTCCCTTCAACCCACCAGGCCTGTACTAGCCCAGGAGGAGACCCTTTGGCTCATAAGTAAGTATTCCTCCTGCAAGTATTAAACGCACCCCATTATTTTTCTCCCTCCCTTCATTGGCTCCCTGTGAGATCCAGGCCAGGATAGACTTTCCTCCTTCATTGCTGTGATCTACAGAAATAGATGAAAAATGTCTAAAATTGATTCTCCACCCTCTCCCCCTTCTCTCTGACGGAGTCTCTCACCTGTTTTGGGCAGAATTTCTGGCAGTTTCTAAGCTGCCAGTCCACCAGCCCTGAGTGACTGAGCTGCCAACCTACCAGCCCTGAGTGACTGAGTTGCCAGCCTACCAGGACTGAGTGAGTGAGCTGCTAGCCCACCAGGCCTGAGTGAGTGAGGTGCCAGCCCACCAGGCCTGAGTGACTGAGCTGCTAGCCCACCAGGCCTGAGTGACTGAGCTGCCAGCCCACCAGGCCTGAGTGAGTGAGCTGCCAGCCCACCAGGCCTGAGTGACTGAGCTGCCAGCCCACCATGCCTGAGTGACTGAGCTGCCAGCCCACCAGGCCTGAGTGACTGAGCTGCCAGCCCAAGAATCCATTCAGCCCACAATGTCCATACTAGCCCTCTGGAAACCAGTCCCTTCAGCCCACAACCCCATACTAGTGCTCCAGAAAGCCCCCCCCCCCCCCCCCCACTGGCCACCAATATTGGAATTGGTGGAGAGGTGGAACATTGCATTGGGGGACCAGCCCTCCCGTGTGAACATGGGACCCAACAGGTCCCACTTAGTCTAGATATTCCATAAAATTAAGACAGCTTTGTTTTTCATCAATGTGAATGAGATTGTCTATATTAATTGAACACACCTGCACATATGTAAATATATGTAGCCCAATACTTGACTGTTCCAACTTGCATAATTCCTATAGATATTCTTACAGGTCTCGTGTTGTTAAGTATGCAATGGCATAGCTCATGTCATTTGCAATAAAAGCTCTTGTAATGTGGAGAATTCCTGAATACAAGTATATTACCAATCTTTCTGAAGTTAATACCCTCGGACTATCCTTGATCGGACTTTACTGGTTTTACTTTGCACTAAACATTATTCCCTTATCATATATCTATACACTGTAAATGCCTCAATTGTAATCATGTTTTGTTTTTCCGCTGACTGGTTCACACGCAACAAAAAGCTTTTCACTGTACCTCGGTACACGAGACAATAAACTGAAACTGAAGACTGGTGCTGGAGGCTGGCAATTTGATTCCGTTTGCAGCCAGGTCTTGAATAGACTTACGATTCAAATGTCACAACTTGCCTTCATGGAATACATCTATAAAATGAATTAAAATGCAGTGCTTCCTCACATATCACTTAAAAACAAATATGAATATCCCACTTCCAGCTGCACATTAATTTCCAGGATGTGGTTGTCACTGGCTGATACAGGAAGAACTCCAGCATGTAGTGCACTGGGTGTTTGTGTACTCTGGCTCTGTACACAGCCTGATGCAATCGCACACAAATTTGTCCATGAAGATGGAACATGTCAGCTCATACAGGGTTAGCAGCTTTCCCTCTCTCTTCCTTCGAAACCCTTCAAGACAGAGGACAGGAAGTTCTGGGAGGCTGTGTGCTGCTTTGACTTTTCTGTCACATAGACCAGCATGGAGGCATTTGCCAGGTCCTCAGTTTGTTCAGCTGTGAAGATTGTTAATAAGTCATCCTTTTCGTTAAGGACCCGGATCACAGAGCTCCTGCGGTGAACCATTGGAAGAAACGGCATGAGAACCCCTCACCTTGCTCCACGGAGCAGCCTCTGGATCTGGAGACGATCTCAGAAGATTCCCAAGCAAAGTGCGTCTCTATGATTTACTCCTCTTTATCCACTTCTATCAACTGCAGCAGGATCAGACTCTGCATGCTTTTCTAGAGTTGATGCATTTTACATAGAAACATAGAAACATAGAAATTAGGTGCAGGAGTAGGCCATTCGGCCCTTCGAGCCTGCACCGCCATTCAATATGATCATGGCTGATCATCCAACTCAGTATCCCGTACCTGCCTTCTCTCCATACCCCCTGATCCCCTTAGCCACAAGGGCCACATCTAACTCCCTCTTAAATGATAGCCAATGAACTGGCCTCAACTACCCTCTGTGGCAGAGAGTTCCAGAGATTCACCACTCTCAGTGTGAAAAAAGTTGGGTCTCTCATCTCGGTTTTAAAGGATTTCCCCTTTATCCTTAAGCTGTGACCCCTTGTCCTGGACTTCCCTAACATCGGGAACAATCTTCCTGCATCTAGCCTGTCCAACCCCTTAAGAATTTTGTAAGTTTCTATAAGACCCCCCTCTCAATCTTCTAAATTCTAGAGAGTATAAACCAAGTCTATCCAGTCTTTTTTCTTCATAAGACAGTCCTGACATCCCAGGAATCAGTCTGGTGAACCGTCTCTGCACTCCCTCTATGGCAATAATGTCCTTCCTCAGATTTGGAGACCAAAACTGTACGCAATACTCCAGGTGTGGTCTCACCAAGACCCTGTACAACTGCAGTAGAACCTCTCTGCTCCTATACTCAAATCCTTTTGCAATGAAAGCTAACATACCATTCGCTTTCTTTACTGCCTGCTGCACCTGCATGCCTACCTTCAATGACTGGTGTACCATGACACCCAGGTCTCGCTGCATCTCCCCCTTTCCCAATCGGCCACCATTTTATTTTGACTCTCTTTCATTTTCTAAACATCTCACAGGATGAAGAACCTTTTGATATTCTCCTGGAATTCTAACCACTAGGGAGTTAGAACAAATCTTCATAGTTTGCCAATCTGTGTAGTCCCTCTTCAGTTCCTTGCTGTTTACTGAGGTTGTCAGTTTACCGTTCATCTTCCTTCTCTCCCTGCCAGTACCCTCATCTTCCTATTGGTGATAATCAGCCTGAAGGAGACACTGGTCAGATTTGAAGACCAGCTTGATATCAATGGTTTGGACCAGGAATGATTTGGTCTCGACCGAGCCATCTGGTCTTGTTCAGATGAATTGACATGGTGTGCAGTAAGGAACTGCAGATGCTAGTTTAAACCAAGGATAGAAACAAAATGATGGAATAACCCAGCGGGGCAGTCAGCGTCTCTGGAGAGAAGGAATGGGTGATGTTTCGGGTTGAGACCCTTCTTCAGACATGGTGCTCCATTCACATGGTTGTTGAAGACAAGACACACAGCATCTTTTACTTGTTCCATCTGTAGCTCAAGAGGTGATATCCGGGTTTGCTGGTGGCCCTGCCAGACCATCCATGATCACTGACGATGCAGTTGAAGTCAACAATACTCATGGAGATCTCCACTGCAACGTCGTGAAGAGCTGCTGGAAGAGAGCAAGCTGTTTGTTACATAGAACATAGTAAAGTATAACCATGGAATGTGCCCTTCGGCCCACAATGTCTGTGCTGGTGGTAGTTCGTGCATAAAGCATTGCATAGCCGCCTTGACCTTTGACTGAACTGAACTGAACTAAACTGAACTGAATCACGACACATCAAAAAGTACGTTTCCATCTGTGAACATTGACTGAAGTGACCTTTATGTCCATTGTTTTGAAGATTTAAAGTTGCATTACCACAGTTTATTATTCTGTGCCAACATGCCCAAAGCTTGTGTGAATGGTGGTACTTATTTTGGGCTGAGGTACATGCTCTGATCACCCCAAGGGGTGGGTTCCCCGTGTGGTGAAGTTAATGGTATTTCTGAGGGGAGATAAGCTTGGTTCTCCATACCTGCTGCCTCCACTACTGCTACTCTTTGTCACTACTCTCAGTCTCCACGTATTAGGTCACTCTGGGCACAGGACCACTCCCTGTCGCATGGAGCTTTAACTTATTTCAAAGTAAACTTTATTCATTTAAATATGTACAAGACATTTTTTTGAAACTGCATAGCTTTCTTTGCAGTCTCATCACACGAGTCATCTGCTCTATACAATCGTAGCATTAATGATTCTATACATTTGTAGTGTTAGCACATTCCGTTTAGTTTAGTTTAGTTCAGAGATACAGTTCAGAAACCGGTCCTTCAGCCCCCCAAGTCTATGCTGACCAACCATTCTCGCACACTAACGCCATCCTAGTCACACTAGGGACACTTTACAATTATACCAAGCCTATTAGCCTACAAACTTGTCTTTGGAATGTGGGATAAACCGGAGATCCTAGAGAAAACCCATGCAGCACCTCTGGCACTGTAAGGCAGCAACTCTACCGCTGCCACTGTGCCACCCTGAGCATCATTGCAATTTATGTGGGCTCCTAGGATGAAACAATGTCAGGTGTTTGGGAGACTTCAACAAGGGGCTTAGCTTTTAAACATTTAGTGGCTGAAGGATCCAGGTGCAGTCCTACATGACAAAGCCTTTGTGTCGGCTGCACCAAGCTTCAATCATCCCTCAGCACATACTTCTGTAGCCTGGAATGGCCCATGTGGCAGCCTTTCTTTAAGGACATCATGTGAGGCTGGAAAACCAACAGATTTCAGGGACACTAAAGTCACCAGGTTGATGATCTTCGAGCAGCGCTTAATGTTATCTAAGATCATGTCCTTGGATTCTACACCCAACTTGATGAAGCTACACACAAAGGTGGCCATCAGGATTAGGGCATTATGCAATGTGTTTCCCCCCTCCCCCTCCCCCTTTCGCTTCTGGGGACATGCATCATGACCCGATGACCACCTTGACCATCTGAGATCCCCTTATGGTATAGAGAATGACTCGGTGACTGCCACAGCAGAGGAGAGGGGCCTAGGCCACACCATCAGCAAGTACAGCAACATCAAGAGCATCTTGAACCTGGTTATTACCAGTCATCAAGATGGAACACTGCTCCTGCATCTACACCTCAGTAAGAATTTCATTGCCCTATCTGGAATATATGACAATAAAACACTCTTGACTCTTGGCCTATCCGCTCTAGTCAATGGAGTCAGCTTGAGCTGGAGTGCAGGCCCTCCTTTTAGCTCGTAGTCAATAAATTGAATGTCTGGTTGTTGTTTTCTACACCCTCTGGGTGTCATTTTAATAATAAAATGATCCAATTCGTTCTCGGTATTCTGGGTGGAATAAAAGCAGACACAATATGTCCTCCCCAGGTTTGTTTGGGAACTGTTCAATTGGCTCCACTTTCCAAGATCATGTTATCTTCCTTCACAGCTGTGCAGATCACTTGACTGCCTTCAACAATCTCTGCTTCCATTAACGTGAAAGCAATGAAAATGATCACCTGGTGGTCCACTGATGGTCTCCTGAGCTCTGGTTGTAACTCTGGCAAGAAAGCACAGGGGTTGGTTGCAGTTTAAAAGGCAGTTTACACTCTAACCACAGGATTTTAGCTGGACTTTGGCTGAAGTCATGGTGGGAGATTAGAAGTGCTCTCTCAAAGTTCAGCTGCTTGGGAGGATGACAGTGGGTGGGGGAGGGGACTGCTCAGTGTATGAGTCAAGGCAGCAACAGCTTAAAGAATTTTTATTTTGGTGGAGTGTGATTGGATGGAAAGTAGAAACAGTGATTAAAGAGATAGATAGAAAGTAAGTAATTAGAAGGAAAAATGAGACTTAAAAATGATTTAACAAACATAACATTTAGAGCTAAAGCTACAGATTAAAAAAAAAAACTTATAATGGTTATTTTTGATGATGTGTGAACTTACCAACTTAGTTCTGCTTTGTTGAACAATGCCGACTTTTTCCAGCAGTTCTGATCAAATCATTTGTGTTCAGTTTTTGAAACTGAGTCCAGTATCATAGTGAAGATAGACTCAAAAAGCTGGAGTATCTCAGCGGGGGACAGGCAGCATCTCTACAGAGAAGGAATGGGTGACATAGAAAATAGGTGCAAGAGGAGGCCATTTGGCCCTTCGAGCCTGCACCACACGTTTTGGTCGAGACCCTTCATCCATTCCTTCTCTCCAGTGATGCTGCCTGTCCCGCTGAGTTACTCCAGCTTTTTGTGTTTATCTTCGGTTTAAACCAACATCTGCAGTTGCTTCCTACGCCCAGTATTATAGTGACAGACCGAAGCCCACGGCTACTGTACTGGACCCATGTTGTGACAAAGCCCTGCCCAGAGGTACTGCACCCTTGTTATAATGACAGAGCCATTGCCAGAGGCACTATTACCATGTTACAATGACAAACCTATGCTCAGATGCACAGTAACAATGATACCCACCAGTACTGTAATTAGGTTATAATGATATTCCTGTATCCAGAGCAGCTGTAACTATGTTATAGTGACAGACCTGTATCCAGATGCACTGAAACAATAATATATAGTGACAGACCTGTGTTCAGAGGGACTTTAACCGTTATAGTGACAGACCTGTGTCCAACAATACCGTACTCACATTGTAATAGCAGATTCCCGTGCTCAACAGCATGATACCCTGGGTCTACAACAGACTTCAATCCGGACACATACACAAAAAATAAGACTGGGCTCAAAACGGGGATGGCTGGTCGCAAGCGATGTCTGGTGGGATGGGAGATTGCAACCTTCACGTGGTCCATCCTGTTTCGACGAATGCAATCAATCCGACGTGCACAAACAAATAGATCAAATAGAACAACTTGTCCTACAACTTTATGCTGTGCACGCCATACGCAAGAAGAAGTAGAAGCGATGGCCAATCAGCTTATCTATGTCCGAGCCCCAAACCCAGTCTGATCTCTTTCTTCCAGGCACATCGTGTCCATGAGCATCTGATCTCTGCCTAATATGGTCCCTGCTACCTAGTCCAGTCTGGGTCTGATGCCACACTATCTAGTCCCTGCTGCTGCCTGGTCCAGCCTGGTTCTTGGATTCTGGGTCATCAAAGTACCAGAACAATCTCCTTGATGTACTCGCCAATCTATCTGTGTTGGATTAACTGCTCATGGTAAAATGAGTAGAGGTCACCTTGTGGAAACCTGTGTAAAGTCCCATCTCCATGTGAAGACTTCAGGAGCACAGGAATACTGCCTCCTCCAAGTCCCACATCACCCTAACTTGGAAATATACAGTATTGCCATTCCCTTGTCATTACTAGGCTAAATCCTGAAACTGCCTACATGACGGATTATAGAGTGTATTTGCCAAAAGACCTCTAATTGTTCAAGAAGACGCTACTACCTCCTCGAAGATAATTAAGAGATTGACGATAAATGCTGGACAATAAATATCCCATGTGCTGGATCCTGCATTGTGGATCTTGGGATTAGACCCAGCTTTGGCTAGACTCGTGGAACATGACCATGACATGGCAGAGCTCCAGGAACTGGGCTCAGTGCGGGGAAATCCCACTGACCAGACCTAAAGTGGCATGGTTTAGTAGAGTAGAGTTGCTGCCTTACAGCGCCAGAGACCCGGGTTCAATCTTGATTACAGATGCTGACTGCACGGAGTTTGTACGTTCTCCCTGTGACTGCGTTGGTTTTCTTCGGATGCTCCGGTTTCCTCCCACACTCCAAAGACGTACAGGTTTCTAGGTTAATTGGCTTCTGCAAATTGTAAATTGTCAATTGTCCCTAGAGTGTGGGATTGTTCTAGTATTCAGAGTGATCGCTGGTCAGCGCGGACTCGCTGGGCCGAAGGACCTGTTTCCATGCTGTATGTCTAAAGTCTAAAGTCGGAATGATCTAGTGTCCAACATAGTGACGGGTGAACCCCAGTGGCCAGAACCAGTGTTGTAGGATGGAACTGCAAATGCTGGTTTAAACCGAAGAGAGACACAAAATGCAGGAGTAATTCAACGGGACAGGCAGCATCTCTGGAGCGAAGGAATGGGTGATGTTTCGGGTCGAGACCCTCCTTCAGACCTTACCCAGTTTTGGTTCATCCTCAGTGGCCAGACCCAGTCTGAGTTGACTCCCCTCAGTGATTAGAGCCAATGTTATAAGTTCCAGAGAGATCGGGAAAGTCGAGTCCTACCTGTGACACTAACTGCAGCCTGCAACATGTTCCCGAGCACACACTCTGATGGGAGCCACATCCCAATAACCTCCACTTCTGTGAGGGTTGGTGCCCTGTACCACTGCCACAAGAACAGCTGATTTTTCCACCAAGTGCCTAATTTATTGCTGGACGGAATCTTTGGTAACCCTTGTCAGGCTGATTCTAGGATGGATGACCAGACCAACACATCTGGCCTATTCATTGTTCATAAGTATGCTAATATGCTAATGGAAGTATGTAGGGTATGGTAATCTATGATGAACATTTCTGGTGCTGTGTAGTTTTATTATTGTTCAGGTGATATGAAGCCAGAAAATCTAATCAACTCTTCTCACATCTGAAGAGAACACAATGGTCTCCAAATTGCATCAGGCAGTATTGGCAGCTGACCAATACTTGCACAAAGTCCATATTCCTACTTACTTTGTTTAAGAAGGAACTGCAGATGCAGGAAAATGGAAGGTAGACAAAAGTGCTGGAGAAACTCAGCGGGTGCGGCAGCATCTATGGAGTGAAGGAAATAGGCAACGTTTCGGGCGAAACGTTGCCTATTTCCTTCGCTCCATTGCCGCAGGCCGAGTTTCTCCAGTACTTTTGTCTACCCTTACTTTGTCCAGGAAGGAACTGCAGATACTCTCAAAATGCTGGAGTAACTGAGCGGGTGCATCCTGGGTTGACACCCCTGTTGAAACGTCACCCATTCCTTCTCTCTAGAGATGCATTTTTGAGTTTGTCTATCATTCCTACTTACTTTAAATGCTACTCTTCATTAAAACAATCAACAGAACACCACATACATGCAACAGGCAGAAATGGTCTTGTCATCAGTAACTTTGAGACATATTGATTGTGAGACAGTGCCTTAAACAAACCGTGAAAGAGTTCTGTTCAGTAAGTTGATTGTCTTTCACCTTTATTTAATTACCAGACAAAGCATCCAATTGAATACACTGCTGGTTGTTTGTACAAATTGTCTGGATAGCTCATGGATAAGAACTCAGACAGTTACCTAAAAAGTTAGATAAACGCTCAGCTGTTGCCGAGCGTTTTGAGATACACATTCTGCATTGTAACCTTCAGTAAGTGGTCTGTGCATCATCCCTAAACTAAGAAAAATGTTCCCATGGTGTATGGAATTAGGGATTCATCCTAGGAAGGCATGGCAGATCTCTGCCTTGTAGGGAAACCATGTCTCACCTTGTGTAATCTTGAGGGACTGAAGCTTCCGGGAAGGACTTCAATGGATTAGTAGCAACCAATATTTGTTAGACAATGTAATGTTGCACCTCATTTTCACCTGATTGTCACAAGGAAGCCAAATGACTGAATGACTGTGAGGGAGACAGACACATTAATGCTCCCCAATTAATGCTTTAATTCTCACCCAATGGAATTTTAGGCATGTCTATAAGAAGACTCAGACTTTACTCAATCAAAGTGGGGGGATGTTTAACTAAATTTATAAATTAAAGCTATGCATCATTTTCTGAAAATCCACCATCTCAGTTACATAATTTCAAAGAATGCTATTTATTAAAAATTGCGGATGCCTAGAATCATACAGCACGGAAACAGGCCCTTCTACATACACCGGCCAACATCAAGAGTCAAGAGTCAATTTAATTGTCATTTGGACTCCTGGAGGTTCAAACGAAATGCCGTTTCTGCAGCCATACATTACACACAAATAGACCCCAAACACAACATAATTACATTTTACATAAACATCCATCACATAGCTGTGATGGAAGGCCAAAAAAACTTATCTCTCCACTGCACTCTCCCCCCCCCGATGTCAGACAAAGTCAAAGCCCCGGCTGGCGATGTTCCGCGGCCATTGAAGCCACGCAGGTATGCTAGTCCACACCGGGTCCTGGTTTGGCCCCCATATTTCGCAAAGTCCCGCGGCCAAACCTGTCCAATCCATGTCTAACTGTTTCTTAAATCGCCGTTGCAGGAGCCCCGTTAGTCCCTGCCTCAAATACCTCCTCAAATAAAACAGAAAATGCTAGAAACATACAGCAGGCCAGGATTTTATTACGTAATTTCAAAGATGCTGTTGAGGTGAGACTGCTTTCAGGGAGATTCAGATCGGTTTTGGCCTATGATTATGCGAGTACTAAAATGTGGCTGAGAAGTTTCTAGTCTTATCATCATCTGCCTCGTCTGCGAAGAGAAGAAATGCCAGGTTACTTAGAAGGTAGACAAAAATGCTGGAGAAACTCAGCTGGTGAGGTAGCATCTATGGAGTGAAGGAACTAGACAACGTTTCGGGTCGAAACCCTTCTTCAGATGCCTTCATTGTTCTAAACAAGAAGCCATCCAATTCACTACACAGTAAATCCAGGTCAAATGAAAAGAGCTGCAGCAACCACAGTACGTAGCTTTTATCAGCCTCACAAAAGCCTTTTACTCCATAAATTCAGAGGGATTATAGAAAATTCTTTTCAAATTTAGTTATCCCGAGAAGTTAATGAAGACCTGAAGAATGGTCCCAATCTGAACCGTCGCCCATCATATTTCTCCAGAGATGCTGCCTGACCCGTTGAGTTACTCCAGCACTTTGTGTCTATCTTAAGTTCATGACAATTCTATCTGAGGTAAATAATAACATACAAGCTGCAGTCTTAACCAACAAGACTAACACACACTCAATCCCAAGGCAAACGGGGTCAAGCAAAGATCTTCTCAATCTTCTTCACTATAATATAGCACTTCATCTCTGACAAATATCCAGCTGTGCAGTAAGGAACTGCAGATGCTGGGTAATACCAAAGATAGGTACAAAATGCTGGTGTAACTCAGCGGGACAGGCAGCATCTCTGGATAGAAGGAATGGGTGACGTTTTGGGTCAAGACCCTTCTTCAGACAGCTGGATTGGAGTTAACCCAGAGGATGAATGGGAAGTTCTGCACTTTGTAACCAAAATCCTCCCCAAATTTCAACCATTTATCTACACCACTCAGATGATATTTGATAAATGCATCTCATCATGTTGCTCCTCATAATATAACTGCTGGGAAGGGCTGACATTTAGGCTATGCAGTTTTGAGTCCACTGGATCCTGACTGTTGCAGACTTTTCTTCAGGCGTGCGTGGTGACCAATATCACATTCTATGTGGAGCAGGATTCCCACAGAATACATAACGTCACACCTGATAGTGAACGGCACACCAGAGCTAATGTCAGGTGGTCATGGAAGGTCCAGTGGCTAATATTTAGTTTATCATGGTGATTGCAATGTAGATTGCATGGTGGACTGTTGCAGAATGAAGTGATCAGAATAGAAACATAGAAACATAGAAATTAGGTGCAGGAGTAGGCCATTCAGCCCTTCGAGCCTGCACCGCCATTCAATATGATCATGGCTGATCATGGCTGATCAATAGCTTCCAGGACACCAGGACGGACCTCCATGATACACTGTCTTTGCCACACAGTCACTGCACGGAAGTGGAATTTCCCTTTGGGTTCAGACACAGACTTAAACAATTCATTCACAGTCATAGAGTCATGCTACACAGAGACAGGCTTTCCGGCCTAACTCATTCATGTCAACCAAGATGCCCAGTCTCAGCTACTCCCACCGTCTGTCGATGTAGTTGCAATGTCAGCATTTATTAACCAGCTACTATTTAATTGAGAAGGCTGATAAGAGTGAATCACGTTGATGGGCCAGAAATTATATATTGATCAGAATAGGTGGGGATGTCAAATTTTCTTGATCATTGATCAAAAGATAGGGGGTTTTTTTTCCATTTGAATTCTAGGTCCAGAACTCCAGCTGATAGTGATGTAACTTAATACCCCATGGTATCTTGTCCTTTGCATCATGCCTGGCCCAGTAACCCAAACACCCAGGAATGAAGGAGGCTGCAGGAAGTTGTAGACACTTCCTGGTTCATCACAGGTACTGACCTTCACCCCATCAAAGGGATCTCCAGGAGGCATTAACTCAAAAAAAGGCAGCTAAGATCATAAACGACCCACATCACCCTGGCCATGCTCTCATCTGGCCACTGCCATGGGGAAGAAGGTACAGGAGCTTGAAAACCGTAACCTCCAGATTCAAGAACAACTTCTTCCCAGCAACCAACAAGGCTCTTGAACACTGCACAACTCCTACCACCATCTTACCAACTATGATCTGCCTTGGGCTTTGTTTTGATTGCACTATGAACCTCTGTTTTTTTCACTATTATGGTCTGATTTTAAGTAGTATTCAGTCTACTTATGCATATACTTAATATGCAAATTTCAAGACCAACCTACTGCAGATGTACATGTACTTAGTTTAACTACTGTTGATTCCAGAAAACACACTCTGGAGAGATATAGCTAATGCACTGATGTTTGGTGAATAATATGTCTGAAGAAGGGTCAAAACCTGCAATGTCATCTTACTTCTTCCATAGGATGCTAGAATAGAATAGAATAGAATAGTTTCTTTATTGTCATTGTAACATGGGCCATGTACAACGAAATTTAAAATGTCAGCCAGTCAGTGCAGCATTCAAACATTTCTAAAGCTAACGAAACATCCACGGTAAAATAATAAAGATAAGCAAATAAATAAAAATCACAGACAAAGCACGCATACACACCCAACCCTCCATCCTTCTGTCGATTTCACCGTTACCACAGTCCCTTAGTCTGTATCGCCCCTGCGTTCCTTGGCGGCCACATTTAGTGCTTTTATAGCAGTGGGGTAAAAACTGTTTTGTAGTCTATTTGTCCTTGTCCTTGTGGATCTGTACCGTCTGCCTGACGGCAACAGTTCAAACAGGGAGTGTCCGGGGTGGGAGATGTCCTTTATTATATTCTGGGTTTTTTTGGTGCAGCGGGAACTGTGTAGGTCCTCCAAGGTAAGGAGAGGGCAGCCGACAATCCTCTGGGCGTTGTCAATGGCCCTCTGGAGCGCTTTCCTCTGAGCCACTGTGCAGCTGGTGTACCACACGCATACACAGTATGTTAGTATGCTCTCAATGGAGCACCGATAAAAGGACAGCAGCAGCCTCTGAGTGATGTTGTTCTTCCTGAGCACCCGCAGGAAGTGCCTCACCCGTTGAGTTCCTCAAGCACTCTTCTTTTAGATTCATATGTTAATCAGGTTCCATTTGTCAAACATTTTCAATCAATACAATTTACGGTTAGCTGTCTGGGTTTGCCAACAGTCAGAGATTAAAGGGAAACAAGAGTAGACAGACGCAAGAGGTCGGGGTCCAGATGACCACGACAAACAGGAATTGTTCCTTGACCCTTTAAACAAATCTTCCACCCCAGTTACTCCAGCATTGTGTCCATCGTCAAATGACGTCACGCGCTTCAGACGGCTGTGCACACGCATAAAATCACGCGCGACCTTCGCGGGACCGTCGCGGCTCAACGCGACCATGAGGTCGCGTAATTTGCATGCCAAGGACACGTAGGTGGGACAGGCCCTTAAATGGTTTGTTATTAAATTTCACAGCATGTCTAACATGAGAGCACTTCCACAGACATTGCTGGAGATGTATATCTACAATTTCCTCTAGCTTCCTATAGACAATAGACAGTAGACAATAGACAATAGGTGCAGGAGTAGGAGTAGGCCATTCACCCCTTCGAAGAAGGGTCTCGACCCGAAACATCACCTATTCCTTCGCTCCATAGATGCTGAGTTTCTCCAGCTTTTTTGTCCACCTTCGATTGTTCCAGCATCTGCAGTTCCTTCTTAAACTTATCATATTTCTAGATCATTTAAAAGAATACTCAAAACCTGGTAGGTAAACCTGTAAAAAGGGAAACAAATTTTATCGTGAAGAATTTATGCACCCAATGACCACCAAATGCTTTCAACAAAAATTAACTTGTCCCAATAGTTCTCTTCAGAAAATAAATATTTACTTCAAAACCGTCCTTTGATTAATTTATGTTATACTTCATGCATAACCAAAATAAAATAATTTGGCAAAAGCAACTTGTAATCCTATTAAAACCTGTTTTGTAAATAAATGTTCCTTTTAAACATTTGCGTCAGCATCTATTATCTTATGTCTGATTTCTTTTGAACAGTAGTTAAGAGTTACAGCTGCGTCAAAAATAAATGGATTAAATACATAAAGGAATTGATCTGACATTCGCAAAGGCTTCAAAATATAGGACTGAGGAATGATCATGAAACATTAAGTAAATAGAGTATATCCGCCACACAAATATCATTAGATTACTGCTTAAGTTGCAAAGTGTGCAAGCTTCAAATTTGACCATTGATTCCTTAATGTTTTAATAAAGGTTCAGAAATATTCATGCCATTAAATTAAATAACAAATTTAAATTTTGTTTGTATAAAAGATGGTATGAGCGATTTTCATACCTGCACCCACATAAACACAGGCCATAAGCAGGTGTGAAACCAATCTGACCACACACCACTCCATATTCATTGTTGCCAATTGTTACTATGCACTGGTATTTTAGTTTAGTATAATTTAGAGATGTTGCATGGAAACAGGCTTTCGGCCCATCAGGTCCTCACTGACCACTAATCACCCGTTCACACTAGTTCTATCTTCTTCTTGTGTATGGCGTGCACAGCCTAAAGTTGTAGGTCAACAAAGAAAGAGATTAGTTAAAACAAATGTAGGTCCCTTGCAGTCAGAAACAGGTGAGTTGATCATGGGGAACAAGGGTATGGCAGACCAATTGAATAACTACTTTGGTTCCGTCTTCACTAAGGAAGACATAAATAATCTGCCGGAAATAGCAGGGGACCGCGGGTCAAAGGAGTCGGAGGAATTGAGTGAAATCATTTGGAAAGTGGTGAAATCATTGGACAAAGTCAACATGGATTTACGAAAGGTAAATCATGTCCGACGAATCTTATAGAATTTTTCGAGGATGTAACTAGTAGCGTGGATAGGGGAGAACCAGTGGATGTGGTGTATCTGGACTTCCAGAAGGCTTTCGACAAGGTCCCACATAAGAGATTAGTATACAAACTTAAAGCACACGGCATTGGGGGTTCAGTATTGATGTGGATAGAGAACTGGCTGGCAAACAGGAAGCAAAGAGTAGGAGTAAAGGGGTCCTTTTCACAATGGCGGGCAGTGACTAGTGGGGTACCGCAAAGCTCAGTGCTGGGACCCCAGCTATTTACAATATATATTAATGATCTGGATGAGGGAATTGAAGGCAATACCTCCAAGTTTGCGGATGACACTAAGCTGGGGGGCAGTGTTAGCTGTGAGGAGGATGCTAGGAGACTGCAAGGTGACTTGGATAGGCTGGGTGAGTGGGAAAATGTTTGGCAGATGCAGTATAATGTGGATAAATGTGAGGTTATCCATTTTGGTGGCAAAAACAGGAAAGCAGACTTTTATCTAAATGGTGGCCGATTAGGAAAAGGGGAGATGCAGCAAGACCTGGGTGTCATGGTACACCAGTCATTGAAAGTAGGCATGCAGGTGCAGCAGGCAGTGAAGAAAGCGAATGGTATGTTAGCTTTCATAGCAAAAGGATTTGAGTATAGGAGCAGGGAGGTTCTACTGCAGTTGTAATAGGTCTTGGTGAGACCACACCTGGAGTATTGCGTACAGTTTTGGTCTCCAAATCTGAGGAAGGACATTATTACCATAGAGGGAGTGCAGAGAAGGTTCACCAGACTGATTCCTGGGATGTCAGGACTGTCTTATGAAGAAAGACTGGATAGACTTGGTTTATACTCTCTAGAATTTAGGAGATTGAGAGGGGATCTTATAGAAACTTACAAAATTCTTAAGAGGTTGGACAGGCTAGATGCAGGAAGATTGTTCCAGATGTTGGGGAAGTCCAGGACAAGGGGTCACAGCTTAAGGATAAGGGGGAAATCCTTTAAAACCGAGATGAGAAAAACTTTTTTTCACACAGAGAGTGGTGAATCTCTGGAACTCTCTGCCACAGAGTGTAGTTGAAGCCAGTTCATTGGCTATATTTAAGAGGGAGTTAGATGTGGCCCTTGTGGCTAAGGGGATCAGCGGGTATGGAGAGAAGGCAGGTACGGGATACTGAGTTGGATGATCAGCCATGATCATATTGAATGGCGGTGCAGGCTCGAAGGGACCCTAATTTCTATGTTTCTATGTTCTATTTGATCTATTTGTTTGTGCACGTCGGGTCGATTGCATTAGTTGAAACATGGTGCACCAGGTGAAGGTTGCAATCTCCCACCCCACTAGTTCTATGTAATCTCTATTTTGCATCCACTCCCAACACACTGGGGACAATTTACAGATGTCAATTAACCTTCAACACCGCGTACTTTTTGGATGTGGGAGGAAACCAGAGCACCTGGAGAAAACCCACGTAGACACAGGGAGAACATGCAAACTCTGAACAGACAACACCCGAGGTCAGGATCGAACCTGGGTCTCTGACGCTGTGAGGTAACAGCTCTACCAGGTGTTGCCTCACATCCCCCCACAACTCCTTGGCCAGAAATGGGAATGGAACTCAAGCCACTGTAGGGGGCTTGTTGTGTAGGAAGGAACTGCAAACGCTGGTTTAAATCGAAGGTAGACACAGAATGCTGGAGTAACTCTACGTGCCAGGCAGCATCTCTGGAGAGAAGGAATGGGTAACGTTTCGGGTGGAGATCCTTCTTCAGACTTGTTGCTGTACTAACAGACTCCCACAAAACAGCACCATAAATGCCAAAGGTTTCGATCAACATCTTGCAGGCCATTGCGAATCAGCAACCTGCTCTTTCATGTCATATGTTTCCACCCATAGGTTGCTCACATAGTCTGACTGAGGTAGAGCAGGACATGTCTATAATATTTCAAAGGTAAGAACCCATGATAATTTGCACTAATGTAAATGTTGCAATTGGCATTATGGTACTGGCATTATAATTATTCAATTTTCTCGTCATTGTAAATCCTCATAAAATCTACAACTGACCTCCCTGTCCTTACCTCCAGCCTTGTGCCCCATGTAACTCTCCAAAGTCTGCACACTTCTCTCTGCTATAACACCATACCGGATTCTCAAGGGCAAAGGGCGAGTGGTTGGCGTTTTAAACTGGGAGAACTTAACTTCATTATTCTTGGTGAATCGTCCTGCCAGGGTGCAAAAAGCTGGAGTAAGTCAGCGGGTCAGACAGGATCTCTGGAGAAAAGGAATAGGTGACGTTTCAGATTCAGATTCAGATTCAATCTTTATTGTCATTGTGCAGTGTACAGTACAGAGACAATGAAATGCAGTTAGCATCTCGCCTAGAAGGGCAAACATAGAATAATGAACAGTAAGTTCATAGAATAGAATAATGAACAGTTCGGGTCAAGACGCCAGCTTGGGTTCAGTCTGAAGAAGGGTCTTGGCCTGATACATCACCTATTCCTTCTCTCCAGAGAGGCTACTTGACCCATTGAGTTGCTCCAGCTTTTTGTGTCTATCGTCGGTTTAAACCAGCATCTGCAGTTCCTCCCTACACGGACACCATATTCTAGTTCAGTTTAATTTATTGTCACATACCGAGGCACAATGAAACGCTTTTTTGCATGTTAACCAGTCAGCAAAAAGTCAATACA
The DNA here is from genome assembly GCF_028641065.1 of Leucoraja erinaceus. Lineage (NCBI taxonomy): Eukaryota > Metazoa > Chordata > Chondrichthyes > Rajiformes > Rajidae > Leucoraja > Leucoraja erinaceus. The sequence continues at coordinate 15,023,991 of NC_073380.1, read as the reverse complement.
TGATCACAATTGAGCCTTTCACAGTGTACAGATACATGATAAGGGAATAGACACAGAAAGCTGAAGTAACTCAGGGAGTCTAAAGGGTCTCGACCCAAAATGTCACCCATTCCTTCTCTCCAGAGATGCTGCCTGGCCCGCTGAGTTACTCCAGCATTTTGTGACTATCTTCAGTTTAAACCAGCATCTGCAGCTCCTTCCAACATATGATAAGGGAGTAACGTTTAGTGCAAGGTAAAACCAGTAAAGTCCGATCAAAGATGGTCGGATTGGAGCTCAGGACGGCTCTGGTTGTGGTAGGTTGGTTCAGTTACCTGATAAAAATTGGGAAGAAACTGTCCTAAAATCTGGATGTGTGCATTTTCACATTTCTATACTTTTTGCCCAATGGGAGAGAGGAGAAGATGTAGTAGGCTGAGTTCGATTCATCCTTGATTATGCTGCTGACCTTGCCGAGGCAGCGTGAGGTATAAATATAGTCAATGGAAGGGAGGTTTGGCTTGTGCGTTGGTCTGGTTCTACTCAAAGCGCAGGTTGGTTTAGATGACACTGATGTGATATTGTATCCTAGCATTACTCCCAGTGTTTGGCCGAAACATAAATATTTTTCACTGTATTGGATAATAGCTTCTGGACAATTCTATGTTGGTGCTCCATTGATTTCCTGAACGTTTCTAAGTTAAAATGCACAGCTTTCAAATGTTCACTTATCCGACTAGGAAAATATTATTTATAAGGGCAAGGACAATTATTTCCTTCCTGTGTGGCTTAGAATTTTGAAAGATCCGCGTTTTTGATTATCGAATATGTTTTCTTGCATGAGCAAAATATTTTAGCGTAGACCAGTCAGTGCTGAGTTAGGCCACAAAATACTTCCAGTTTAATTTGTATTGTTGAACATAACTTTGGATAAATCTGCAGTGAAAAATACTAATCAATAATTTCTAAAAACTGATAAATCAGAAGAATTTTGGCATCAAGGCAAGGTTCATTTTGAATATTAATTTTGACATCAAAAATATGTTTCTTACAGAGTTTTTTCAGTTTTGCTGTACCTAATCCACACAAAATATTATAAGTGAGTTTGGTCCATGAATTCATTCTCTGAAGAATGTGAAGCAACTTTGACATGTTTGGATTATACAAACTTCAAACATGTTGGGAATTTAAAGTTCAGAGACACTGATGTACATCGACACTGATGGATATCCACATTTCTATTATCCTTAATGACACAGAAACAAGTCATTTCAGCCCTTCGAGTCTATGTGGCTCACAGGATAATCCCACTCTCTCTCTATTGTTCCCTGTTATCGATTCTCTCCACATTCTCATCAACTCAACCCTCATATTCTATTTCCCAGCTGTACATAAGGGATAAATTACTATGGTGATTTAACCTACCGCCTACTGCTCATCTTGGGATGTGAGAGGAAACCGGAGCACCCAGAGAGAACTCATATGGTCATAGAGTGAATTTACAAACTCCACAGGATTTTACATGGGTCACTGCAGCTGTAAGGCAACAAGTCTGGTAGCTGCGTCATTGTGCTGCCCAAGAGGGGTGGTGGGGGGGGGGGGGTTGAAGTTTGATGGCAGATTGAGAATCATTGTTCAGAACTGGGGCAATTGTGGTCTGAGAACGTAGACAGAATGAGTTTTAGGATGGGATTAAGAGAAAGATAAAAGAAAGAAAAAAAAGAATAAGGGGTAGGCCATTTAGGAATGAGATGAGAAAAAACCTTTTCACCCAGAGAGTTGTGAATCTGTGGAATTTGCTGCCACAGAAGACAGTGGAGGCCAATTCACTGGATATTTTCAAGAGAGAGTTGGATATTGCTCTTAGGCCAAACGGAATCAAGGGATATGGGGAGAAAGCAGGAACAGGGTACTGATTTTGGATGATCAACCATGATCATATTCAATGGCGGTGCTGGCTCGAAGGGCCGAATAGCCTACTCCTGCACCTGTTTTCTATGTTTTTATGTCTATGTTTCTATGTTATAGATGGAGTTATCTCTGGAAGGATGTTGCAGGAGTATCCTGAATGATTAATGGTAAGTTATTGGCTTACCTGATGGAGCTTCTAGTCCAATATTACGCCACAAACATCATAACGTCAAAGAAAATACCACTCATGGGCAGAACGGTGCTAGTTGGCTTGCAGAGTTCCAAAAGGGAATGAGAATATCTTGAATGCCCCTGATGCAAATTGTACCTGAAGTGCCTGACTGAATTCCTTGAGTGATACTCTGAATGTTTCTGAATTTTCCTTGACACTGAAAAACATTCAGAGACATTAAAAAAATAATCCCTATCTGTTGATTATACTGAAAAAAATAAGGACAAGGTATAAAACCTAAAACACTTGAAGCCTTAAATAGTCTCATTTTAAAATATCAAAGTGATTTACGTGGCCCTTGTGGCTGTTCCGTTCAACATCCTTTAATCAATTCTAGGCTGGTATGGGATGCCAAAAAATACCTCAGCCTGGGTGGTTGTAAACCACATTAACATTGTGCTCTGTCGCTAGATTCCTCGAAGAATCTGGCATTTGACATTTGTACATTTGAAGAAACAACAAAATATGAAAATTTCCCACAAAACCCAATAGTTTTTCACGTAACTTCACTGTCAGGCTCAATCAAGCATTAAAAATATGGCAAAGTTAAAAGAAAGGAATATCATGCATTTAATCATGCAATATCACATTCTCAAAGATACCTCGAAGCACTTTGCAATAAAAAATAGCGAAGGAATATTTTGGAATCTGTGGTGTTAAAAAAAAATATATTGTGGAAGTTTCAAACAATTCTGTGAATTTATTTTCATGTTTAATCTTTACAGTTTCCAGCAACTTTATCAATTAACAGAGATACTTAGTGTTCATGAGTAACCTTTACTGTATCACATTGAAACCTCCCTTTCATCTTGATTTGGAGATTTTTATATTTTCTGGATAGCATTGCACTTACTGTAGCTTTTTTTAAACCTAATATTAAAGTTGGCAAAAAGATCATGGACCATTTGGTGAAAATGTGTTGTCATGTTGTTGTACATGATTGATCAATAAAGCTAGCAAGGAGAAATATTTGTACATCTTTCTTTATTTCAAAGAGGCACAATCTGTTGAACAATTTACTTTTGCATAAAATAAAGAAAGTTGAACAAGGTTTCTGTGCATGTCTATTAAGCATTCTATTCCCATTGTCAAAGCCTGATTTTAGGAGTCCTCTGATATTTTTCTGGTGGTTTCATTTTGGGGTATTGAAGATCAAAGTTGATTTTAAACAAATTAAACACTTGATATTTACCATGGCAACCTCTGCTACGGCTCAGAACAGATATTGGGTAGGATGAAAGCTTGCTGGAAATCTCTAAATGTTGCCAAGATTTTAAGCAAACTTCTGTGACCCACAACATAAAAGAAATCTCCCTGTGGCCTCCTATGTCCTTCCTGTAAGCGGTAATAAATAAAATAAATGTCTCCTCTTGTGAAGCATCAGATCTATACAGAACCTTAAGCATGTTTAAGAAAGGACTGCAGATGCTGGAAAAATCGAAGGTAGACAAAAATGCTGGAGAAACTCAGCAGGTGAGGCAGCATTTTTAGAAGAAGAAGGGTCTCGACCCGAAACGTCACCTATTCCTTCGCTCCATAGATGCTGCCTCACCCGCTGAGTTTCTCCAGCATTTTTGTCTACCTTAGAACCTGAAGCATAACCAACCACCAATTAGTTCTAGTTATCTGGCAATGTTTGACATCTCTTCAGCTGCTGCCAATAATGTCTTGCCCATTTCCCTTGTCACAGCACACTTAACGAGGCAGTATCCTCTAACCCAACTGGTATAGATCATCAACTAGCATCCAAGATCATCAGCTAGCATCATTACCAGTGTTCAACTTTGATGGGTTTTGCCAACTGTTTTGTGGCAAACAGTTGGTGTTTAATTATAATAAATGCCAGCACATAGGGACTAGGATCAAAGATGGAAGCCTTGAGCTTCAAGCCATCGGCTCTGTCAGTACACTCCACTGAAGGGTCCCATGTGGGAGCAGAACTTGCCAAATTCATTCAACATTTAAGGTAGAGGATCTGTTTGTCAATCCAAAATTAGTGAGCTAATTAATTTTATGGCATGCAAGGAAGTTACATTTCATTTTAATTATTTTGCTGTTGTAATTGTTTTGGTTTATTTATTTTAAAAGATTTTAAATATTTTTATAACTTTAGTATTCTATTCTTAATTTAATTTTTAACATAGAACAGGACGGCACAGGAGCATGCTCTTTGGCCCACAATGTTTGTACCGAACATGCGGCCAGGTTAAACTAACCTTCTCTGCCTGCATGTGATTTATATCCTTCCATTACCTGCATATCTATGTGCCTACCTAAAAGCCTGTTAAATGTCGTTGCCATATCTGCCTCCACCACCACCACCCCTGGCAGCTCATTCCACGCACCAATCACTCTCTCTGTAAGTGACTTTGAGTTGATTTTTGAATGGTTCTGAATGACAGTGGAAAGATTCACAGCTTTAGCAGATGCCAATTATATGGCGTGTGGCCCTGATCCCACACATGGCCTTCATATCAAGACTAGGAGGCGTCTATCTGGCAAGTTGGTCTTTCTGGCGACACCCAAAGAAAATGTGAGAAATTTGGGAATGTAAATAATGATTAAGAGCACAATGTAAAATTGGGTCCATGGTAAATAAATTATTATTATCAAAGCCACGGAGGAGGACAGTCAGGCAGACAAATGGTATGTTGGTCTTTATTGCAAGATATCGCTACTTTTATACTGAAACACTCTCTTCTGAGCTCTGTCACAGCACAAAATTACAGCAATAGAGACATCTTGCTTGACCTATATTGCTTTTGGCACCTTGTTGGATATAGTGTCCTGGTCTGATTTCCATAAATAGTGTCCTGGTCTGATCTCCATAGTTAAGGAGGAATATACTTGCCAAGGGAGTCATAAAATCACACAGCATGGAAACAGGCCAATCGACCTAACCTGCCCATGCCAAGCCAGAGAGCAATGAAGGTTCATCAGATTGATCATGGGTGGTCATTTTGTTGTATGAGGAAAGATTAATCAATGTAGGTCTTTATTCCCTATAGAAGAATAAGAGGTAATCTCAATAAAACATACTAACATACTTCTTATAGAGCTTGACAGAATCGGTGCAGACTTGATGTTTCTCCTGGCTGCCGTGTTGAGAACCAGGAATCACAGCCTCATATATGGGTTTGGCTTTTCAAGTCAGAGATGAGGAGAATTCTTTCAGACAGGAGGTGGTGAATCTTTGGAATTCTTGGCACAAAGGATTTGTGAAGATCCTGTCACTGAGTATATTCAAAGCAATCATTTTTTTGATTTTAAGAGATTCAGAGCGGCATGATGGTGTAACGGTGGAGCTACTGCTTTATAGCGCCAGAGACCTGGGTTCAATCCAAACCACGGGTGCTTATCTCTATGGAAGTTCTCATGTAACCTGCATGGGTTTTCTCCGGGATCTTCAGTTTCCTCCCACACACCAAAGACGTACAAGTTTGTAGGTTAATTGGCTTGGTATATAATGTAAAATTGGCCCTAGTGTGTGTAGGGATTGCTGGTCAGTGTGGACACGGTGGGCCAAAGGGCCTGTTTCTGCTCTCTAGATCAAAAAATAAAACAAAAAACTAAAACAGAGCATATGTGATCAGTGCAGGCAAATGGAAGTCAGGTGAAAGATCAACGATGATGTTATTGAATGATAGAACAGGAATGATGAGCTGAGTGGACACACCTGCTTCCATTAGATACAAAAACTTACCAGCAATTGATTGTTAAAGAATAAAATCAGCCATGGTTGAGTAATAGTTCATGTAAAGTTTAATTGCAAAGGGAAAAAAGATACTTAAAGGATTTTGTACTGGGAATATAATAAGAATGCACATTTCAAAGAGTCTTTATATACAAAGACATTCTAGAAAACCGCATGTGGTCATTGACTCTAAAGCCTATAGATTAAATCTGATAGTTATAAGGAAAATTACATGAAGGATGAAATGGACTTAAATAGGAGATGGGGAAAGGGAGGGACATGAAATGTATTTTAACAGTATGATTAATTTTCAATATGAGTTGTTACATAGATGTTGATGTGACAATTGAAATATTTTAAAGTGAACATGGTGGTTAAAGTGCAAAGCTTACTATTGTCTCCAAGGTACTGATATGGGAGATGGTCACAGTAGAATCTGTATAGTTCCAAGTCGAGTTAGCATGAATTAAATTGAGTCATTGTAGCTTGGCTGCTAAGATTCAATGGAATGTGGACAGCAGTACTCAATGCTGGGTAATCTTTAACAGAGCACGTGAAGCCCTCGTCATCAGCCCAGTGTTTATTTGGGGTTTTCATTTCTATGAGTCAAGCCATTAACACAGGTCTTCATTTAAAGCTTCCCTCCTTAATTAAGAGCCATAGATTTATAGTTTATGCATATATGATTGAATTATTTATACATAAAGGTTTAAATGATGTTAACACAATAATCCAAAACAAAATACTGAATGACAGGGAAATGGTAGATCTACTACAAGCATTTTAAGTACCATAGGATTATGGTGTTGTTGTTAAACATAGACCCACGTGTTCTTGCTTAGGCATTAACCTAAACTAAACTAAAATAAACCATCTTAAAAGACATAGATAAAGATGAAAATTCTCACTGTAGATATGAATCTGGCCTCAACTAACACCCATCTTTGCCTTCTTCTTACTTCCATTAGTTAGTCCTTTGGAGTCATTCATAATTTGGTTCCACTCCTATTCCATTAACTTTGAGATGTCTGTCGAGGCCAATTGACAACCTGTAGACTCTGCTGCAAATGAGACCAGAAGTGCACAAAAGGGAAGTTATGTGGGAGGACATACATTCCTTCCACCATTTATGCTGACTTCTGTGCATTTCTGACGTGCATTTGAGGTTCTCAAAGCCCCTGCCGAATACTCTTCCTCCATTTTGAGAGGTCGCAGGTCAGGAATTCCCAAAAGGTCAGTGAAAGAATTACACTTGGCAACGGTAGAGTTGCTGTCTTACAGCGCTTGCAGCGCCGGAGACCCAGGTTCGATCTTGATTACGGGTGCTGGCCGTATGGAGTTTGTACGTTCTCCCCATGACTGTATTACTTTTCTCCGAGATATTCGGTTTCCTCCCACACTCCAAAGACGTACAGGTACGTAGGTTAATTGGCTTGGTGTATGTGTAAAGTTGTCCCTAGTGTGTGTAGAATAGTGTTAATGTATCACTGGTCGGTGCAGACACGGTGGGCCGAAAGGCCTATTTCCACGCTTTTTCTCTAAATATAAAAAATAAATTACTCTCTCCATCTGGTAATCCTTTGCTGGGCTAGAGCTTTGAATATGGTTGCTGTTTCAGGCGTCTGATATCTGCATGCCTCACCACCCCAATGCCAGCTTCTCTGCCGCACCTTCCATGCAAACAACAATAAAGACAGGGGATAGGTTCCTTGCATACTTGCCTTCTCTCTGCCTCAGTTTCAGGCATTGCTTGGGAGTGACAACTAAAGGCCTGAGTTCTGAAGAAGGGTCTTGACCTGAAACATCACCTGTTCCTTATCTCCAGAGAGGCTGTCTGACCCGCTGAGTTACTCCAGTGTTTTGTGACTATCTTCAGTTTAACCCAGCATCTGCAGTTCCTTCCTATGCATGAGGATCATCAGTGGAAGCTCCCAGCATCAACCCTAACTAGCTGTTGGAGGCACAGAGTTTGGTTGAAGCTTTCCTTCTTTTTATTGAGATCCTGAAACTTAACAGCACTTTAATTTTAACATAATACTTTTAATTTAGCTCCCATCTATACTGCTGTAAAATGTAAATGCCTCGCGAACACCTCCCAGATATTCCTGCCAACTGCGGGGAAGTTGTTATTTGCTGGTCCACGTTTCGCTAGTAAGCTAGCATTATAATACTCTTCCCTCCAATTCAGTGCTACAGTGAGTTCTGGGCAGTCGGTAAAAGTCCTCCTCTAGGAAAAGTCACACCCTGTTGAAAGATACAATCCAACATGAAGGTTACTGCATGAAGACCTGTCCTGCACAGCAAGAGTGGGGTTCTCTGTACAATTTATACATTGCAAGATGAGGGAAAGGTTGAGCAAGGTATAAAATGTGCAGTCAATCCCATCATGTCGGCCTCTAGCCAAGCAGGATTACACCTGAAGTGTGAACCTCTTGCCTGGACACAGCTTTCAGTTCGCACCCATATCTGAAAATGCAATGATATATGTAGGCATCTAGCTAGAATTTCATCACAGTTTAGCCACTGTCCACTCTCTGCAAGGTAACAGCAATGTATGTATTATAACAAACCATAAACTGCTGGAGAAACTCAGCAGGTCACATGGCATCTGTGGAGACAAAGAGATAGTGAATATATTCGGTTGAGACCAGCATCAGGACTGATAGTGTAGAATACAATACAATACAATACAATACAATACGGTTTTATTCGTCACATTGCACATAAAGTGAAATGAATTTGCCAGCAGCGGTACAATGATAAAGAACACACAAACACACAATAAAAATTTAACACAAACATCCACCACAGCATTCATCACTGTGGTGGAAGGCACAACAATTGGCCAGTCCTCCTCCACTTCCCCGTAGAGGGAAGATAGCCGGATTGAAGAGGGAGAGGAAGGATGAAATAGGATTGGTGGGTGATAGGTGGAAACAAATAAGGGGAAGAAAATGGTCAGAAGCAGCCATTTGGGGGAAGTGAACGGGGGGGTGATCAATACAGAGGCTCGAAGATGATTAGTGGAATCAGATAAGTTGATAGAACCAGTTGGGAGAAGAAACAGGAAAGATAGAATAACCAAGAGGAAACCCAGGGTGGTGATGGGACAATGGGAAACAAATCTGGATAATTAGGATGGAAGGGAGAAAAGGCGGACAAATGTTGTGAGTCCCTAGGTAGACTGGTAAGAATGGGAAAGGAATTGGCGGCGTGGGTTATCTAAAGTTGAAAAAAATCAATGTTCACATAATTGGGTTGCAGGATGCATCCCGACCCAAAACGTTGCCTTCCCATTCTCTCCATAGACGTTGCCTGACCCGCTGAGTTACTCTAGCACTGTTCATGATTCTAGCATCTGCAGTTCCTTATTTTTCTTCCCACTGTTCATCCCTCAGCCACAACTGCTGTAGTTAATGCAATAACAGGTAATGTGCAAACTACACAACATACAAGTTAAAAATCTTGATTTGCAATTAGAAATCTGACATTTTAATTTGCATTAGAAATGTACAAATGAAAATGAATATAATAATTTATAATAAGTCATGAGTAAGCATCACATTAAAAATGTAATATCTTTAGAGTGCAGAAATTAGAAAACAAAGCAAAGCAGTTAAAGTCAGTGAAGATACATAAGATTGGGTGAATCAATTGGCAGGGATGCTGAGAAAAAAATATTTATGGAATGTATTATATCTAGATGTACTGTATCACGAGATATGACTATTTTAGACATATTGAGTAATGAGGAAGGGTTAGTTAGCAGTCTTGTTGTGCGTGGCCCCTTAACCATTTAACTTTTATTTTACGTGTAGTTTCCTGGATAACTTTTAATGAGAACACACAAAATAAGAGCAGGAAAAGGCCAACAAGACTCCTCAAACCTCCTCCAATATTAAATCAGATCTCAGCTGCTTTCATCTTGAACTTCCACCCCATTTCTCTGCCCAATAATCCCCATATTCAATTCTCCTGCAGTGCAGCAATTACCATCTAGGGCAAAGGGCCTTAGGAAAGTTGATTTGAAAGTTAACTGGCAGGGAACATAAAAACTGACTGCAAAAAAAATGAAAACACCAAAAAAAAATGTAGTCCCTTGCAGTCAGAAACAGGCGAGGTGATAATGGGGAACAAGGATATGGCGTACCAATTGAACATCACAAAGGAAGACATTCTTCAGAATATACCCCAAAAGTTATTTTGCAACCAGGTTAGTCGGGAAATGGTGTTTTTTGAAATTAAAGGCCGTCCCCTGTAGGAAATGTGAGTAAATATAGCTCCAAAACATTAGTAAATTCTTACAAAATTTTAGAATGCTGGAGTAGTTAGATAAGTAACCCCACTTTTTCTGAGTAGAGAACAGGGAATTACAGATGGATCGGTAGTGGGGAAACTGCTAGAGTCAGTTATTAAAGATGGGTAGCAGCACATTTTGACTAGTGGTGAAATCATTGGAAGTCAGCATTTTTTGAAGACGAATCTTATAGTTACTCGGGAAACTTGATGGAGGGGTAAAGCAGTGGATGTTGTATATCTGGACTTCAGTAAGGCTTTTGACAAGTTCCCCACGGAAGATTGGTTATAGAAGGTTCAAGTTGCATTGGGGGTATTAATGGTAGGAGTAGCAAGACGGATTCAAACAGTAGGGCGGCGCTGTGAAACGGCTGCGGCTCAAGGCTGTGAGTCTGTCTATTTTTATATTAATGATCTTTTGTGTTATCTCCAAGTTTTTTGTCAAAAGTTCAGTTGGAAAACATATACTTTGTGTAATATTAGCATGTACTGTTGCAAGCTCTGTGAGTAGCCAGCATTTGGGGGGGGGGCTGAGGAAACAGGGCTTTCTGTCTTGGATCCCTGGGTGGGGGAATGCAGACAGTTTTTTGTCGTACCCCCCTTCGATTTTGGTTCCCGGGCCTGAGACTATTATCTAAATGGTGGCCTAATGGCGGAGCTGGCGGAGACCCGGTCCACACCTCATTGAAGGCATGCGAGCAGGCGGTGAGAAAGCGGAGGTATGAGCTTTCATAGCCAGGATTTGAGTATAGGAACACGAGGTTCTGCAGTTGTACAGGGTCTTCGAGACCACACCTGGAGTATTGCATACGTTTTGGGCAAAGCTGAGGAAGGACTCGTGCGCTCCGACTGATTGAGGGATGGACTGGCTTATGAAGGGCTGAGACACTCTCCTGTGAGGGGATCTTATCGGCCCGGCTTAGGGGCTGGAAGGCTAGATGCTCCCGATGTTGTGGGCAAGGGGTCACAGCTTAAGGATGGAAGTCCTTTAAAACCGGATGGAACTTTTTTCACAAGAGTGGTGAATCTCTGGGCTCTGCCACAGACGGTAGTTCAGGCCAGTTCATTGGCTATATTTAAGAGGGAGTTAGATGTGGCCCTTGTGGCTAAGAGGATCAGAGGGTATGGAGAGAAGGCAGGTACGGGATACTGAGTTGGATGATCAGCCATGATCATATTGAATGGCGGTGCAGGCTCGGAGGGCCGAATGCCTACTCCTGCACCTAATTTCTATGTTTCTATGTTTCTATGACATCGGCGTTATGTAACGGCGGCGACCTGAAGTTTCCTGGGGACTTTTAATGGCACGCGGGCCAGTGGACTCCTCAAACATCGTCGGGAGCTCTGCAGGTCACAGGCTAGTCCCCTGTCAATTTCCGGTACAGCAATTAATCTACCTTGGTTGTTCAGTTAATTGCATCTGTAAAAATACACCAAAGAAAAAGAGGATTTGCATTTGTACTGAACATCCATTCTTCAGAATACCCCAAAATATTTTGCACCCAATTAAATATTTTTGAAATTTCGTCCCTGTTGAAATGTGGAAAATATAAAAACATTAAATTGTTACTAATTTTAATGCAAACCATCGCCCGGTCAACATGGATTTGGTAGAATCGCCTCAGCGCTTGAGGGAGAAGAGGACTCGGGAAATTGATGAGGGTAAACAGTAACTCTAGGACAGTAAGGCCTTCAAGGTTCACAGTGAGGACGTGCTTGGTGAACTCACTGTGGTGGAGTCTGTCTGTTTTAATTTTTTTTTTGTGTTTTTTTTGTTATTGTGTTTTGTTATTAGTTTTATGTGTGTATGGGGGGGGGGCTGCAGGCAACAACTTTTTTTTCGTTCAGACCGAAGGTCTGAATGACAAATAAAGGATCTCGATTCAGGTATTCCATTCAACTTCAACAATCGGCTGAATCGGGCAGCGGAGATGCCAGAGAGTAATGGGCGGGATGGACACTCCTGTTTGTACCGGCAGGGTGTGGGCGGCCTGGGCCAGTGAGGCGCTCCCGTGTAGGGCGGCGGGTGCGGGGCTGACAGGGATCTGTGGTGTGGGTCGGAGACTGTGCTCCGGTGGCTTGTCATGTATGGGGGTGGCGACCTGAATCCGGGACTCGGCCGCTCGGGGTGTGGACGACATCGTCGGGATTAGTAAGTCCGGAGCTCCCGTGGCAACAGCTGCGTGCTGGATGGACTACAGCTACGGTCGACCACCCCCGGGTTGTGGAGCTTGAACCGTAGACTACTTACCATCGCCCGGTGGGGGTATCGCCTCAGCGCTGAGGGAGAAGAGGAGGGAAGAGAGTAACTCTTTTGCCTTCATCACAGTGAGGACGTGCTTGGTGAAGATTGTGGGCCGAAAGATTGTGTGTTGCAGTATGGCTGCAGCAACAACATTTTTAAGGTCTGATGACAAATGTGAGGTGCTACAATCTCAACAATGGCATGGGAGGCAAATCAAAATAGGACGTGACATGGGGTACAATGGTAGGGTCCAATTGAAAAATGCAAGGTGAACAGGGCAAATCAAAATAGGGATCTGGTAGGAATGAAACAAGTGAACAGAGGGATCTGGGAATACTGTGCATAGTTCCCTGAAGGTGGAATCTCATGTGGATAGGGTGGTAAAGAAAGCTTTTGGTATGCTAGCCTTTATAAATCAGAGCATTGAGTATAGACGTTGGGACGTAATGTTAAAATTGTACAAGGCATTGGTGAGGCCAATTCTGGAGTATGGTGTACAATTTTGGTCGCCTAATTATAGGAAGGATGTCAACAAAATAGAGAGAGTACAGAGGAGATTTACTAGAATGTTGCCTGGGTTTCAGCAATTAAGTTACAGAGAAAGGTTAAACAAGTTAGGGCTTTATTCTTTGGAGCGCAGAAGGCTAAGGGGGGGACTTGATAGAGGTCTTTAAAATGATGAGAGGGATAGACAGAGTTGACGTGGATAAGCTTTTCCCACTGAGAGTAGGGAAGATTCAAACAAGGGGACATGACGAGAATTAAGGGACAGAAGTTTAGGGGTAACATGAGGGGGAACTTCTTTACTCAGAGAATGGTGGCTGTGTGGAATGAGCTTCCAGTGAAGGTGGTGGAGGCAGGTTTGTTTTTATCATTTAAAAATAAATTGGATAGTTATATGGACGGGAAAGGAATGGAGGGTTATGGTCTGAGCACAGGTATATGGGACTAGGGGAGAATACGTGTTCGGCACGGACTAGAAGGGTCGAGATGGCCTGTTTCCGTGCTGTAATTGTTATATGGTTATATAGTTATATACTGAAACACCTGCAGTGGCAATTCCTTTGGGTCCAAAGACAATCACATGATTGCCCTATAGATAGACACAAAGTGCTGGGGTAACTCAGCGGGACAAGCAGCATCTTTGGAGAGAAGGAACAGGTGACATTTTGTGTCGAGACCCTTCGTCAGAGCTGTCTCGACCCGAAACGTCACTCATTTCTTCTCTCCAGAGATCCTGCCCGTCCCATTGACTTACCCCAACACTTCGGTTTAAACCAGCATCTGCAGTTCCTTCCTACACATGATTGCTTGAAAATCTCTTTGGATCCTGTCTTACCACATTGTCATTTGATAAATCTAAGTATAAGTGACAACCTATCAGGAATATAAAAAATCTTCTTTAAAATATTTGTCTGGGTTAGGCGTTACCATGTGGTCATTGTTTTGTGTTCCAAAAATCTACGATCTGGAACAAGATTAATTAGTAAAATGACTGCAGCCACTGTTCTCCACAAAAGGCGTGGAAGTCTAAGAACAAAGTTCAATATTGCAAGTCACAAGTCATAAACTAATCAGGAAACCTTACTAACAAGCCAGCTGTAATCTCATTACTCTTTTCTGGAAACAGGGCAAATATAATGGCTATTTCAAGATGCACCAATTTACCCACCATATTATCAATACTCGTTGTTTCAATCTAAATAATCTAGAATTTGCTGGAGATCTACATTGTTGTACAGCACATTTATATCACAAGCTGATGTACAATCTAAGTTGAGTTTATTGACATTTGCACAAGTATGCTGAAGTACTGATTCAATTAAAATCTTGCTTGCAGCAACATTGCAGGACATAGACTCAGCCAACACACACAAACTTAAATTATACATAAATTATACAAATTGTGCCAAACATTGAAAATAAAATGACTGTGCAATAACAAAAAAACATTAGAGCAAAGTACAATTGGAAATTGAGTCCATGGTGGTGCAAGAGGTGTTCAGCTGTGTTCCATTGCTGAGGCAGGATTTGGATTGTTCGCATGTAGATGGAAGGGAGGGCAGTGCTTGTGATGGACCCGGCTTAATCCACCACTCTCTGCCCTTCTCCAACGTTCCTGATTATTGAAATTGCGTACCAGGTCATGATGGAACACGTCAAAATACTTTCTGCAGTACATCTTTGGAAGTTTAGTGTATTTGGTGACATGACAAATTTCAAAACTCCTAATAAATTCATGATTCCATTCATGTGCTGAGCTCAGGACAGGTCATCCAAAATTTTAATTCACAGCTGTCCTCTTCACCACTGACCCACCAATGGAAACTGACATGCGATCTCCCTATTTTTCCTTTTTGAAGTCAATGAAAGGGTTCCTTGGTTTTGTTGGCATTGTGTGAGAGGTTTTTGTTACGGGTACGTCAACCATATGTTCCATTTCGCTCTGTGGTTCATCCACCAACAGTGGTGTCAACGGGGATTCTATAGGTGGCATTGGAACTGTGCTTCACAACAGAGTCATGGGTGTAAAGAGAGTAGAGCATGGGGCTAACATATCGCTTTGACCTGCACCTATGTTGAAGGTCAGTGATGAGAAGATGCTGTTACTGATCTGCACTCGTTCCGGTCAAGAGTCCATAGAAACATTGAAAAACAGGTGCAGGACGAGGCCATTCGGCCCTTTGAGCATGCACCGCCATTCAATATGATAATTGCTGATCATCTAAAATCAGTATCCTGTTCCTGCTTTCTCCCCATATCCCTTGATTCCGTTAGCCCTAAGAGCTACATGTAACTCTCGCTTGAAACCATCCAGTGAATTGGCCTCCACTGCCTTCTGTGGCAGAGAATTCCACTTTGTCACAACTATCTGGGTGTAGAAGTTTTTCCTCATCTCAGTCCTAAACGGTCTACACATTCTTAAACTGTGACCCCTGGTTCTGGACTCCCCCAACATCGGGAACATTTTTCCTGCATCTAGCCCGTCCATTCCTTAAGAATTTTATGGGATTTCTTTTTAAGGTCCACTTGCAAAAGGAGATACAGAGGCCCAGGTCTTGGGGTTTGGTGATGGGTTTGTAGGGGATGATTATGTTGAACGGCAAGTTGTAGTTAATGAATAGCAGGCCTACGTGGCCCTCTTATCCAGACAGTCCAGAGCAGAATGGAGAGCCAGCCAGTGAGAGAGCATCTGCTGATGACCTGCTTGAGGCTAGGCTACCCTCTTGCAGCTGACGTTAGTTTAGCGTATTTGGTGTCATGCCAAATTTCAAACTCCTAAACAATTCATGACTCCATTTATATGCTGGGCTCAGGACAGGACTTTGGTAGGTAATGTGGGTTCTCCCAACCTTGGGTGCAGATTCTGATACCACTAAAACCAGCTGTAATCTTTGAACACCACGGGAATCCTTTCTGCCAATGCTTTCTCTTGTGCATCCAGTCCCAAAAGCCCATCAAGTGACCAAAGATGGAATGGATTCTTGCTTAAAATATGCAGAAAATATATTGGTAATGCAGTGCTTGAAGTTAAATACCTCCTCGTTTCTTGCATGCAAACTAACCTCTCACCTACCCCAACCACCAGTGGTTTGATTGGACTTTATTGGCTTTACCTGGTACTAAACGGTATTCATATTATTCTCTGTAACATGTATTTGTACACTGTGGATGGCTCGATTGTAATCAACGATTATCTTTCTGCTGACTGGTTAGCACGCAACAAAAGCTTTTCACTGTAACAAGGGACATGTGGCAATAAACTAAATTCAACTCAAGACCGTGCTCTTACTGTGTAGGTTAAGGGGCTGCCCCACTTGGGCGACCTAATCCGCGAGTTCTGGCGAGTTTGCCCTCGACATACTCGCAGCATGGTTGACACGAGGTCCTAGGAGGTCTTTGTAACTCTCCTTCATGCTCGATAGTAGTCCCCGCGTACTGGAGGCCTCAGCTAGGTCGCGGCGTATTTTTCAACATGTTGAAAAATGCAAGCGAGTAAAAAAAGGTCGCCATGGAAAAGATCCATACTTTTTTACTCGTAGGTTTAGTCAAAGTACGTCATAGTAGGCCAGCATGTTATTTGTAGGTAATCGAGGGTAGTCGAAGGTAATCAAAGGTAGTCGAAGGTAGTCGTAGATAGTCTTCAACATAGTCGAAGGGAGGTCGAAGGAGATCAAAGAGGTCGTCTTCACTCTCCACTATTTGGTGTCCAATTTTCCCGAAGCTAGTCATAGCTAGTCTTCAACATAGTTGGAGGAGGTCTTCTACATAGTCGAAGGAGGTCTTCAACATGACACTTTTTCAAACGCTTCTAAACTCTTTTAAACACGCCAATTAGGTCACCGCAGTGGGACAGCCCCTTAAAGTAGGTAACTTTAAGTCCAGGGCAGCAGTGAAGGACTTTCCTTCAGAATCAGATGCAAGATAAGGAGGGCTCATGAGAGCCTGGGAACTGGGAGCAGATAGGGAACGGTTTATGCTTACTGCATAAATTATAAGAATTAATTTTGTAATAATGTAGTTATGCAATGTGTATGGTCAGTGGTACCCTGCATTGAGTTAGAGTGCTTCATTTATACATATTATAAAATAGGTGCTGCTGATAGAAAATATAAACAAGCAATTTAATAATTTCTTCATTTAAAGTACTTTGTGGAAAATTATTTGCAGTTCCTTCAATCGCTCGTAATTAACATATGCATTTGCATTTTTTTAATTATGCAAATAGATTTATTGGTTAAACTCCAACATTAATGGATTTTATATTCAGGGTTCACTGGGTAATGCTTTTATTGATACCTGTCTTTTACTTACATGCGCACATTTTTTTGTACCTTATCTTGTGAAAAATCCTATCTTTAAAATTTACAAGGTTCACAAAGAACATTGCTCTCCTAATAATGTGCTCATTATGTTTGCATGGCCATTCTCAACCTTGAGATATTGAAACAAAAGTGCAGATTTTCTGCACAAGTATGCAAGGAATTGAGGACTAATTTGATACAAAACACTCCAAGTCTGCAACAGCAGAAGCAACATATTAACTGAATTTTGTAACAGTGGGTATTTTGCTTTCATGAGATAACATGTCAAGGTCTGTGTTGCTCACATTGGAAAAAAATCCCACTGCCAAAAAAGACAACACTGCCTTCTGAGAAAAACGAATAAAATGCCTTCTGTTTAAATTTAATCCATCTTTCGGGCTTCTAGGACTCATGGAATCAAGGGATATGGGGAGAAAGCAAGAACGGGGGTACTGGGTTTAGATGATCAGCCATGATCATATTGAGTGGCGGTGCTGGCGATAAGGGCCAAATGGCCTACTCCTGCACCTATTTTCTATGTTTAGAATTACAACAAAAACAGGATAGGCTGTCAAATTGTAAGCGTATTAGGCTTTTATAATAATAGTTCAATGTGATGTGATGACCATTGTAAACGACATAAGGTAGCACCAAGAATCCTTTTGAGTTAAAGATTCCTTTTTCTCTTTTTCTTGGTCAGTCCCTTCAGACCTTACCCTTCCTCATCTCTATGTCTCCCTCTCTCCAGACTCTCAGTCGCAAGAATAGTCTCACCCCGAAACATCACCCAGAGAAGCTGCCTGTCCCGCTGAGTTACTCAAGGTTTTTGTGTCCACCCTCTGGGATGAGGGTGGTCCAGTCTTGTGGGTTTCAAGGTGACTTATGTCACCAATGTTGGAACCACAGACAATGTGCAGGAGGTGTTTGATGGTGCAGGTGGGTGGGTAGTTTGGGAGTTTATCCCGCCCTTTCCAACATTTACCTTGGTCTGAAGAAGGGTCTCGACCCAAAACATCACCCATTCCTTCTCTCCAGAGATGCTGCCTATCCCACTGAATTACTGCAGCATTTTGAGTCTACCTTCGATTTAATCCAGGATCTGCAGTTCTTTCCTACACATTTACCTTGTGTGCTTCTGACAAATGGACACAAGGCTGTCAACGTCAGCCCACTTTCCATGGATCTGGGATTCATGCCTGTCAATGGGAATGTTACATTTTTTCAAGGAGGATTTGAGAGCTTCCTTGAATCTTCTCCTTGTCCACTTGGTAGAGTGTCTTTTCATGAGTCTGGTACCAGGCATGCAGACGACTACCCGACTTGTTCATCGTAGTTAACTGATACATTGGATGTTATTTTTGCTGTGTGAAACTTCAGACAATATGTTTTTCTCATCTCTGGCCTTTGTCCAACCATCTGCCTAACAAATCTGCCTCACCCTGTATTCACCTATTACCTGCCATGCTCTGACCTGCCCCTCATCTCTTCCAACTTTCTTTCCCCTCCCTACAATCAGTCGAAAGTAGTGTCCCGACCCAAAATGTTACCTGTCCATATTCTCCAGGGATGATGCTTGACCCAGAGTTTCTCAAGCACTTTGTGACTTGTTTTGCAAACCAGCATCTGTAGGTCCATTGCTTCCAAAAAAAATGTCCTCATTATATAATTCATCTACATAAATTGATGCTTTATTTTAAACTTTAGACATTAGACTTTAGAGATACAACATGGAAACAGGCCCATTGAGTCTGTGCCGACTAGTGATCTGGTACACAATCGGAACAATTTCCTATTTTACCAAAGATAATTAACCTACAACCCTGCATGTCTTTGGAGTGTGGAAGGAAACCGGAGCCCCCGGAGAAAACCCACGCAGTCACAGGGAGAATGTACAAACTCTGAACAGACTGCACCTGTAGTCAGGATCGAATCTGGGTCTCTGGTAAGGCAGCAATACTGCCACTGCACCACAGTGCTGCATAGAATATTAATTCCAAATAATTTCAATATTTATAGGAGAATATTTTCTTATATTTTGCAACAAAACTGAATATTTCAAACCAAAAATATTCTGGCAAGCTCGCACTTGATCTGCGTTTGTTTTGGTTGGTTTGATTTTGTTGTAATGAATCTCCCTCATTTTTATTTGGTTTAGTGCAGGTTTGCAAGGTGTCAGAATCTCATGTGATATGAATTATCCAGAATGCTACTTTCCAAAGCATACACTGCGAGCAAAAGGAACTCTTCCAACTAGGTAGAAAGAAAGCCATTGTCATTTATGTTTATCTTTCATCCTCCTTATTTTGCCAATACCAACAAGGTTAGCCTTTCCGTTCATGGACAATGGTTAGCCTTAAGATGAGTTAGACGGTGAGCCTTTTTCATTCATCTGCTGCAATTACTGAGGTCAAGGCACTCCTAAAGGTATTAGTTCCTGAATTTTTGACCGAGCAAAAAGGAAAGGATGATAAATTGCGATGTGTAGGAAGGAACTGCAGATGTTGGTTTAAACCGAAGATAGACACAAAAAAGCTGGAGTAACTCAGCAGGTCAGACAGCATCTCTGGAGAAAAGGAACAGATGACGTTTCGGGTCGAGACTCTTCTTCTAACTGGGATAGTTTATGATTTGAAGGCGAAGATGTTCTGTAAACTGCTACTCTTGTCCTTCTGGATGGAGGAGTCTCAAAGTTTCTGGAATTGACCCTATGTTAAATATGCAGCAATACAAAATAATATCATAAGACTTCATTCAGTCAAGTATGCAGGAAGAGGGGTTTTGTTAAGGGGGGGACAGTGGTTTAAAAATTATAACTGCTCAAGACCTATACAAGTTGTCACCATTGAGTAACACTCTTGGCTACACACCACAATCTGGTCGAAGCTCAATTGTTCGTATTTATACTAAGGTACTCAGAAGCATTGAAATGCCAGAAAAATGTTTACGTTTGCCACGAAGCTGATGAATCATTTGTGGTAGAGTTAAAAAATGACGCGTTAAAAGATAATTGCTTCATACTGATTGCGTTTTGCTGATAATAATACTGATCACAATTAAAACACAGAGATCTGGGGAAGAAGCTTTTCACACAGAAGATGGTGAATAATTGGGACGAGCTTCCAGAGAAGGTAGTCAAGGTAAACACGATTACGATGTTTAGAAAGCATTGGGACAGGTATTGGGGTAGGAAAGGAGTAGAGGGATACAAGCCTAATGGATGCAAATAGATATCATGGTTGGCCTGTTCCTGTGCTGTATGATTTTATGATTTTATGCTGAAGAAGAGTTGTCAGAGTGTTGTTATCTGCAATCATTATACTTATCAGGTAATCATTTTTCAGACTCGATATTGATTTTTGCAACAGAAACAAAGTCCACAGTATGTATCGACAATCAATTTACCTAATGGAGCTGTGCCCCTATTGATATACTAGTTAAAACAATAGTGGCATAATGCTAGAGTTGCTGCCTTAAGGGCCTGTCCCACCAGCATGCGATTGTTGCTTGAGGTGTACGGCCTCGCGGGGCCGGTCCCACTTCGATCGTCGGAGGCGTATGGAGTTGTGCGGAGCTGGTCCCGACATTGCGCGGGGCTCCAAAAATCTTGCACTGTCCGAAAATCCCGCGCGACAACGGCCAGTCGGCCCGCATCTGCATTGAGGCCGTACGCAGCGCCTCGACGGGCATACGCAGCGTCTTGATGTCGTACGCAGCATCTTGAAGTTGTACACAGCGTCATGATGGCGTACGCCTAGCGCATGGCGTTGCGTGATGACGTCACCGCCCGGCGTGCCGTTGGGTGATGACGTCACGGCCCGATGCCGTGCGACGACCAGTCGGTCCGCATCCTGCCCAGCTGATTGGTGAGTATGATGTCGGGACCAGCCCCGCACAACTCCATACGCCTCCGCGGTTCGAATTGGGATGGGCCCCGCGAGGCCGTACGCCTCAAGCGACCACGTTTGGTCGCGCTAGACGCATGCAACCGCATGCTGGTGGGACAGGCCCTTTACAGAGTCCTGAGACCCGACCCTGACTACGCTTGCTATCTGTACCGAGTTTGCTCATTCTCTCTGTGACTGCCTGGGTTTTCTCCGGGTGCTTGGGTGTCTTCCCACATTCCAAAGACGTGCAGGTTTGTAGGTTAATGGGCTTCTGTAAATTGTCCCTAATGTATAAGATAGAAAAGATGTATGGGTAATTGCTGGTCAGCATGGTCTCAGTGGGCCGAAAGGCCTGATTCCATGCTGTATTTCTAAACTAAACTAAACTAAAATAAATTCATAGTTATCCAATAGCATGCACATCTATAGTAAGAAAGTTCCCAAATTAAAATTGATGCTTCAGATTAAACCCAGTTGTTAATTAAAAGCAAAAATAAGGTTTTATAAGGAAAGATGAAAAGGTGGCCTTTATGTAAGAAGGGTCTCAACCCAAAATGTCACTCATTCTGTTTTTTGCACTATTTAATTTACACCTTACCTTAAAATATATTGTGTTTGTAATGTCAGCTATAAAACAAACAGTTCCACTTATTTTCCATGTATATGCATAGTCTATGCCTGTTTACTCTAACAAAGCCTGTCTACCTTTGTTATCCAGCAGTGTCATTTACGTGTGATCAATCATTCATTCTCACACACTCCAGCTCAGAATCACCTGTGTGATGACAAGAAGGCAATTTCAGCTATGTCAACTCTCAAAACAGTTCACTAATTAAAGATAGGTAAACCTTTACCAAGGTAATACATGTCAAACATTTTTAGAGACACATGTAATCCACAATCCAATCAAACTCTCTGTGGTTAGACCTGTATGTTTCAAAAAGATGAACAACCTCTGAACTCTGAATAGTATGTGAAAGGCTTTGATAGAGTGGATGTGGAGAGATGAGGTGGAATTTCTTTAGTCAGAGGGTGGTGAATCTGTGGAGATCAGAAGGAGATGAGGTGAAATTTATTTAGTCAGAGGGTGGTGAATCTGTGGAATTCTTTGCCACAGAAGGCTGTGGAGGCCAAGTCAATGGATATTTTTAAGGCAGAGATAGATAGATTCTTGATTAGTACGGGTGTCAGGGGTTATGGGGAGAGGCAGGAGAATGGGGTTAGTAGGGAGAGATAGACCAGCCATGATTGAATGGCAGAGTAGACTCGATGAGCCAAATGGCCTAATTCTGCTCCTATCAATTATGGTCTTATGACATAATGTAACATTTCTCTTTTATTTCAGTAAATAGTTTAATCATTTAAAAACAAGTAGAAGTGAATTTTGAAAGATGCCAAATTTTATTCTGGTAATGAAGCAAGTGCATTTTTACAGGGAAATCACACATTGTGCTGGTGTTATTCAGCAAGGTCAAGCAGTGTCTGTGGAAAGAATGAATATTCATAGAGTCACAGTCATAGAGTGATAGAGTGTGGAATCAGGCCCTTCGGCCCAACTTGCTCACACATGTCCCAGCTACACTAGTCCCACTTGCCTGCGCTTGGTCCATATCCCCCCAAATCAGTCCTATCCATGTACCTGTCTAACTGTTTCTTAAACTTTGTGATAATCCCAGCCTCAACAACCTCCTCTGACAGCTTGTTCCATACATCCACCTCCCTTTGTGTGGAAAAAGTTACCCCTCATATTTCTATTAAATCTTTTCCCCTTCACCTTCAACCTATGTCCCCTGGTCCTCGATTCCTCTACTCTGAGCAAGAGATTCTGTGCATTGATCCGATCTATTCCTCTCATGATTTTATCCACCTCGATAAGACCACTCCTCATCCTCCAAGGATTAGAGACCCAGCCTACTCAACCTCTCTCTACAGCTCAGAATAGACAATGTTTTAGGTCAGGCCCCTTCTTCAGTCCGATTGTAGTGGTGGAGAGAGATTTCAAATGGAGGTGGGATTTGGTCAAGGCCTGTCAATTGAAAGTTGGGTATGGTTGAGGGGGGTTTGGTTGTCAAATGGGTGGTCAAAGGCTAGAGATGAAAACAAAACAAAGGGATGTCAAATAAGGAGAGAAGAGTAGTGAAATGCAAACCCAGAGGGAGGGGGGGGGGGGTGAAGGGAGAAATAGATGTACAGCAGGTGGGGGTGGGCCACAGGAAAGAGGGGGGGGAAGGAGGAAGGGGGAGGTTGTTACTTAAACCACATTGTTCTTTTGTAAACCAACCATGTGGAATACGAGGTGCTGTTCCACCTGTTTGCATCAGGCCTCACTCTGGCAATGAAGAAGCCTGAGGATAGAATGGTCGGTATGGGAATGGAAAGGAGAGTTAAAATGGTCAGCATCTGGGAGATTCAGGCGGCCAGCAAAATAGTCGCCTAATCTATACTTGGTCTCGCCATTGTAAAGGAGACAATGTCAGGAGCACTGAATGCAGTAGATGAGGTTTGAAGAGGTTCATGTGAATCTCTGCCTCACCTGGAAGGACTGTTGGGGTCCCTGGATGGATGTGAGATGGGAGGTATAGGGACAGGTGTTACATCTCATACTGTTGCAGAGATAAGTAACTGAAGAGGGTGTGGAAGGGAAGAACGAAAATGAAGAGTTGCCGAGGGAATGGCCTCTGTGTGCCACCATGCGGCCCAAGTGTATTGAATTTCTGTGAATGTACTCAACGTTGATGGGAAAGTTCAAAACGATGGCAGCCAAAACATTTGCAAAATGGACATTGTGACTGTGATAAGCTCCGATGACTTCTGTAATCACCCATGAAACCCCCAATCTACAAAGTGTTCCCATATAAACAAGAAAAGAAAAAACATTGTATATGATAATGGCAACAATTGCCTTTGAGCTTTGAAAGAACACCACTGGGTTTTAATTCATGTGTGGCAAGGAAATTAGGCAGAAACTTCAATCTACGAGGGAAATAATATTTAGTTGTGAATGTCTGTTGGTGCGTCACGAGTATAAATGTTAACTGCGCCTGATATTGGAGCAGGACAGAATCTAAACTACAGGTGATAAAATAGAGATGGATTGCAATGATAAGTACAAAAAGAGAAACATGTCGGGCTTGCCATTGGGAGGAATTTGATGAGGAATTATAAATGGATTGAGGATAGGTTACGTAAGGAAGGAGCGATGGCTACAATCTTAAAAATTCCAGGACTAAGAAAAAAAGACATGTTATCACTCGGAGGTACTGAAGCAAAGGTCTTTTGGACAATAATTTTGAAGTTCCCTTTGATGGCTTAATTTTCTTGCTACATTACATAAATTGTCTCCACTGGGGATCATAAGACTTATGTCACAACTATTTCTTCATAAGTCTTTGTACAGGAGCCAATTTTTATTTCTTGCTTCCCTTGCTTGCTTCTGCCTACTGCAGCATGTCTGCCAAAAGACAGAACAGTTCACATATTGACCTACTAGCCCTTAAGTACAGAAGTGGCTCCCTCATATGTATTGCAATTAAAGCAGAACTCAGCTGAGTTAGTTTTAATTAAGGAATGTTTTAAATGTCACTTCTCTGAATTCACCAGTATAGTTGGCCTTCTTTAGCAGATGTTTCATCAGGTCTCATTGCATATTATGTGCACCCACTTGAAGTCGCATGCATGCATTGTAAATCCCTGCAAAACGGACACTAAATGTGTATATTTCCCACTACTGACAATCAGCCAACGCAAGTGAAAATTTAGATTCATCCGATTGTTGGCCAAGGATCTTGTACCAGCAGATCTCACATTTTTTTGGTATTGAATCTTGTGAAACGTAAAGTTAACATCCCTCCAACTGTGTTTCAACAGTTTGCTTTGAGGCTTTTCCTCGTTTTTTTCAGAGGGCCCCAAACGTGTTTGGGTGGATAATTAAGTTGTAAAGCAAGGTAGAAAGGTAGCCTTTGTAAATTAAACAATTTGATACATAACCCTTTGTTTGGAATAGATAAGGTAGGCAATAGATTATGTAACTCTGAACCTAAAGTAATATTTAATCTAACAACATATACAGTTTTAAAAAGTTAGTTAAATATTTTAACTTTTTTGATATTTTTATTGAATATTTTATTGTCTAGGTACTGTTATGTCTAGTCAAGTCAAGTCAAGTCAATTTTATTGCTATAGCACATTTAAAAACAACTCCAAAGTGCTTCAAAGGTCTAAATTGTATGGTGCAGATTTACGCTAATTGTAATGGCACCAGTGAAAATATTGTATAACGGGTTAATGATAAGGTTCATGTGATCACCAAAGGACAATCAAGATGGTAATTAACATTCCAGCCTCAAATTATATCAATAATAAACTAACTAACTAATCTACTTCTTTCTAAATTCCATTACAAAAACAATTATATTACCATTGTACCAATCATTAATATACAGGTCTGGCATTTTTCCACCTTCACTGGATTACGGGCAGTGACATTCCATATGAGGAGCTTTAAATCTGTAGGTTTGAAGCCCTGAGGATCAGACAAAGCAACAGGTTACATTTAATGCTGACAGCATTGTTTGATTATCTCAGCATCCAGAGCTGTGCTGGATATCATTCCATCCAAACTCCAAGACAGCTTCAAAACATAGAAACATAGAAACATAGAAATTAGGTGCAGGAGTAGGCCATTCGGCCCTTCGAGCCTGCACCGCCATTCAATATGATCATGGCTGATCATCCAACTCAGTATCCCGTACCTGCCTTCTCTCCATTCTCTCCAAACTCACCATAATAATAATAATAATAATACATTTTATTTAATGGGCACCTTTCAGACATCTCATGGACACCTTACATACTAATCGGAATAAAAACATATAATCGGAATAAAACAAGTAAAAAAAGACATCACAGAGACACAGATTAAAAACAGAATTCAATCCAAAAACAGAAAATCAAAAACACAGTGTGAAGAGAGAGCAGCGGCAGCCAAAGCGCGCCAGCGTCCACTCTCTCTTCACGGCAGCCAAAACTGTATAATGTAGGTACAGTGAAAAAGATTGGACAGATTTACACCAGTAGAATAACAATCAACAGTAACAACAATCATAGTCTATTTATTCCGAAAAATTTGTATACTCTAAAATAAAAAAAAATATATATTTTAAAGTATACTCTATTACAGCGTTTGATAACTAAAGTGAAATTTACAGCATTTGATAACTAAAGTGAATAATGGTCTGAAGCTCCTGGTCAATTGCTTGTTGTTATAGAACAAGTAGAAACCCACTAAGCTAATGATTGCAAATACCATTCAGAAAGCAGTTCATAAGGTTCATAGACTTGGAGAAAATGCTGATGTTGGGGTAGATCAGTTTTACCACTGTGTAGATGTAGTTTGAGTGACCTCCTTTCTAATCTCTGCCTTTGCCTTTCCTTTATTGTTCAATGTCGCTTGCCGCATCGGTTTGGCTGTGTCCTACTTTGGGGCTGGTTTCACCTCCTCAGTCATTTTCAAAAGCACCTTCAGACACTGAAATAAACGTTTTGAGAGGCTTGGGAAATGCACTGTGAATTGTGTTTTTTTTTACAAAGATGGGGCCGAATTGAAACAAGAATACAGAAGAACACTCTCTGGAAATGAATTGGCTGAGTATGTGCCAGAAATGCTGCCACGGGTATGAATTGTATGTTTCCTGTACTTACCATGCTTGTGCTTATGATAATAAACTTCAAATTAATGGAAGGATGTGGAGGCTTTGGAGAGGGTCCACAAGATGTATTCCAGGCTTGCCAGCTTGGAGTGTTTTAGCTATAAGGAGAGTCATAGAATGAGGGGGGACCTCATTGAAACATACAGAATAGTGAAAGGCTTGGATAGAGTAGAGTAGAGTAGATGTAGAGAGGATGTTTCCACTAATGGGAGAGTCTAGGACTAGAGGTCATAGCCTCAGAATTAAAGGACGTTCTTTTACGAAGGAGATGAGGACAAATGTCTTTAGTCAGAGGGTGGTGAATCTGTGGAATTCTTTGCCTACAGAAGGTTGTGGAGGCTAATTCAGTGGATATTTTTAAGGCAGAGATAGATGAATTCTTGATTAGTACTGGTGTCAGAGGTTAGGGGCAGAAGGCAGGAGAATAGGGTTAGGAGGGAGAGGTAGATAAGCCATGATTGAATGATGGAGTAGACTTGATGGGCTGAATGGCCTAATTCTACTCTTTTCATTTATGACCTTATGACCTATGAGCATCACAGAGTCCTTCAGCACAGACACATGCTCTTCTGTACACTTCATCTATGTCTATCGAGTTGTACCTATCTACACTAATCCCATTTCCCTGCATTTGGCCCACCTTCCTCTTTTCCCTTCCTATCCATGCACCAGACCAAATGCTGTGTGAAACACTGTGAATGCATCTGCTTCTACCAACTCCTCTGGCAGCTTGTTTCATATAGTGCTTGTTTCAAACACCGACCTCCTGTGTGAGAAACCTGGTCCTCAGATCTCCTTTAAATGTTCCCATTATCCAATTCCCGTATCCAATAAGGGAACTTGTCTGAAGAAGGGTCTCGACCCGAAACGTCACCCATTCCTTCAATCCCGTGATCCCGTTGAGTTACTCCAGCATTTTGTGTCTATCTTCGGTTTAAACCAGTATCTGCAGTTCCTTCCAACACAAAGGAACTTGTCCCTCAAATTTCCTTTAAATGTTTCCCTTATCCAATTCCCTTATTGGATTAGGGAAGTCCCTTATCCAGTTATCATATCCAATATCTCTGCTTCATCAGAGGAAATTCATCATTTCATTGAAGACTCCATCACACTTCCCCAAGTAGAGAGCATACTGACGGCTTTGGAAATTTTAATGGTCAGGACCAAAGAAGGCTACAAAGGTTGGTAGATCCATTACAGGGATTGACCTCCCCACCATTAAAGGAATTCACAGGAGGAGATGACTCAAGAAGGCAGCTAATATTATCAAAGACCCACACCCCCCACACTCTCTTCTCACTGGTACCAGGTACAGTACAGGAGCCTGAGAACGGTTTCCTCCAGGTTTAAGAACAGCCTGAACCATCAGGTTCTTCAACCAGTCTTCACAACCGGATCACAGCACCAAGTCACTGCAGCCTTTGCATTGTTATGGTTGTTCTATGTACTTGGTTTTCACCCTGACCTGATCTCTTGAATGACTTATTTTATTGCAGTTAGAATGACTTAATTTATTGCACAATGATTCAATGATACTTTATTTTCATACGTACCCAGGTACATTGAGATTCCTTTATTGCATATCACTCAGTAAGAATCTTACTAATATAGGCACATTCATATACATGTGTATCGGAACGGTAGATTACTCTGAGGCAGTATGCAAGAGTGGCCACGTATCCAGTGCCATCTTGAGCCCTTCAAGTTCAAAATTGTTAAAAATGTCAGCGTCCTAACTCGGCCATAAATGACCTTTGTCCTGGCAGTGGCACTGGGTTGGAAGTTGCAGGGTTGGCCTGGCCAGGCATTACCTCCATTACCTCCACCATGGCTCCACCACTCTGAGCCACTGCATGCTGCGTCCATGCAAGCATTCAACAGCTTGCAGCAGCGCCCGATCTGATCGAGCCCCAGGCTGCTGCAGCCTTCCGAAGGCACACTCCACGAAAGCAACGTTCAGGGCACGTCAACCCATGAATACGCTGTGCCTTGGCTCACGTGGCCACCATTCAGCCTCCGTGTCCTGGTGTGCCCCAGAACAGCCAGGACGCCTCCAAGGGAATGGGAGTGACACCCCAGCCCGCTCACCAACAGTACCCCTTTCCTCCATCTGATGCTGCCGCCGTCTTGTAGAAAGGGCACTTTTTGTTTTTGTTGTTGCGTTTAATGAGCCTGTTAAACTGCAGCGATTAAGAATTGCTTTGTTTCAATTCACATCCAGGACATATGACAAATAAATACTCTTGACTCTTGATTCTAATTTTAGATTCTCCTATCTTGGAAAAAGACTATCTCCCTTATCTATGCCCTCCAGAGATTTTTCAACCTCTGAAAGATCACCAGCTCTGGTTGCTGCTCTCCAATAAGGACAATCCCAGCCGATCCAATCTCTCCTTGTAACCAAAGAAGGAATGAATAAGTTTATGAATGAATAAGTTTATGATTAAATGAATAAGTTTATTGACCAAGTATTCACATACAAGGAATTTGCCTTGGTGCTCTGCCCGCAAGTGACAACATGACATACATTGACAGTTAGGAATGACACATAAAACATTAAATATTAATAATAAAACATTATTGATTAAACTTGTGACTAAACTAAACATTGATTAAACATAAAATACCAGAGCAAAATAAGGCTACGGACTTTTAGTTGTTGAGTACAGATACTACTCGTGGGAAAAAAAAGCTGTTTTTTTTTGTCTGGCTGCACCAACTTTGACAGTCCGGAGTCGCCTTCCAGAGGGTAGTGATTCAAAGAGTTTGTGGCCAGGGTGAGAGGGGTCAGAGATGATCATACCCGTTCACTTCCTGGCCCTTGCAGTGCACAGTTCGTCAATGGAGGGAAGGTTGCAGCCAATAACCTTCTCCAGGGCCGGCCTTAAGCCGATTGGACCGATTGCTCACAATTGGGCCTCGTGCCTAAGGGGGGCCCCGTGCAAGAGTAATCCAAAGCTCCGCTCTAGGATCTTTGGAGTAATCTACTCTCGGCTCGGGTAGATCTACCCCGGGTGGAGGGGGAAGAGAGGGGTGGAGAGAGAATAGAGGGGTGGAGGGGGAAGAATGGGGGAGACGGGGAGGGGGGTGTGAGGGGGAATGGAGAAGGGGGAGTCCCTCACGGTCCCAGGGCAGCGCTCCCGCCCCTCCAGTCGCCGTGCTTCACGCACACAGACCTCGGCTCCACCCCTCCCTCTCCCCGGGGAGATGCAGTGAACAATACAGGGAGGGCCGGGCCGGGGGTTGGAGCAACATTTACAAACCTCGGCCCCAGCTCACACGCGTTCGCCCGGACCCCAGGATCCGCTCCCTTCGCCAGCCCTCTCCCTCCCTTCACCTCTTCTCTTCCCTCCCTCCCTTCTTCCTTCCCTCCCTTCTCTCCCTCCCTCCCTCCTTCCTCTCTCTCATTTACCTTCTCTCCCTCCCTCCCTCCCTTCTTTCTCTCATTCATCTCTCTCTTTTCCCTTCTCTCTTTCCCTCCCTCCCTCCCTTCTTTCTCTCCCTCTCTCCCTCCCTTCTTTTTCTACTTCCCTCACTCCCTTCTCTTCTTCCTCCCGTCTCTCTCCTTCCCTCCCACACACACATACACATAACGCACAGACAACTAACACACACACATCACACACAGACAACTAACATACACACACACACACAAACACAACTAAGTTAGGATGGGGTAGAAGCCCAAAGGGTAGGATGGGGCTGAAGCCCAAAATCTAATGCCTGGACTGGTTTTTCGCCAATAGTTATTGGTTTTGCCAGGATCTAGTTAATTAAATTACTTTTATTTCAATTTCACAGTCACTAAAACGAGTGCGATTGTAACTATGTACTTTTCAGAGGTGATCTACACATTTTGTTTGTTACTTGTAGGCTTACATGTATGCAATTTTATATTAAAATGTAGCTTAGATCTGTTTGGTCTATTAACTCGCAGGCACTTTTTAAGCGCACATTTTGATTACTTTCCATTCTACCATAGAGATATAAAGACTTTATTTGTATTTCTATGATTCTACAGACCTTGGCTGGGAACCTGGGGCTCACCAAAATTGTTCCCAATGGGGCCGCACACCTCCTAAGGCCGGCCCTGACCTTCTCAGCTGATCGGACGATTCACTGCAGCCTCCGGATGTCGTGCTTGGTGTCTGAACCAAACCAGACCATGATGGAGAAGGCGAGGACAGACTCTACGATGGCCGTATAGAATTGGACCATCATTGCCTGTGGCAGATTGTGCTTCCTCAGCTGCCGCAGGAAGTACATCCTCTGTTGTACCTTTTTCACTGTGAAGTCGATGGTGTGGTGAATTCCATCTGCACACATTCTTGTGCTACTGCTTCCTTTTATAGTGGAGTAAACAGAACTGTGGTCAATATTCAAATTGTGGCCTCAGCAATGTATTCTTCAGCTGTGACATGATGTATCAACCCTTTTACTCAATTCTCCTGGAAGCGAGTGAATTACCTTCTTCACTACCCCGTACATCTTTGTGGCCATTTTAAGAGAACTATGAAATTGCACCCCAAGGCTGATCTATACACCATTGCTTCTAAGGTCCTTGCTATTTACGATACATGTCCTGTCAGTATTGGATGACCCAAAATCCACTTATCTGGATTAAATTCCATCTGCTTCCACTTCACACAATTTCGGCAACCATCTTCACTATCTTCAAATGAGCAATTTTTGTGTAATCTGCAAACTTACTTAAGGTGAGCAACCTTGGGTTGTTTTCACTGGATCATCAGAAACTGATGACGATCTAATACAAGTAGATACAATGACAAGAGGCATGGATTGAATAAATTGTCGTTTTGGTATTGGTATTGGTTGTCATGTGTAGTAAGGTGGAGCATACTAATATTTTAAATAATGTGCTTAAAAATGCTGTCACTTACAGATGTGTGGTTACCAAGTTTGATTGAAAAGGGTATTATCCAATTATCTCTATTCTAAGTATAAATCTGCATTTTCACCATATTCAATTTTCACCAATAATTTTCACCAATCTTGCTTTGGACCTTTTTAATTATAAAATCTTGAACTGATTTATCATTAAATCTAGGTCCAGAAATCAATCCATTTAAATGGCAAAAACGTGTCACATTTGTCAGAATTAACTTTAATTTGACATTGCTATGCCTGACTTTCAAACTGATCTATATGTTGCTGTAGTTTAAGACAACTTTCCACACCATCCTTAGTACCACCAATTTACTTGTCATTGACAAATTAACAAATCATACCTGCTGCATTTATATCCACGTCTTGCATATCACAAACAAGGGTCCCAGTATTAGACAATAGACAATAGGTGCAGTGGCTGCACTTCAACTCCCCCTCCCATCACCTCTCTGTCCTGGGTCTCCTCCATGGCCACAGCGAGCAGCACCGGAAATTGGAGGAACAGCACCTCATATTCCGTTTGGGGAGTCTGCATCCCGGGGGCATGAACATCGAATTCTCCCCATTTTGTTAGTCCTTGCTGTCTCCTCCCCTTCCTCAGCCCCCCTGCTGTCTCCTCCCATCCCCCAGCCTTCGGGCTACTCCTCCTTTTCCCTTTCTTGTCCCCACCCACCCCCGCCCCCGATTAGTCTGAAGAAGGGTTTCGGCCCTAAACGTTGCCTATTTCCTTCGCTCCTCCATAGATGCTGCTCATCCAGCTTTTTGTGATCATTCGATTCTCCAGCAATCTTAAACACAGGTGCAGGAGTTCCATTCAACCCCTCGAGCCAGCACCACCGTTCAATGTGATCATAGCTGATCATCCACAATCAGTACCCTGTTCCTGCCTTCTCCCCATATCCCTTGACTCCACTATCTTTAAAAGCCCTATCTAGCTCTCGCTTGAAAGCATCTGGAGAACGAGCCTCCACTGCCCTCTGAGGCAGAGAATTTCACAGACTCACAACTCCCTATTTGAAAAAGTTTTTCCTCGGCTCCGTTCTAAACGGCTTACCTCTTATTCTTAAACTGTGGCCCCTGATTCTGGACTCCCCTAACATCGGGAACATGTTTCCTGCCTCTAGCGTATCCAAACCCTTAATAATCTTATCCTACTGGTTGTGTAGGAAGGAACTGAACGGTCTCAACCCGAAACATCACCCATTCCTTCTCTCCAGAGATGCTGCCTGTTCTGCTGAGTTACTCCAGCATTGTGTGTTTATTCCCAGTACTGATTTCTAAACATACTTCCACCACTCCCTCAGTCTCCTGTAACCAAAACACTTTTGAATCCAAATAACCAGCTCATCTTGAACTACCCTACACCGTGGGGTGTTTTGTCAGGTCTTACAAGGCATTTACATTTGTAGAGTTTTATATCTTCATTGTGTGTGTACAGTCACAATTTGGCAAGACAAGGATATTTTTATATATGATTGTATCATATTATTAGTCTAAATGCATTACAATTTCATTTGGAAATTTAACAGATGAGTTGACATTGGAAGCACTAAGTACATTTAGAATAAGGTGTTCAGTTCCTTATTCCTGTCACTAACAGAAAAAATTAACACCTCATCAACATGGGAGGTAAAGTAAATATAGTAAAGTAAAGGATAAAGTAAATTACTTGGGGGATTGGGAAGGAATATGCATGAGAGAGAGTATTGTAACAAGCATTACAAGAGCATATATCTTTGTGTTCACTACTGCTTTCAAGTTCTTTAGTGTTCTTCGAGTGTTTTTGCTCATTGCAGGAAGGAACTGCAGATGCTGGTTCACACTGAAGATAGACACAAAATGCTAGAGTAACTCAGCGGAACAGGCAACATCTCTGGATAGAAGGAACGGGTGACGTTTCGGATTGAGAGCATCTCGACCTGAAACGTCAACCATTCCTTCTCGACCCTCTCGACATGAAACGTCACCCGTCCCTTCTGTCCGGAGATGCTGCCTGGCCCGCTGAGTTACTCCAACATTTTTTTGCCCATGTTTCTCTGCTAAAAACCAAGCAACGTGTTTTAGTTCCTTGATATGTCCTCGTCAGATAAAATCTACATTTCAGATGTAACTGTTAATATAATGTTTGTAATGGGCCTGTCCCACTTACACACCATTTTCGGCGACTGCTGGCAGATCATTACAGGTCGCCGAAAATGTTGAAAATCCAGCGGCGACCAGAACAAGGTATGACTCTTTGGGCAGCTACTCATGACCATACAGACTTCACCCTGCAACATGTCGCCAGGATGCCGCCTGTATGGTCGTGTGTAGTCTCCTCAGTCGCCCAAAGAGTCGTAACGTCTTTCTGGTCGCCACTGGATTTTCAACATGTTGAAAATTTTCGCCGACCTGCAACGACCTATGGCGGGTGCCGGAAGTAGCCGAAAATGTTGCATAAGTGGGACAGGTCTATTAGACATTAACCGAATTGGTTGAAAGGGACTATCAGAAGAAAAATATATAATTTGTGGTGGGTCAGACATGTTAATTGGAAAACTGTACAATGCAGAAGACAATAACGCATTTCTTCCATGTGTTCTATTTCCCTTCATGTTGCAAAGATGAGGATAACTGGATGTAGAAACAAGGAACTGCAGATGCTGGTTTACACAAAAGGACACAATGTGCTGGAGTAACCCAGCAGACTGAAGAAAGGTTCCGACCCAAATGTCACCTATTCATGTTCTCCAGAGATGTTGCATGATCTGCTGAGTTACTCCAGTACTTTGCGTCCTTTTGGTTAATTGGATGGCAGGTTAATTAGCCATTATAAATGACCCCTGGTATATAGCTGATAGGTAGAATCTGGGAAGAGTTGATGAGAATTCATAGAGGGTAAAAAAAATGAGTTTAAAGTAGGAATAGTGTAAATGGATAGTTGACAGTGACTGTTTTTGCACTCAACCTCTCTGTGATTCTATGACTATGACATTTTATTAACATTGCATCATTTGAAACAGTAAAATGTTGCGATTAACGTTATTTTCTTCACGAAAAAAGAGTAACTGTTATACACAAAAGTCATGAATCAGTATGTGCTTTTGTAAAGAGTTTGAATTAATTAAAAATGTCACTTAAACAACAAAGGGCAAAGTGTTCCTAAAGCTGTCACAAAGAAATGAGCCTGATTTCCAGCAGTATTAAAGGCAGATCTGTAACCTATTTCACTTCTGTGAGCTGGGCATTCTTGCTTTGAGCACTCGCGAGGTCAACATGCATTTTCTGGTAAATGTCTGGATCACATTAAAGGAGGTGGTTGTCAGGAAGGAATGCAGGAAAGGTGCAAGTATGTGGGAAATGCTGGGGGTGCATTCACTTTCACCGGCTGATCCCACTGACGAGCCAATATCTTTTGGTGCTTAACACTTTAACTGTAGCCTTGGCTGAGAACTAAAACATTGTTCTTTTTAGTTACACATCTTTAAAGAAGGCTAGTCTGATAATTACTCTGAATCGTGATGTAATATCACAAAACAGTGTTGATTTCAGCAGCTTGTTATGTTTGAGGTAGAAATTCAAATCTACAGTACTCATTCTGGCGACGGTTCACTCAATCCATTTGGCCTACACACGGCAGTTTCCTTTCTCCATTTCCCCCCGACCCACAGGAGATGCAACACCTGTCCTTATACCTCCTTCCTTGACTCCATCCAGGGACCCTGCCAGTCCTTTCAGGTGAGGCAGAGGTTCACTTGCACTTCCTCCAACCTTCTGTATCCATTGCTCTCAGTGTGGGCTCCTATATATCGACGAGACCAAGCGTAGACTGGGCTAACGATTCATTGACAGTCTCCGCTCAGTCTGCCTGGGCCTACATGATCTCCCAGTTGCCAACCATTTTAACACCACTTCTCATTCCCACACTGACTTTTCAGTCCTGGGCCTCCTCCACTGTCAGAGTGAGGCCACAGGCAAATCAGAGGAACAGCACCTCGTATTCCGCTTGGACAGCTTACAACCCAGCGGTATTGAAATTGATTTCTCTTTTTCAAGTAACCCCTGCATTCCCTCCCACCCTTGTCGTCCTGCTAGTTCCACTGTTCACTGTTCCTGTGTCCCTTTGTTATCCTCTCTTCCCCAGCCAACAATGGGCTATTATGAGCTGCACCATTCCTTGGTCATCTCTTGCCAGCCCAGATGTGTTCTGGCCAATCCCTGTCTCCCTTTTGAGACCAGCGACCACTGTTCTATTAGGTATAATATAATTATGGACAGGAACAAAGCGAGCCCATGGGTTAAAATGCTAAATTAGGGCAAGGGCAACTTTGAGGGTATGAGACAGAAACTCGCTTGAGTTGATTGGGGTAGGTTGTTTGATGGAAAATGAAAACTTCAGGAAAATGGGATGTTTTTAAGGAGCGCTGACAAGCGTTCAGGACATGCATATCCCTGTTAGAGTGAAGAGCAAGGCAGGCAAACAAGGAAGCCTGGAGGTAGACACGAAATGCTGGAGTGACTCAGCGGGACAGGCAGCATCTCTGGAGAGAAGGAAAGGGTGACGTTTCGGGCCGAGACCATTCTTCAGACTGGTTAGGGATAAGGGAAACGAGAGATATAGATGGTGATGTGGAGAGATAAAGAAACGATCGCCCAACCTCCGTTTAGTCTCCCCGATGTAAATCAGCTGACATCTAGAGCAGCGGATGCAGTAGATGACCTCATCTACTGCATCCGCTGCTCTAGATGTCAGCTGATTTACATCGGGGAGACTAAGCGGAGGTTGGGCGATCGTTTCGCCGAACACCTCCGCTCTCAGTCCGCAATAACCTACCTGAACTCCCGGTGGCTCAGCACTTCAACTCCCCCTCCCATTCCCAATCGGACCTCTCTGTCCTGGGTCTCCTCAATTGCCAGAGTGAGCAACACCGGAAATTGGGGGAACAGCACCTCATATTCCGCCTGGGTTGCTTGCGTCCGGATGGCATGAACGTTGAATTCTCCCAATTTAAGAAGGAACTGCAGATGCTGGAAAATCGAAGGTACACAAAAATGCTGGAGAAACTCAGCGGGTGCAGCAGCATCTATGGCTCCTCCTCGAAGGAAATCCTCCTTCCTTCTCCCCCCCACCCCCCATCAGCCTGAAGATGGGTTTTGGCCCGAAATGTCGCCTATTTCCTTCGCTCCGTAGATGCTGCTGCATCCGCTGAGTTTCTCCAGCATTTTTGTGTACCTTCACACTACAAACAGGCTGTGTGTAGTGTGAAAATGAGAAGCTAGTGGGGGACTTGGATGGGGGAGGGATAGAGAAAGAGAGAGAGGGAATGCCGGGGCTACCTGAAGTGAGAAAACTCAATATTTATACCACTGGGGTGAAAGCTGCGCAACTGAAATGTGAGATGCTGTTCCTCCAATTTGCATTTAGCCTCACACTGACAATGGAGGAGACCAAGGATAGATAGGTCTGTGTAGGAATGGGAAGGAGAATTAAAATGTCCAGCAACTGGGAGATCAGGCTGGTTCACGTGAAGGTGTTCTGTGAAACGATCGCCCAGTCTGCGTTTGGTCTCGCCGATGTATAAGAGTCCACATCTTGAACAAGGGATACAGTAGATGAGGTTACATAGAAACATAGAAACATAGAAATTAGGTGCAGGAGTAGGCCATTCGGCCCTTCGAGCCTGCACCGCCATTCAATATGATCATTGCTGATCATCCAACTCAGTATCCCGTACCTGCCTTCTCTCCATACCCTCTGATCCCCTTAGCCACAAGGGCCACATCTAACTCCCTCTTAAATATAGCCAATGAACTGGCCTCGACTACCCTCTGTGGCAGAGAGTTCCAGAGATTCACCACTCTCTGTGTGAAAAAAAATATTCTCATCTCGGTTTTAAAGGATTTCCCCCTTATCCTTAAGCTGTGACCCCTTGTCCTGGACTTCCCTAACATCGGGAAAAATCTTCCTGCATCTAGCCTGTCCAACCCCTTAAGAATTTTATAAGTTTCTATAAGATCCCCTCTTAATCTTCTAAATTCTAGAGAGTATAAACCAAGTCTATCCAGTCTTTCTTCATAAGACAGTCCTGACATCCCAGGAATCAGTCTGGTGAACCGTCTCTGCACTCCCTCTATGGCAATAATGTCCTTCCTCAGATTTGGAGACCAAAACTGTACGCAATACTCCAGGTGTGGTCTCACCAAGACCCTGTACAACTGCAGTAGAACCTCCCTGCTCCTATACTCAAATCCTTTTGCAATGAAAGCTAACATACCATTCTTTCGCTTTCTCTACTGCCTGCTGCACCTGCATGCCTACCTTCAATGACTGGTGTACCATGACACCCAGGTCTCGCTGCATCTCCCCCTTTCCCAATCGGCCACCATTTAGATAATAGGTTGGAGGAGGTGCAAGTGAACCTCTGCCTAACCTGAAAGGTCTGTCCCGGTCCCTGGACAGAGTCGAGGGAGGAGGTTTAGCGACAGGTGTTGCATCTTCTGCGGTTGCAGGGGAAGGTACCTGGGGAGGGGTGGGAAGTTAACCAGTGAGTTGCGGAGGGAACGGTCTCTGCAGAAGGCGGAAAGGGGTGGAGATGGGACCCAAAATGTAACCTATTCCTTCTCTCCAGGAATGTTGCCTGTTCCGCTGAGTTACTCCAGGTTTTTGTGTCTATCTTCAGTTTAAACCAGCATCTGCAATTCCTTCTTACACATAAGAAAACCTGGGACAGGTACTGGCAGCTGGGATCAAGCATATCCCTGAAGGAGTTTCGGGAATTCCGGAGAAAACTTTAAAAAAAGGAAATCAGAAGGGGCACAGGTGGATGAGGGATGATCTTATAGAGATGTACATAATCATGAGAGGAATAGATCAGGTGGACACACAGAGTCTCTTGCCCAGAGAAGGGAAATCGAGAACCAGAAGACATGGGTTTAAGGTGATGGGCGAAAGATTTAATAGGAACCTGAGGAGTAATATTTTCACACAAAGGGTGGTTGGTGTATGGAACGAGCTGCCGGAGGAGGTGGTTGAGGCAGATACTATGGCAGCATTTAAGAAACATTTGGACAGGTATATGGATATAACAGGTTTGGAGGGATATTGGCCAAATGCAGGCAGGTGGGACAAAAGATGGCATAAGTTAGTCAGTGTGGGCAAGTTGGGCCGAAGGGCCTGCTTCACTCTGCGATTCCAGAAGTGCCTCTACCACCATCTCAGGCAATGCTTTCTGGTCTCAGGCATCTCTGCCAAAGGAATAGGTTTCTTATTATTTATCCTCTGTCTCTCATAAATTTGTATATCTCGATCAGCCTTCTCATCTTCAAGGAAAACCAATCCAACCTATCCAGTCTCTCATCGTGCCACAATCACAATCATAATAATACTTTATTAGCCAAGTATGTTTTGCAACATACAAGGAATTTCATTTGCCAAGTCAGTCATACAAATAAAAAGCAACGGAACACACAGGGCTGGTTGAACCTTCCGCGACATTGGAGGTCCCAACTAGCCTCTCCTGAGACTGCGAGCTCGCGATGGTAAAGTTTGTAGGACGCAGTTGGAGCGATCCCAGGCAAGGGATCGACTCCAATGTTAGGTCCACGCCTGCAGTGGGGCTCAAGGTCAGTCTGTGGAGGCTCCAGCTCCATCGATGGTAGGCCACAGAGTGACCGGAGTTACGATCCGGAAAATAATTGCATCTCCGGCAAGGTAAGAAACTGAAAAAAAGTTTCCGCTGACCACGACCCCCTCCCCCTCCCCCCAAATAAAACAAACCGGAGAACATTTACACAAACTTTTAACATACACTGAAAATTTTTAAAAGATGAAAAAACAGACAGACTGTTGGCGGGGCTGCCAATTGTGCGGTGCTGCTGGTGGTACCAGAGATAACTTATACCAGGTAACATTCTGCTGAATCTCTTCAGGCCCTGCACCTACGATTCCTACCCTAACATTCTCTGCCTCTCAGAACTGCTCCATTAAATTTACATCTTTGATCAAACCTTTGGTCATTTACCCCAATAACTCAATGGCTCCATGTAAATTTTATTTGATAGTGCTCTTGTACCATTTTACTTTCTTATAAGGGCTCCAGAAATGTAAATTGTTGTGATGTACACTAGCCTGCAATGTATATTTATGCTAAGATTGCTTCACCGGAAGCAATTAAAATGGTTCAGGTATTACTGTCCCAGGTGCTGATTTATGTTAGATAACTTTGTCACAATGTATGTTTGAGGAGGAACAGTGGTAGAGATTCTGCCTCACAGCTCCAGCATCTTAGGTTCAATCCTACGTCCGACACTGTCTGTGCAGAGTTTTCACGTCTTCCCTGTGACTGTGTAGATTTGCTTGCACATTCCAAGGACATTGGGCGGCATGGAGACATAGCGTTGGTGTTGCTGCCTTATGCCCCTGTCCCACTTAGGAAACCTGAACGGAAACCACTGGAGACTTTGCGCCCCACCCAAGGTTTCCGTGCGGTTCCCGGAGGTTGCAGGTGGTTGCCGGAGGTTGCAGGTAGTGGAAGCAGGTAGGGAGACTGACAAAAACCTCCGGGAACCGCACGGAAACCTTGGGTGGGGCGCAAAGTCTCCAGAGGTTTCCGTTCAGGTTTCCTAAGTGGGACAGGGGCATTACAGCGCCAAAGACCTGGGTTTGATGCTGACTAAGGGTGCTTGTCTGTACAGAGTTGGTATGTTCTCCCTGTGACCTGTGTGGGTTTTGATCTGTGTGGGTTTTCTCCAAGATCTTCGGTTTCCTCCCACACTCCATAGACGATCACATTTGTAGGTTAATTGGCTTGGTATAAACGTAAATTGTCCCTAGTGTGTGGGTATTGCTGGTCGGTGCAGACTTGGTGGGCTGGAGAGCATATTTCCGTGCTGTATCTTTAAACTAAACTAAACTAAGACATGTGGGTTGTCCCCCAGTGAATAATGTAAGTGGTGGAATCTGGCAGATGTTGATGGGAATGTGGGGAAAATAACATAAGATTAGTGTAGGATTAGCATACATGATGCCTGATGGGCAGTGTGGACACGGTGGGCCAAAGCGCCTGGTTCTCTGCTGAATGACTATGACTCTGTCATCAGGTTGATGGTGCTCATTGCATCGCTTCAAGTCCTTTCTTCACAAGAAGGACGAGCAAGAGTTAAAAATTGGTGAAGCAATTTAGCATCAACTCTGCTTGGGTACAAAAGTAAATGGTTGTGTACAGTATCAGCGTGAAGAGAAAGGAGCCACAAGATTTTCTGTAATGGCACCACAGACAAGTGGAGTAATGAGGCAAGGAAGCAAAATTTATTTAGTCCTATAAATTATTTTTGCACAATTAAACGCTCTTATGTGTACATATATTATAGCTAATATTTTGTCAGCATATTAGTCATTGCAGGCCACAGAGTTACACCAATATACCTTTGGTTCTGCATTATTCAATGTCCTGCCTCATCAATTGAATTTCCAAAATGTACACACAGGTTTCCTAACTTCTGTACTGTGAAGGTCCTGCCCTGGTTTGATTTCCCAAGATGTAACACCTCGCACTTATCTGAAATGAACTTGCCATTCCTCGGCCCACTTGCCCAGCTAATCAACATGCCGCAGTAATTGCCGATAACCGTCTTCACCATCTACGATACCATCCATTTAAATGCCGTCTGCAAACTTACTAATCAGCAACCTAACCTCGTCCCTTCACACTGATACAGTGACAAAGAAAGCGCATCGGCATATTTACTTTATTGGACATCTGAGAAGAATTGGCATGTCCACAAGAATTCTCTTGAAATTCTACAGATGCACCATAGGAAGTATTCTGGCGGGATGCATCGCAGCATGATATGTCAAATGCTTTGCT
Source organism: Leucoraja erinaceus (assembly GCF_028641065.1). Lineage (NCBI taxonomy): Eukaryota > Metazoa > Chordata > Chondrichthyes > Rajiformes > Rajidae > Leucoraja > Leucoraja erinaceus. The sequence goes on along the minus strand of NC_073380.1, from coordinate 14,982,484 downwards.
CTTCATCACTTGAGCCTGCAGAGAGTGAGTGGTGAACACAGCCCAGTCCATCGCAGGTTTGCCCTTCCTTCGTCCAATCCATCTTCACAGCGCATTGCATCAGGAAGGCCAGAAGTATTATCAAGGGTGCCTGCCACGTTGGCCATTCCCTTTTCTCTCTTCTATTTCCAGGTGAAGATACAGGAGTTTAAAGCTCGGACGTCCATGGTGAAGAGCAATTTCTTCCCTACTGCTATTGAACTCTGGAACCAATCGCCCTTCCTGCAAGTGTACCAGGTACTCTTACTCTTATTCTGTTATTATGTTATTATACTCGAATACTTTTGACACTACTTTTGATTGCACTACAATCTTGAATCATTCTGCTGCTTTGCACTCATCATTGTATTTATTGTTTTTTGTTGTTGTTATCATTACCGTATGTAATAATGTTTGCTGTGAGCTTCATATGAACAAGAAATTTCATGCACCCTGATGTATGTGAGAATGAATTAATCTGAATCAATTGATGCCCATTCCCTTCCACAGTCAAGACCATAAGCTCTGAATTCCATCTGGCTCCTTGTCCCCGAAAACATTTTAAGGTGTGCCTGAAAATCTCACCCTTTAACCACCAATGTATTAATATTATATTTTGCTTTTTTTGTCTAATTACGCTCCTGTGAAATGTTCTGAGTTGTTTTAGTCCCATGTAAAGTACAATATAAATGTAACGTGTTCACAATCAGTGCCACAGGAGTGCTGTTAGTACAGATAAAAACAGATATTGTGTTAAATTCCGACTCCATTTCCAAGTATTTTCTTGCCCCGTCGGTGTTCCTACACTTTCCATTCACTGTTCAGTGCTCAAGCCAAAATGATTTGCAATCTGCTTGCAGCAAGCTGGAGTTGGCCTTGATTAATATTGCCTTTCATTGTCCCTTCCAGGCCCCAGTGAAAATGATTCATTCTAATGGCTCAGAGAACATTGGAAACTCATTGTGAGGGCTGCTTTAAGTGTAATTAAAAATATATGTACTTTTAATGAAAATAAATCTATAACCGTGGAGCAGTGGAGCAGCACTGGAACAAATTACCTAAATTCATATAATTTCACTACACCAGAGACAAGGGTCATTCCTGCACTCGTTTAGAAGTAGATTGACAATAATTGTCCCTATTGTTTTTCAGCTATAAAAGGACCATAACACAATGTAATAAAGAGAAAAAAATGGGAGTGGGCAGAGTTCAAAAATTTCAGAACTAACTCCATCGAAAGACACATAACCAGTTTCACGAGCTTCAGATATGCCTGGACAATCATTCATTAAGAATATTCCTTTATCCATCTCTCACTTATCCAGTACATTGCTAACTCTGCTGCCCAACTATTTATCATCTTCCTTAGAAAGCTTTCATTCTATTCCCTTTCATTCCTGCCTGCTGTAATCTCAAGGTTGGCGTCTACTAACCACTACTTCCTGTTTATCTTTTGTTCTCCACTCATTCTAGCCTTGGCAGTGGACCACACAAACCTTGACCTAGGATTCCAAATTTTGGAAAAAAATTCCAGGGCTCAAATAACAAGGGCATCATGGAAAGAGGGATGCCAGCAGAAAAAAAACCTATGGGTAACTCAAAAAATGATTTCTAATAAGTAGATATTAAAAATAATTAAGATCATTTTGCAGCATTAAACCTTGACACAAAATAAATTGAATAAGAAGATTTTAATGATTCTCCTCGCACTCATAGAGTTATAGAGTTTTACAGTGTGGAAAATGAGTCTTTCAGCCCATCTCGTTCATGCCAACCAAAATGCTCCATCTAAGCATGGTTGGACAATATCCATCTAAACCATTCCTATCGATATTTCTGTCCAAGTGTCTGGACTACCTCCTCTGGTAGCATGTTCCATATACTCCCCATCTTGTGAGTGAAAATGTTGCACCTCAGGTTCCTAATAAATCTTGTCTCTCTCTTCTTAAATCTATGTCTTCGGGGACTTGATTCCCTATCCTGGGTAAAATACTCTGTGCACTGTTAACAATGATGGCATTATTGCTTTCCAGAGAGTTATTTTACATTATTTAAAAAATAAAGGTCCATCATATGTTACACTGAAATGTTACAATGTCAGATGTACTATTGCTCAGATGTAAAATTAAAATCGATTTAAATTCAAAATAAATTCTAATTTGGACAAGCTAGCTATCTTATTCAAATATATCAGATTATGGGCGGTACAGGGAGTCCATTAAACTGTAGAAATAAAAAGTAGAAAATGCTGGAAACAGTGTGTAGGAATGAACTGCTGGTGCTGGTTTAAACTGAAGATGGACACAAAAAGCTGGAGTAACTCAGCAGGACAGGCAGCATCTCTGGAGAGAAGGAATGGGTGATGTTTGGAAATGATGGAAACGTCACCCATTCCTTCGCTCCAGAGATGCTGCCTGTCCCATTGAGTTACTCCAGCTTTTTGTGTCTATAAATGCTGCGAACATTCTGCATCACGAGCAATATCTATGAACGGTGCAACTTTTCAGTTCTGGGACGATTTGTCCAGGACCCTTCTGTAAAATTCAGGTCCTGAACATGAAATGTAAACCTGTTTCTCTTTCCACAGATGCTGCCCAACCTACTGAGTGTTTCCAGGACTTTGTGGTTTTATTACGCAGACGTTCTTGGAATGAAACAGTACAGCTTTTAGGACTTGATGTTTCAATCCCTGTAGTAAATCGGCACTCTTGATATTTGCAGTGGGATTGGAGTGGTGAAAGGTAGGGTAGGGACGTCATTGGGGTCTTCAGGTGGGCACCCTCCTTCTTTAACGTTTCATTGATAAGCCCACAACATCTCCAGAGGGCTCAACGGTGATACCTGGCGTCCCAGGTACTCCCCCCTCAATGCCATACCCTCCTGTCTTCATCTTGCAGTGAATATACTCTGATGCTAATTTACCTGCATTTGACTGCAGGCGTGAACATTCTCCAATCAGGGATTTCACAGTGCCAGAGCATTACATTTAATTTTTCAATAAATATCCTTTGTATTATTTGAGGAAATATTCAAACCCTTTGTTGTTTTTGTCAGTCTTGGCTTCCAAACCAGCACAATGTAAAATGGACAAAATGGTTATTCATCTAATTATTTTCAGGATCTTATTTCACCCAAGGAGAATTCTAACCCATCAGTGAGTGAGAAATAACACCTGAAGTGTGAATGAAGGGAAAGAATGTGGCATTCTAGCCCAAAGTTGCACTAATTTCAAAGAAACAGCACAAGGAAGTAAGGAGGTCTCGTTACAGGTGGGGTGGGCATGTGGGAACATTGGGGAGGAGGAGGACCCTATCAGCAGTGTATGGAGGTGGTGGCCAGATGGAGTGGGTGAGGAAGAAGGTGGGTGAGAGGTATCGGTCGGAGTGTGTGGGAAAGAAGGGATTGAGTGGATGGAGGAACTGTGGGGGAGCAGGTTACCAGAAATTAGATTTCAATCTTCATACCGTTGGGCTGTTACCACTACGCGACTCTCCCAATCTTTGTCTGATCTCTGCTGACAAAATCAAACTGTCCCAAACATTACCTGCGTCTTCGTTGACCATCCACCAAACACCAAGCTGTGTCAACCATGGTACTACACGGATCATCACCTTCTGCATCCCTTACTACTGTCTGCTTGTTCTGACCACCATCGGAAGCCACTAGCCTTGATCTGCCCACACACTTTTGCTTATGGCACCAACCTGCACCTGTAATTGAGATTTGCAGTGTTACTCCTCCACTCCTGCCATTTCTCCCCTGAAATTTTTAGCTGACTTTGAATGTGAGAAGCTGGTAGCTTCTCTAGTCAACAAGTTGGTGCATGAAAGTCCAATGCAAAATTCTGCACGGTGCCCATTGGAGCTATTGTTTCATGGCTCTAGTGACCCAAGATCAATCTTGATCTCCTGTGTCAGAGTTTTTACCTTTTGCTTTAACAGCGTTGGTTTCCTACTAGAGCTCCAGTTTCCTCCCATACCCCGAATATTTGCCAGTTGGTAGGTCAACTGTAAGTTATCTGTGGCTTATAGTTGAGGAGAAGCAGTGATTGGGAATATGTTCAGTGCAAAGTGGGATCAGTGGTTGATGGGTGGCCAAAGAGCTCGTATCCATGCTGTATGACTTTATAACCACAGCCATCTTCCACAGATCTTGTTACCAGGCTAAAATCCAGGCCAAGGGTTGAACAGCAATATTTATCAAATATTATAAATGCAAAATAAATGTTTTTACTTTTTTGTTTTATTTAGTTTATTTATTATAACAAAGAAAGGAACAAGAAGTGACTTGGATCATTTTATCATATTGGAAAAAAGTAGAGAGGCAGGATTTAAAGCTGAAGTGTACTGCTGCTGTGGCTTTGGTTTAAGCAGCATGGCGCTTCAGAATTTAAACCTCTCCTTTGCAAGTTATAAAACTGATCTCAATAAATATAGAGATTATTTTTAGTGTTGCGAAGGAAAGTAAGAATCAAGGTTGGTTCATTTGCAAGACTCGGTTGATTTACAATAAGCATCAGAAAAAAGAAAGTTATCACTTCAATAAGAGAAGCTTGCATTTTGTTCGACATACAAAAAGATATAAAATGCTCCAAAAATCTTCAGCTAAATTAGGCCTCCATCAAAATGACTGAATTTTATATTCTTTGGAGGGTCCAGAAAGCCGCTTAGTGCTGCACTCAGTTGTAGCCATTAAACACCATCACCACAAGGATTTCAGCATGAGAAGGAATAGGAAGCAAATTTAGCCCCACAAGTTTCTCCTCTGTCTACCTATCACTAATTATAATAAATGTATCAATTTTCCCTTCTCTCATTTGAATCAATTACTATAAACTTACATGGAAACGCATACAGGAGGAAATCAGGATGCTCGGCAGTTACTTTCCAGTGAGTGATATTGACTTTATCACTCAAGAGATATGCGAATGCCCAATGATACACACCTATTGTTGAAGTAGTTTAAAGCACAACAGGTTTAGGTCTGGCAGATGTAAAATGACAAAATGACAAGCAATAGTATATAAATATTATACCACTTTACCCTAATCACTATTAAAAGTATATTTATCATTAAGAGTATCACAGATGATAAGCTTTACACATTACCTACATGACCTCCCCACCTCATGATCAGACAAGAAACAAATTTATCATTGCATCTCATGTTTTACAGCCTTATGTGTGTAAATCATATTTAAAGTGTTTGCTATAAAAGTTAATTTACTGATATTTGAATTCAGCTCAATTAGTTCAAATCCTAAAAGAAATAATTATATCTATCTATCAATATACTTTTAAGACTGTGCGCGTGTGTTTGCGCGTGTGTGCGCGCGTGTGTGTGCGCGCGTGTGTGTGCGTGTGTGTGTGTGTGCGTGTGTGTGTGCCATTTTGCCTTTGCAAAGTATTTCCTCGAAAACCAGATGCAAAAACGCGGAGATTTTTACAATTTTGGTAGGGATTTATCTTATGAGTTCAGAAATCCACTCCTTGGTCAATTATTTCCCCAGATTTTGAATAAAATTGATCACAAAACTCACTTTAAAAAAATAAAATAATTTTTGCTTGAGCTGCTGACGTTACAATGCCCACATTCCCACCAATCGAGGCCCACCTGCCTCCAGGCCCCGCCCACCCACCGCTGTGGACTAAAGCCCCGTGCCCAGCCCAAGTACGCTCCCGCAGCTGGACTCCCACGCCCGCCCGAGCTCACGAGAGCTGCTGAGGCCCGCTGCCCATTCGCAGTAGGTCCCGTCCGAGCCGCCCGTTCACCAAGTTCAGGTCCTCTCTCTCCCCAATCCCCTCCCCCCCACACTCCATCCCCCCCCTCCCTCATTCCTCCCTCCCTCATTCCCCCATCTTCCCCTCATTCATCTCCCCCCCCCTCATCTCCCCCCCCTCATCTCCCCCCCCCCTCTTCCCCCCCCCCTCCTTCCCCCGCACTGCTTCCCCCTCTCCCCCCTCCCCCCCTCCCCCCTCCTCTCTCTCTCCCCCCCCCCCCCCCCTCCTCCCCCCCCCCCCCCTCTCCCCCATCTCCCCCCTCCCTCCCTGGAATCCTTCGAATCAATAAAGAAGTAGATTTTGGTTACCCTTCATAGTAGGTAAAAGTCCTCTTTAGTGCCAACATGTCAGTCAGGGCAGGAAGTTTTGGCCTTTGGCCACATTAATAACATTTATACCAGCATAGAAAGATTAAAGTTGAATGGTTAACTATGCTAAATGCAGCCGAGAATTAAAGATCATTGAATTGAACTGAAACTTTAAATCATTGAAGGATTAACAAAAAAACAGGGAAATCTTGATGTTGGTGTACAAAATCAGATTGCAGGATCAAAAGACAAAATCACAAATCACAAAGAAAAATATTCTTGATATTTTGCATTGAAGTTTAGTGTTGTAGATGGGTTGTGAAAACAAGCTGCTGTGTCCAAAAGAATGCAATGTTCATTAGGGTATTTTTGTGGCCCATCGGATGATCACATTCCTTCTCATGTCGATTTGCTGCCAAATTTACTGGTCCCCGTCTGGAGAAGCAGTGTTAATTTGAAACCTTGGAACATTTTGTTTCCCAATGAACTATGCGAGGGCATAGGCCTTGTGAAATGCTCAGTTGTTCCTTACTTGTGCAATATCAAATAACTTGCAAATAGAAGGACTGAACCCAGCCAAATTGAGCGTGATAAGCAATTATTAATCCCCAATGTAATATAAAAATAATCATATCAGGAATGGAATAATTCCCAATTACTACTGTGAATATTCTGTGTTCTGGTGTTTTGAAATTATGTGCTTTAATATATAAAGCATTTACATAGAATATAGGACAATACAGCACAGAAACAGACCCTTTGGACCATGATGTCTGTGCCAAATGTGATGTCAAATTAAACTAATCCTTTCTGGCCTCATATAATCTATATGCCTCATATCATGTACCCATCTAAGCTTCTGAACTCAGCTATTGCATCTTGTACCGAGATGAGAAGAACTTTTTCACACAGAGAGAGTGGTGATCTCTGGAACTCTCTGCCACAGAGGGTAACAGTTCATTGGCTATACTTGCATCTGGCCCTTCCTGAGGGGATCCACCTTTGATCAGTTCCGGTGCAGGCTCGAAGGGCCGAATGGCCCTCTGTACCAAATGATGTTTCTTGCTTCCTGCACCACCTTTGGTTCCTGTCACCCTCTGTACAAATGATTTGTCCTGCACATCTCCTTTAAACTTTCCCCCTCACCTTAAAGCGATGCCTCCTAGTATTTGACATTCCCATCTTGCGGAAAAGGTTCTTGCTGTCTAAGCATCTCATAATTTTCTAAACTTCTATCAGATCTCCCTTCAGCTTCCAACACGTCAGAGAAAACAATCCAAATCTGTCCAACCTCTCCTTGTAGTTAATACCCTCTTATCCAGTTAGCATTCTGGTAAACCTCTTCTGCATCCTCTCCAAAGCCTCCACATTCTTCCTGTTATGGGATGATCAGAACTGCGCACAATACTCCAAAAGCGGTAGAACCAAAATTTAAAATAGCTACAACATGGCTTCCTGATTTTTATACTCAATGTCTCCACTGATGAAAATAAGTATAGCGTAGACCTTGAGCAAAAAATAAAGTGCTGGAGGAACTCAGCAGGCCATTCAGCAGCTGTAGAGGGGATGGACAGATGATGCTTTGATTTGGAGCCCCTTCTACAGACTTCCCCCCATACATTTGACCTTTCAAAATGCAATACCTCAAACTTGCCCTGATTAAATCTTATCTGCCATTTCTCTGCCATATCTGTGACTGATCAATATCTTGATACATTATTTGACAGCTTTCTTCACTGCCTGCAACTCCAGTTCTGGAGAATCTAAACAATCAACTTGTCATGGATCCCCTGCACCGTAATCGTTTGGATCAGCATATCATGACGGACCTTGTCAAATGCCTTACTAAAGGTGAGGTAGACAACATCCACTCCCCCACCCTCAACAATCACCTCTGTCAAATACTCAAAAAACTCAATCCAAGTTGTAAGACATGACCTATCCCAGTCAAAGCCAAGCTGATTGTTCAGAATTAGCCCATTTTCTTCCAAATGCGAGTCAATCCTAACCCTGAGAATCTTATCCAATAGACTCTCAACCACTGATCTGGGGCTGATCAGTCTATAATTTCCTGGATTACCCCTGTTTCCCTTCTTGGGCAGCAAATGGGCAATTAAATATCATTGGCAAATTGGATTAAGGAGAATCCCAAGGCATGAATAAATACATTAAAACAAGAGGGTATCTAGGCAGACTTCATGGATAAAGGAGGAAATTTATGCCAGGACGATGTAGGTGAGGTACCGAATGAGTATTTTGCATTATGTTCACCAAGGAAAACGACATGGGGCAGAGTGAGATCAGCCTGAGGTGCAGGATGTAAATATTCCAGGGATTCGTTCTGTCTATCGCAACCTTACCTGTGACTAGAGGGGATACACCAATCTTTGTTATGGCACCAGCAATCTCCTCTCTTGCCTCTCGCAACTACCTAGGATGGATCACTACAGGCCCTGGGGACATCCACCTTCATGCTCTTCAAGAGATGCAACATAACCTCCTTCTTGATTTCAAAATGCCCCACGCATATTTATTCTCTCGGCCAACAAGTAGTGCTGGAAAAACACCAGTCTGTTGCATACAGCTGCCCAACATCCTTTTTGCTGTCACTCTAATAGACCAATGACCCATTGTCAAACCTGGACCAGAAGCACTCATTAAGATATTCACCTGAACAATGGAATAACCATAGACCAGGTTATAAACAGTCCAACTATTGTTAGAACCAGATGCAGCAGGGTTCCAACCCGAAACGTCAACTATTCTATTTTTCCAGAAATGCGGCTTGACCCGTTACTCCAGCATTTTGTGTTTATCTGCAGACAGGTCAAAATGCGTTGGGCTCAGACTGAATAGTTTTACATCTTAATATCCCATCTGCTATAAACTTATTAATTACCTCAGCGATCAGGCAATACAAACATCATCAGGACATACCAAAGACGGTTTGACACATTAAATTCCAGGTTAGATATATTTTCTTCAGAAAATAATATATTAGGATGGAGTATACAAATAATTTAAAACTTATAGTAAGGTGCATATAACATGCACAGGAGGTACAGATGAATTAGGGATACTGTCCCTGACGTCCTTTGCCAAAGGGTCTTGTTTGTGTAGTGTCTGGGTTTAATTGTTATAAAGCTAATTGCTACAATTAATCTACAACTCCATTATCATTGTATCGTGCAATTACTGCCGTTTGTTTTGAACTAGGTACTTAATTAATATAAAGTAGGGATTACCAGCTGCACCCAAACTGCACAATGTGCACAAAATATGTGAAAATCTTCATCATTATTCATTAGCATTATTTAATTAAACAGACAACCCCTTGACATGTTGGCAGTTTAAGGGAATTGTACACACTGTCAAAACATCTATCAGACGGTTCAATTCAATTCAGTTCAATTCAATTCAATTCAATTCAACTTTAATGTCATTGCACAAATACAAGTATGGGTACAACGAAATGCAGTTTAGCATCAGTCCGTAGTATAGTGCAATATAGAAATAAAAATACAGAATAATCAAACAATGTGGACGGAGAGACTGGAGAAGTCTATCGGCAGGACTCCGAGTTCAGCAATGTGATGGTATTATTGTAGAAGCTGTTCCTCATCCTACTGGTACGAAACCTGAGGCTCCTGTACCGCCTCCCTGATGGGAGGAGGGCAAACAGTCCATGGTTGGGGTGGGAGGGGTCTTTAATGATCTTCCCGGCCCGTCTCAGACACCGTTTTCGGTGGAGGGCATCCATGGCAGAGGGCGGGGCACCGATGATGTACTGCGCGGTTTTCACCACCCGTTGTAGTGCCTTCCTGTCCGCTACGGTACAACTGCTGTACCACACCGTGAAGCAGGTGGTCAGGATGCTTACGATGTTACAGCGGTAAAGGTTGGTCAGGATCTGGGGGGACAGGTGGGCTTTCTTGAGCCTCCTCAGGAAATAAACACTGTGCCTTTTTGATCACTTGGAGGTGTTGACACCAGGACAGATCCTCCGACACACCCAGAGGAATTTTGTAGTTGGAGACGCGCACACCTCAGTCCCGTTTATATGGATGGGGGTATGACTGCCCCCTCTGATCTTCCAGTCACAATAGCGGTAGCACACACTGTTAAGGTAACACACACACAGGTCTCGGCCTAGTGAATTTTGTCACACACCCATCAACCCCCCCCCCCCCCCCCCCCCCCCACACACACACTCTCTGTGGCTCTGCAATTCATTCTCTCAAAAGTGCTTATTCTATTTCCATTCTTGGATTAACCCCACATAACAAAGTGGAATACTTATACTTCAAGAGCCATAGAGAAGTTTACAGTTCTGAAATTTATTTGGTTCCTGGATTATTGTACAGGCCTCATCCAGGTTTAAATAGGTCATTGAAGCCATGGCAATGTAAATATCTGGAGCTGTGGTTGGCTTTAGATTAATCATAAGCCAATGTTAACCAAGATTTTGCAAATATGCTTCATTTCCTAAATGGACATTTCCACTGATTGGCACAGCTGCTAAAGCTGCTGTATCGCAGCGTCAGGGACTCGGGTTCGTTCCCGACCTCGGGTGCTGTCTGTGTGGAGTTTGCACATTCTCCATTTAACGGCGTGGGGTTCCTCGGGGTGTTCGGGTCCCAAAGATGTGCGGGTAGGTAAGTTAATTATCCTCTGTAGATTCCCCCCAAGTAGATGAGAAAGCGAGATAACATAGGACTAGTGGAACTAGTTGATGTTTGGTTTGTCTAAAAGTCTAAAAAAGGTCTGAAAGTCTAAAAAGACAAAGCTGTTGTCTTTTTCATAACCAGTCCCTCTGGTTTAAGGATGGTTTACATTCAGTGTTGTTGCTTAGGTGGGTTAATGAAGCTAATGCAACAATCCCATGCATCCATTGGTGGGGCAGGAGATGCCCGATGGGGGAGGCGAGGGTGAACAGTCTGTGGGTTGGCAAACTCCCACTGTTGTTTAAGCCTGTACCTATGTGCTCCTGAAGCTCATTCATCCCATCTCATCCCATCTTGAGCAGTCATGGATCAGAGATTCTCTGCAGTCAGTGGGGATGTTGTATTTCTTCAGGAAGGCTTTGAGCATGCATATCTTTCATTATATCCACTGTCGATTGGTAACTTCTTCACTTGAACAAATCTCAAATCTGGTTAAAACCTGTAGACAAGACGATTATTTCTTTGAACACTTGTGCTTGGCCCGCCGAGGCCTGCTGGATATCCCAGCTGCTAACCATTTCAACTCCTCTTCCCATTCTCAACATCCCACCCACCCCTCTCATCCATGCTGTTCCTCACTTACACCATTTGCCTACACATGTTCTCTCACCAAGCCCCTTCCCCTCCCTCCCCCTCCCCCACTCAGTTCATATACATTTTGCTCAAAAGGGAAAATCTTACTGTTGGCATTCCAACAGCACCCTTTACTGTGTTTTAATGCATTAGTGATTCATGAACTGAAATGGTCGACATTTAATTGTTTAGATAGGCTCCCATTTGGAAGATTAATTTAAAAAAAATGTAACTACTTTTTAATTGTTCTATCTATTAGTTCTACCCAAAATACCTCTTAAAGGACCAGTTGTCTTGTATCTGTGAGCAGAGAAGAGGAAATATTTTGAATACTATGTACAAAGGGTTTTCCTAGTGTCTCAAATGTCTGAGGGGTGACCTGATAGATAACATTAAGAAAGGCATAGATAGGGCCTTTTTCTTGCGTCTGGCATGCACAGCCTAAACTTGCAGATCAACTTGTTCTATTTGATCTTGTTTGTGCACGACGGGTTGATTCCATTAGTCAAATCAGGGTGGACCACGTGAAGATTGCAATCTCCCACCCATTAGATAGGGTGGACATTCAGAACCTTTGAACCAGGGTGGAAATGTTAAAGTCTAGAGGACACAGCTTTAATGTGAAAGGGACAAAGTTTAAAGGAGATGTGTGAGACTCAGAGAGTGACGAGTGCCTGGAATGTGCTTCGAGGGGTTATGGTGGAACCAGATATGATGGTGGCATTCAAGAGGCTTTTTGGTAAGCACATGGTTATGCAGGTAATGGAGCAATGCAGATCATGTGCAGGCAAAGAAGGTTAGTTTAACATGACATGGACTTCGTGGGCTGAAGGGCCTGTTTTTGTGCTGCACCATGTGGTCCGTGTTCTTATACTAATTGTTAATTACCCTCAAATGATGTTTGCATTACTGCCATTGCTCACAATCTGACAAAGTATTTTGGACCTCTAATATTTGCTCAGTGTCTCTTTACACAGATGTTGCTAGACTGCTGAGTGTTTTCACCATTTTTGGTTATTGTTTCAGGTTCCCAACATCTGCAGTTTAATTTTCATTATCTGCTTGATTTTTAATCTCTTTCTTCTGCTACCATATTCCTGCTCTGTTCTAACTCAGACAATAGACGTCAGAGATACAACGCAGAAACAGGCCCTTCGGCCCACTGAGTCTGTGCCAACCAGTGCTCCCCATACACTAGCACCATCCTACGCACTAGGGAAAATTTGCAATTTTTATCCAAGCCCATTTACCTATAAACCTGTGCATCTTTGGAATATGGGAGGAAAACAGAGCACTCGTAGAAAACCCACGCGTTCACAGGGAGAATACACAAACTCCGTACAGCACCCATAGTCAGGATTAAACCCGAGTTTCCAGCGCTGTAAGACAGCAACTCTACCACTGCGACACTGTGCTGACAAGACAGAAGAAGCCTTTAGTTACAGTGTTTAAGAAGGAACTGCAGATACTGAAAAATCGAAGGTAGACAAAAGTGCTGGAGAAACTCAGCGGACGCAGCAGCATCTATGGAGTGAAGGAAATAGGCAATGTTTCGGGACAAAACTATGCCTATTTCCTTCGCTCCATAGATGCTGTTGCATCCGCTGAGTTTCTCCAGCACTTTTGTCAGCCTTTAGTTACATTTCTTTTTTGCTGCTTTATTTGATTCGGTTCTGCTTCTCTTCTGATTCTCTCAGGAACTTGTCCCATTTATCCTAGTTTGTTTTCCAAGTTTCACACAGAGGATTTGTTATTTTTTGGCTTTAGTGTTAATTACAGCATGAAGTGGAATTATGCAGTGAATAATGAAAGCCATGTGTTCGTCTGCTACTAGGCTACTGACCAATTCTGGTGAGTTGTTAATCATTAATTATAACATCAGTATTCGATCCAGTTTTCTTCTCCTTGTTCTGCACTCCAATTCATGAGTGCGAAAAGTTCAGAATTATAAAGTTATCTTGATTGAAAGTAAATTGAGTTTGCGGTAACTGCTGATCTTTAACATTAAAGAAATGTTTTTAATTTTTTGTGTTTACTGTTGTACTTTGTCTCATTTTGAAATGATTGTTGTGTCTTTGGCGGAGACTACTATCTCCACACAATTTTGCCTCTCAACTGGGTCGGCCGCTAACAAACAGAATGACCTTGGTAATTGTTACATTGCAGATAACAGGCCTGCAAAATCGTCACTGAGCAAGCACGTGTGTGACCTTGTGATGCTTGCAGCTTACAACTTGATGCTGTGCAAAGCTCTGATATCTCCATTAAACTGCAAACAAAAAGCACAGTGGAACATCAACTCTCTTATTAGAAGATTCAATTAAAATTTTCTAACTATGAGAGAGCTTTATTTTAGCTTATAACAATTAAAAACACAACGTGCCAATCTCCATAGCTAATTCCAATGAAGTAGTGTGGCAGAGTGGTTTCATCCTAATAGTGGCATAGGACTCATCAGAATGTTTTAATCAGTTCAAAATCTCCTCAGTATAGCACAGCCTGCTTAGTCATACATAAAATGCTGTAGGCTTGGTGGTATTGTGGTCACACTGAGATTATTTCCTATGCTGCAATGTTTGATAAAATGAATGACGCTAGTTCCATCTACAGTCTTTCCAGTGGGTGTTAACTCCCTCTCCTTTGAAAGTCCTCCTCTGTTCTGGCCTCTCAGTGGGGTAAGCCCAGGGGGGCTGCTGGAGAGAGGTCACCCAACACTATATTCATGATTCCAATTTGCTTTGATCTCATTGAGGTACAGGAGACATTGCAGGCATTGGGATTTGCCAGCACTCACGATTCCCACAAGGGTAGATAGTCTTTAATTGTCTATAAGACCCCCCCCCCCCCCCCCCCCCCCCCCCCCCCCCCCCCCGACCCCCCCCCCCCCCCCCCCCCCCCCGCCCCCCCCCCCCCCATTTTTTTATCAACACCAGAGGTTCTCCTCTCACAATATGTGAGGAGTGTCTGAGTACCAGGGATTTTCCATGACCTGCATTTCGCTGAGCCTGTTTTTTTCCCCCTGGCTCCACACAACAATTCACACACCTTAGCCCTGTAGAACGGCACAGTGGCGCAGCGGTAGAGTTGCTATCTAAAATCGCCAGATCCTGACTACGGGTGCTGTCTGTATGGAGTTTTACGTTCTCCCTGTGACCGTGTGAGTTTTCTCCCGGTGCTCCGGTTTCATCCCACACTCCAAAGGCTTTCAGGTTTGTAGGCTAATTGACTTCCGTAAATTGTCAAATTGTCCCCAGTGTGTGTAGGTTAGTATATAGGGTGATCGCTGTTCAATGCGGCCTCGGTGGGTCGCAGGGCCTGTTTCCACACTGTATCTGCAAACTCAAAAGTCTAATTGAATACTGATACTACAAGAGCTATGCAACTACCAACATTGTTATGGAAAATGTTCCAGAAATGAGATGCCATTACTTGCATCCGCCCATGCACGTTCTGTTGCATACATGTGATGGCTTCATGATTCCAGGCTGCATGCTGCACAACCCAGTGTCCTGAGGCCAATAGCCAGTGCCAGATGAAGAGCAGTAAGGAGACATGGAGCCTATGCATCATGAGACCAAAGCTAATGTGCAACTGGAGCAAGATGAGCAGGCTTAGCAGAGCCAGGCATTGTCAGTGAAGGCATGCTCACGTTTCTTCTTCCAAAAGTTTCACATGGAGAGCTCTGTGATCCACAGCATTAGGGGAGAGGTCAGCTCGCTAACAACCTCGCAGACACATCCTGAGGATATGCAGATCCTTCTACACTGGCCTGTATGACAGAAAGGCCCCAAACAGCACAGCCTTCCAGAACTTCCTGTCCTCCATCACTGAGGTCTTGGAGGACAGGAAGCAGGAGAGTCTGGACCAACTACTGACCCTGGAGGTGCTGGCAGGCTCCATCAATTCCTTTGATTTGAATAAAACTCCCAAAAGTGATGGGCTATGAGGGCCTGGACCTGCTGGAAGTATAGGAAGGAACTGCAGATGTTGGTTTACACCCCAAACCAAAATGTCACCCACTTCTTCTATTCAGAGATGCTGCCTGTCCCACTGAGTTACTCCAGCATTTTGTGTCTATCCTGCTGGAAGTATACAATGCTAAGCCTCTGACGAGCAGCCTGTCAGACTCCATGAGGAAGGATATCATCACCCCCATTCAACAAGTAGAAGGAAGGGGTGGGGAGGGGAGGATGATATCAGGAATCGGATGCCCATCTCGCTGCCGAATGTGGGCTACAAGATCCTCCCCTGTCTATGACCATCGGCTACTGGGTCAGGTCTGCTCTGGGACAGGTGATTCACCCACACCAAACCTGGGCTGGACCTGGCATGAAAATCTCGGGCGGCCTCGCACTGCTGAGGGACACCATCGCCTACGTGCAGGAGCGAGGGTGATGCCTGCCTGGTCAGCTTGGTCCAGGAGAAGGCCATTGGCTGGATATCTCACACGTACATGATGGACGTGCTCTCCAATATGCGCTTTGGGGAGGGAATGAGGAGCTAGATCCAACACTGAGATCTGTACTGCAGTCCAAATCAACGTTTGGGGAATGGATAGCTTCCCCATCCTGGAGTCAGGCAGGGTTGCCCACTCTCCCCTATCTTGTTTGTGTGCTGTATAGAACCATTTACTGAATCCATCAGGAAGAACGAGAGGGGTGACATTGCCAGGCAGTGGGGGCACTCGTATCAAAACCTCCCTGACATGGACAATGTCACCGGCTTTTTCTCAGCTTCACCGTTGGTCTGCAGATTGATTAACATTTGCGTTCAAGTTTGAGTTGGCATCCTGAGCCAGAGTCAACCGCAGGAAGAGCGAGGCCATGCTCTTGGGCAATTGGCGTCACCGATCTTCCGTCCCCTTCACCATTAGGTCTGATTACCTGACGATCTGGGGATCTGGTTCAGAGAGGCTGAGGTGTGCAACAAAAACTGGCCAGAGCGGATATCCAAGGTCAGTCAGACAAAAACTGGGTCAGTGGAGAGCGCTCAATCTTGATTACCGTGAAAAATTGGTCATCAGGCAGGTCACGGCGAGAACGTATAAACTCTGTACAGACAGCACCTTAGTCAGGATCAAACTTGGGTCTTTGGGTCTCTAAGGCAGCAACTCTACCGCTGCGCCACTGTGCCGCCCTAAAGGGCCTGTCCCATGAGCATGCGACTCCATGCGGCAAGCGCGACCTAACGTGGTCGCTTGAGCCGTACGGCCTCGAGGGGCCGGTCCCACTTCGATCGCCGGAGCCGTACGGAGCTGGCCCGCAGCCGCCTCGACGCCGTACGCAGCGTCTCGATGCCGTACGCAGCGTCTCGACGAACTTCCCGCGGACCTCGCTCGAACTTCCCGTCACTCACTCGACCTCCACGCGGCCCACGCTTCTGGTTTGGTCGCGCTTGCCGCATGCAGGTCGCATGCTCGTGGGACAGGCCATTAAAGCAGTAATGTTGCATTTTGCTGACTAGTATTTCTAAAATGAATCCCATGAGAGAGCATTTATTCCATCAATGCAACCAGCAGGATAGAAGAAAACTACCTTTATCAGGCAAGATGAATTTTCAATGTGAACCATCCACAGCTTATAAGTATACCAGTTTGAAATGTCTTTGCATCGTATTCAATCAATGAATATGGATGCTTTCACTGTTACGTATGATAAAACAATTTGTTTTACAAAATCAATAATGGTACAGTGACGCAGCTAGTAATCTGTGCCTCCCAACTCTAGTGACGTGGGTTCATTCCTGACCTTTGGAACGGTCTGTGTGGAGTTTGCACATTTTCCCTATGGCATTGTGGATTTCCCCCAGTGCTCCAGTTTCCACCCACATCACTAAGATAGGTGGAGCATTACAAGAAGCTTACATGCAGGCATCCGATGCAAGGAAAGCCTAAAATCCTTTTCAATCTGCATGGTACTGTTTGGCGAGAAGGAATGAAATGATGACATCTCCCCTTGAAAATAATTCTTCAATGACAGTTTCTGCCTATATTGCAGTTATCTCCACCTCCATCAGGGAGTTCATGACCTTTTTGACATTCATTGCAGCGTGGGCCTTGCTTAGTGCTGTGGCTGCACTCAGTATCAGTGAAGATGTCCTTAGTCAAGCACAGACATCTCACTGATACTTCTTCACCGAGGTCTGGGTGGGTGAATTATTCCATGAATGCCCTGAATGGATATGTGTCGGGCAATTGGCTTCCAGTCAATGGTGGTAAACATGCCATGGAGTTGCTTCAGTGTGTTATACTCTGCCTCCACAATCATTCCATTCACTTCAGTAGAAGAGTTACTTGAAGTTTCAAGAGTTCCCTGATTATACTTATCCAACACTTCCACTATTAACCAAAAATACACTGAGTAACTACCATTCATTTTTGAACATGAAAAGGTACAGCACAGGAAGCAGCCCTTCGGCCCAGAATATCCATGCTGAACATCATGCAGAGTTAAACTAATCTCCTCTGTCTGCACATGATCCACATCCTTCCACACCCTGCATATCTAAAGTAGACTAAAGTTCTGGAGAAACTCAGCGGGTGCAGCAGCAACTATGGAGCGAAGGAAATAGGCAACGTTTCGGGCCGAAACCCTTCTTCAGACCTGCATATCTAAAAGCTTCTTAATGCCACTATTGGATTGGCCTTCCCCACCACCACATGCAGCGTGCACAGAGCACCCACAGACCTGTGTGAAAGACTTGCCTGCAGATCTTCTTTACATTTTGCCTCTAGCAACTTAAAGCTAAGCCCTCCAACCTTGGCCAATCCACCTCGGGGGAAAAAGATTCTGACAGTCCACCCTTTAAATACTGATGATGTGGTATGACTTGCAGCATTACACAATAATTACTCAACCAGCTGAAAATAACCTGTGTACATTCCACTGATTCCTTCTGTAAACGCTACATATTCTCATTTTCATTTACATGATATAACATTTCCAAAAAAATCCTAAAGTGAGCTTTAAAATGTAGTGTCTACCCAGTGTGAAGTCCACTGTGCTTCTGAAATCAGCATTCGGCGTTAGGCTGGAGTCCTGCTTGCAATGTAATCAATTGCTTCAGCAGGTTTCAGACATAGAAATGTCAATAATTTCTAGAGCCGGTCCCAAAAGGCGTTACCTTTACTTGGCAACAGAGATTGCTAATAAGGTAGAATCAGCTGTGCTTGATGTCATCCTGCTGCTATCTGTCCATCACCACAGTGTTATCAACAATCCAAGGTGCCCTGGTGAGCCTGCAGTGTAAACAGGGCAAAATCTGTTCATTATCTTTGTGATACCTGAATTGAACTTTACCCGAGTCAATCCAAGTGGTAGTAAAATGTGTTTTAACATGCTGCCACCTCTAACGGATAGCAGGAGCCTACTTCTTAAAAGTTCCTGCATTTGTTTATGTATGTAGTTCAAATAAACTTAATATGAAATACGGGGTCAGAGTGGCATCACAGAAGATGTTGAATTGTTAACTTTCCGAGTCCCACAGGCCTGCAGCATATTCGTCAATGAAAATCTGAAAAATAAAACAGCCAGCAAAATGCATCTCTTAAAATAACATGCAACTCTGCTTACTAATCAACGTTTACCACTGACTTTCTTCATGCACAAGGCAAAGGCAATGTGATCATTTGTCCCTGTGAATTCGAAAAGATACGGTGGGAAAACTAATAATTGTCACAATAGATTTCTTTATATTACTTTATCCTGTTTTGGGTTTTTTTCTTTGTGGAGGAAGGAATCGAAGATAGACACAAAATGCTGGAGTAACTCCGCGGGACAGGCATCAACTCTGGAGAGAAGGAATGGGTGACGTTTTGGATCGAGACTCTTCTTCAGACTCGGGTTGAGACCTTTCTTCAGACTCTATGAAGAAGAGCCTTGACCCGAAACGTCACCCATTCCTTCTCCCCAGAGGTGCTGCCAGTCCCACTTGTTCTTTTCATTCTTGGATATATATAAATAACTTGGTCTCACATTCATTTATATGTTTGCTGTTGTTGCCAAAACTGGCAGTGTGGTGACAATGAACAGAATTTGTTTTAGCTACAGGCAGGCCTGGTTAGGCTGGCAGAGAAGAAGTAAATAGAATTCAACCTGAGAAGTGTGAGGTAATGCATTAGGAAACGGCAAACAAGACGAAGGATTACATGATAAACTGTAGGATATGAAGAGCTGAAGGGGAACAGAGAGATTCTGGAGTGCTTGTCTCAGAATGGAGAGATTGCAGAGAGGGGTGCAAGTCTTGGGAAGGGAGTGAGAGACCTGGGTGCACGCTGAGTGAGAGAAGGGAGAGGATGTTTAGCGCAAAGGATCAGAGGGGAGTGTGAGAGGACGGAACTGCCGGGGGAGGATGAACAGAGAGAGAACTGAGAGATCGGGGAATGTGAAGGGGAGGAAACTGGGAGAGAGGACTGTGGGATGACAGCAGAGAAAACAATATTTTGGAGCACACCATTTAAATTAAGGGTTCCAACCTTAAACTTTGCCTATCCATTCCCTCCACAGACGCTGACTGACCCGTTAAGTTACTCCAGCATTTTGTGTTTTTTTTAAGTAACTGATAGAGGGATAAGAAGGTAGTGAGGAAATAAATATTCAGGTAATAAGGTTTTGCTTGAAAGTAGAGCTGAAAATTGTCCCCTAATTTAAGAGGTCCCCCTTGGATGAGATCTGAAAGTGCCAAAGCCTACAGAGCAACAGACCAATATTTGGGAAGTGACATTAACTTAATGTCGATTTTTTAACCATCAGGCATATAGAGTCATAGAGTGATGCAGTGTGGAAACAGGTCCTTTGGCCCAACTTGCCCACACCGGCCAACATGTCCCAGCTACACTAGTCCCACCTGCTAACGTTTGGTCCATATCCCTCCAAAACTGTCCTATCCATGTACCTGTCTAACTGGTTCTGAAAAGTTGGGATAGTCCCTGCCTCAACTACCTCCTCTGGCCACTTGTTCCATACACCCACCACCCTTTGTGTGAAAATGTTACCCCTTAGATTCCTATCAAATCTTTTCCCCTTCACCTTAAACCTATGTCCTCTGGTCCACGATTCACCTACTCTGGGCAAGGGACTACCAGATCTATTCCTCTCATGATGTTATACACCTCTATAAGATCACCCTCATCCTCCTGCGCTCCAGGGAATCGAGTCCCGGCCTACTCCACTCTCCCTATAGCTTAGACCCTCTAGTCCTGGTAAATCTTCTCTGTACCTTTTCCAGTTTGACAACCTCGTCCCTATAACATGGTGCCCAGAACTGAACACAATATAAAGGCTAAATAGTCTCCTTTTGTACTGCAAACTTAAATAATTCTATAAGATGCAATATCAGTCTTTTTACACCTATTTTATTTCTTGTCTATATTCTCTCAAATAACCTGCGAGTTTGCAGGTTAATTGGCCTCTGCAAATTGCCCTGAATTTGTAGGGAGTGGATGTGGAAGGGACATTGGTTCGGATCTGACCTCGGATACTGTTGGTGTGGAGTTTGCATGCTCACCCTGTGACCACATAGGTTTCCTCCGAGTGCTCGGGTTTCCTCCCACATCCCAAAAGACATGGGGGCTTGTAGGATAATTGACCTCTGTAAATTCCTCATAGTGTGTAGGGCGTGGATGCAAATGTGGGATAACATAGAACCAGGGTGAACAAATGATAAATGGTCGGCATGGACTCAGTGGGCTGAAGGGTCTGTTTACCAGCTGTATTGTTCAATAATCAATCAAAACGGAGAGCTCAAAAATATAGTGGCAATTTGGTATACAGGCTATGAAAATGAGTATAAAGTTTGCCAAAAAGGCCAATAAAAAGCAAATATGCTTATGATAAAAGGCATTTCATTAGCAATTATGGAAAAAAGCTTTATCCAGTCCCCAGAGATCTTTAACTCTCTCTTGCCCAATGATCCATCTGAAATCTCTAATTCTCTTACTGCGGGGTTTTATTCTCCACTCTCCTTGTTCCAACTTTGGCATCAATTTCATGCCTTCAAATGCATGGTTTAGAATTTCTTTCTAAACTCCATCTCTTTCTGTCTCTCCTTGGAGACCATCCTTAACATCCATACCCTCCTCCATCAACACCCTGGTCATCCCTCAAGGTCTTTGGCTCACTGTCCATGCATTTCTGTGAAGTACCTTAAGACGGCTCTCCACACTAAAAGCTACAATAAGAATGCCCATGTAAAAGACAAGACACACAGAGCTGGAGAAAGTTTGTTAGGAAAAAATAGGATAGTGACTGGACCTGATCAGACACCAAGAAACTGAATTGTAATTCAGAAGAAAACTCTTTGTCCCAAAATTGTGGAACTCACTACACAAGAGAGAAGTTGAAGTAAACTGTATAAAAATATTATGGTAGAATATGGACAAACATATAAGGAAGGAACTAAAGGACGTGGTCAGAGATTTAAACAAGGAAAGGCAGAAGAGGGCACGAGTGGAGCACAAACACTGACATGGCTTCTTGGCCATATGTGCCATAACACCTAGACAAATTATTCAGCTTAGGAAGTATAGGTGCCGTAGGAATCAATGTGTAGGAAGGAACTGCAGATGCTAGCTTAAACCGAAGACAAATGGTGGTGGGTGTATGGAATAAGCTGCCAGAGGATGTAGTTAAGGCTGGGACTATCCCAATGTTTAAAAAACAGTTAGACAGGTACATGGATAGGACAGGTTTGGAGGGATATGGACCAAGCACAGGCAGGTGGGACTAGTGTAGCCGGGACATGCTGGCCAGTGTGGGTAAGTTGGACTGAAGGGCCTGTTTCCTCACTGTATCACTCTATAGACACAACATGCTTGAGTAACTCAGCAGGGCAGGCAGCATCTCTGGATGGAAGGAATGGGTGACGTTTCGTCTGAAGAAGGGTCTCGACCCAAAACGTCACCCATTCCTTCTCCCCAGAGTTGTTGCCTGTCCCACTGAGTTACTCCAGCCTGTTGTCTATCTTCGTAGGAATCAAACTGGTTAATTTCCCCTTTTTGTGCTGGACAGGAATAGCGACGTTTCCCAATAACATTCTTCAAAAACAATGTGGGCGGCACGATGATGCAGCTGGTAAATGTTAGATCATACGCCCAGCGACACTGTTCAATACCGACCTCCAGTGCTACCTGTGCAGAATTTACAAGTTTTAGTTTTGTTTAGTTTAGAGATACAGCGCGGAAGCCGACCCTTTGGCTCACCGAGTCCGCGCCCGACCAGCGATCCCCACACATTTACACCAAAACCTATTAACCTACAAACGTCTTTGGAGTGTGGGAGGAAACCGAGGATCTCGGAGAAAACCCACGCAGGTCCCAGGGAGAACGTACAAACTCCATACAGACAGCACGTTTAGGCTGGATCAAACCCAGGCACGTGCTGTCAGGGTAAGCAAGGTGGGCACTGCCTACCCCGGCTAAAATTATAAAATGGTAATTACTAAATATAAATAGTAAAGGCATGGGAGAATTATGCCTATCTAAGAGATCGATCTCTAAGATAGGCACAATTCTCCATGCCTTTCATCCGCAGCACTTGTAACACGCGAAGCTCTGTGCAGCCCACATGCCGTTGGCGCTGCTTCAAGCCGTCAATTTCAAGGGGAGCTGAAGGCAGCTGAAATTCTGCCTTTGCAGCACTGCGCATGTGCAACGGCCTACTGTGTATGCGCAGCGCTGGTTTCTTGGCGGGATTTTCAAATATGGGTTGACATTATTTTAAGTGTATCTTAGGAAACAAAGAGGGAAGAATGGAGTTTGTGTACTGATAATGTGGTAAGTACATTTTGTGTTTATGTTTTTAAATACCGTATTTCCCGGGATGTGGGGGGAAATTTCCTTTCACGGCGTTTGGGAAGTCTGGCCCGGGGTAAAGTTGCGGGGCAGGGCGTTGTGTTGTGAATGTTGTGAAGGAGGGGGTCGGGATCAAAGACTATAGAGCAGAGCAAGATGCACCACTCTGCGAAAAAAGTGTAGTATGACATGGGTATGACGTGGCGCCATTTTATTGAGCTGCAATTTACAATAATATTAATAAAATGTACAATAATTTTAACTAAATATGTGAAGTGTTCGATGCTGTATAAAACACTGTTCCCTAAAACACTGATTACACCAAAGATTATTGTGCAGATCAATCTTTGGAACGGATTACACCAAAGATACTAGAGGAGCATTGCCCGCTGCCTTGGGAGTGCCGACTGCGGGCAGACGCTTGAGGCTCTCTCGCCGTCCGCCTTCATCTGGTATCGGGGGGACCGAGAGTCAGTCCTGGATCAACTCAGGAGTGGAGGAAACGTCCTCTTCCCCCAAAGATACTAGAGGAGCTTCTAGTATCTTTGCTTTTTCCTGCGACCTGATGTAAGAGCAGATTGTAGAACTGTGGAGTTCGTCCCCGCTACCAAAGATGTCGCGTTTGGCATAAACAAATGGCGGCCGTGATGTTCCGTTACGTTCTACATGTCAGTCCATTGGATTTCGGAGGAGTGGTCTATCTTGCTCTGCTCTATAATCTTTGGTTGGGATCATGCCACTTGCGATGCTCCTTACACGGAGCCACTGCATTGAGGGGGACGGGGGGGGGGGGGGGGGGGGGGGGGGGGGGGGGGGGGGGGGGGTAAGAAGCAGCTCGGGTGGCTGCGAGCGGCCGCCGGGCTGGACAGCGGAACCGGCCGCCACCTCAGGGCCTTCTGGCGGTTCCTGCTCACCTCTGGCAGCTCTTCGTCTAAAATCTTCTCTTCTGCCGCTCGCCGGCCTCAATCATGTCAGCCGCTTCCCGCAAATCTTTAAATTTTGACAGCGTGATTGAGGTTACTCGGCTGTGGGAATTTAAGGATTTGCGGGAAGCGACTGACATGAGCGAAGTCGGTGATCGACAGGTGAGAGGTGTTCAGACGGAGAGCACTGCCAGAGGTGAGTGGGCCGGCAGAAGGCGCTGAAGTGGTGGCCAGTTCCGCTCGCAGCTACCCAAGCTGCTTCTATCCCCGGCTACAATGCGGTGGCTCCGCACCCGGAGCGCCACAGCAGCGGTGAGTGAGTGAGTTACTGGCATTATCCCCGACCCCCTCCTTCTCAACGCTCCTGCCCTCCCTGCAACTTTAACCCCTGGCACAGACTCTCCACACACTGTGAAAGGAACTCTCCCCCCAATTGGTACCCTTGAACAAGTGTTGTCATTCAATTAGATGACAACTGATTCAATTTTTCCCTGTGCTCCCGTTTTCACACCATCTCTCCACCTGCCATCACCCTTCACCCCCCCACCCATTCAGTAATTCAGAATAAAGGAGACTTGGAAGCCTTGGGCAAATTGAATTGTTACTGTCTTTATTTTTATTTTTTACGGAGAGAACAATCTGAGCATGCGCGTTTTTTTTTAAAAGCCGACTGACTGCCCATCAAAATTTGCGGACGATACAAAAATGGGAGGAAAAGTAGGGGATGAGGAGGATAGGAAGAGTCTGCAAAAGGATATAGATAAGCTAGGTGAGTGGGCAACAACTTGGCAGATGAAATTTAATACTAATAAATGTGAAGTCATTCACTTTGGGAAAAAAAATGATAGGGCAAGTTATTTTCTAAATGAGGAGGAGCTGCGTTGTAATGCAACGCAAAGGGATCTAGGGGTATTAGTACATGAATCACTGAAAGTTAGTATGCAGGTGCAGCAAGCAATCAGGAAGGCCAATGGAGTTTTGGCCTTTATTGATAGGGGGATTGAGTATAAAAACACGGAGGTCTTGCTGCAGCTGTACACAGTATTAGTGAGACCACATTTGGAATACTGTGTACAGTGCTGGGGTCCATACTTAAGAAAGGATGTACTAGCCCTGGAGGCAGTGCAGCGAAGGTTTACAAGATTAATTCCTGCAATGAGGGGATTGACATATGAGGAAAGGTTAAGTAGGCTGGAACTCTACTCTTTGGAGTTTAGAAGAATGAGAGGCGTTCTCATTGAAACATATAAGATCGTGAGGGGCCTTGATCGGGTGGATGCCCCGAGGATGTTCCCAATGATCGGGGAAACTAGAACTAGGGGACATAGTTGCAGTAAGGGGGGGCTCTTTTAAAACTGAGATGAGGAAGAATCTCTTCTTCACCCAGAGGGTGGTTAATTTATGGAATTCACTGGGGCAGTGGAAGCAGAAACTTTAAATATATTTAAGACTAAAATAGATGGTTTTTTAGCTGCCAAGGGGATAAGGGGCTACGGGGAGAGGGCAGGGATATGGACCTAGGTATGGTTAGTATAGTAGAACCTGAGAATCTCCTGGACAAGTGTCGATCGCCTAGATTGGGGTCGGAGAGGAATTTCCCGGATTTTTTTCCCGAATTGGACCTGGGTTTTTATCCGGTTTTTTGCCTCCCCCAGGAGATCACGAGGTTCTTGGGGTGGAGAGGGGTGATAGCGGTATAAAGGGGAGGGTAGTGTCTTGTGTTCTGTGTCTTGTGTCTACTGTTTGTGGGTAAGTGTGTCTGTTTAGTGTTCAGCCATGAGCGAATGGCGGTGCGGGCTCGATGGACCTGGTGGTCTGCTCTCGCACCTACTTTCTATGTTTCTATGTTTCTATGGCACGTGCCTGCCATGACCACATGAGATTCCTCCAGGCAGCGCGCTGTGCACCCATATCCTAAAGATGTGTCATTTGATTCATTAATTGACTACTATAATTATCCCAAACTGTGTATAGGTGAGTGGTAGAATCTTTGGGGAGTAGAGGGGGATATGGCCATAATAGATTTTTCAGAAAAAGTAGAGGAGGAATAGAATTATAGTTAGCTGGCATAAAATCAATGGGTCAAAATGATCACAAGGAACATGGAAGTTGTTGCATTTTGAAAGGCTTTTATTCTTCATGAAATCTGATGGATATTGGCACCGAAAATGTAATTAAGTCAAGTGATATGGTCTGTGGTCGCATTTTAAAGATTCTAATAATTATCAACACATACTTTATTTTTTATTGCATTTAAAATGGAGACACATGAAACTGCAGATGTTGGAATATGGAACACAGAAGGAGCACTGGAACACTGCTGGAGGAATTCAGCATATGAGGCTGAGAGAGGTCTCATCGGGAACCCTCGGACTATCTTTGATCGGATTTTACTGGCTTTATATTGCACTAAACGTTATTCCCTTATCAGGTATCTATAAACTGTGAATGGCTCGATTGTAATCATTTATAGTCTTTTCACTGGCTGGAATGCAACAAAAGCTTTTCACTGTACCTCGGTGCACGTGACAATAAACTAAACTGAACTGAACTAAGTGGTGGTCGATGGGTTGGATTGTGACCCTGGATTGATGTCTTCAAACTGAATGGTTTATTAAATCAGGTCAGGACAGCAGACTTGCATCCCCAAAGGTTATTAGTGAACTAAATATATCTTCAAAGTCCAGTGGTTTTATTATTACCATTATCAATATAAAACTATACATTTCAAATGTTACTTCTTTTACATTCTCTTGTTCCCACTTGAGACTTGAACTCATATCTCTGCAACACCAGTGTAGGCTCCTGGTCAATCTGAGCTGGATGACTTAAAGGAGTAGTTTTATAGATTTTTTCCCTTATTTAGTATTTTCTAATGTTCTTGTATCTACTTCCCAATCGATCACAAGAGCTCGTTGGCATAACAATTACCGAGTGATTAATCTTCAGTAAGCCTTCTAAAAACATCCAAAATAGGAAGACCATTTCTCAGCCTATTCCTTGAAATAGCCCAGTTTAGAGATGAGAGAAACCCTCATTCCAAAAAGGATTTAAGCTTTATTCACAAACTCCACACCTTGATAGGAGATGATTGTATTAGTATAACTCGTAGTAAGAAATAACAAGACACAAATGTGGAAATTATCACATTTCTAAAAAGCTTTGCCATTGTCAGTGTCACCTAAATAGACCTGAACATTTTTAATAGAATTCCTTTACTATATAATGTTCCTTTGTTTATTCTCATGAATGCCATTGCAAAGGAGACAGTATGGGGCAATAACATAAACAATGTAAAATGCAGTGACAAAGAACAACAAACAAGCTTGTACAATCACACTAAGGAAGGGGACTGGTTGCTATTCTGTCTCATAGTCTATTGTAGTTAATCAAAACAAACAGTAGGGTGCTTTAAATTGTTTTGTTTCTAAAAAGGAACCAGAAGGAATAATATGCGAAACTGTCAACTGAGTGAAGGGTGTTTCTATAATGTTACAACTGCTGGGAGATATTGCCACATCATTGGTATAAATATATCCTTGATATACCAATTCATTTCCAATAATTGTTAACTTCAAAACAAAGAAAATGAAGTGGCTCAATAAGATTGTTCCTTTCTCACTTCCATTTAGGGGTGACGTTCTGCTTCATAGCTCCAGAGAAGGAAGCCGAGTTTAAATTCTGACTCACGGCCAAAGAATATTTTGCAAGGTATTTACCATTCTGATTATTCTCACTAGGATGCTTGGATGAAATATATTGCCTAATATCAGGAGAGTGCCTGACTTGAATAATGTAAAATGGGAATGCAAGATGCCTTTTCTCAACAAAGAAAAAAAAAATGTGAAAATCTATTCTTCAAAATTAATTGCCCGAGAGAATCCTATTGATCACTAAAATAAGCTAATGTGGACAGAGTGATATTTATACTGGATTAGTATCCTACATCGGTTATATCAGCAGGATGGAAACCAACTATATTGTCCTGACACAAAATGTTGGAGTAACTCAGCGGGACAGGCAGCATCTCTGGATAGAAGGAATGGGTGACGTTTCGGGTGCTGCGGGTGACATTTCGGGTGCTGCCTGTCCCGCTGAGTTACTCCAGTGTCTATCTTTGGTGTAAACCAGCATCTGCAGTTCCTTCCTACATATATTGTCCTGACCTTCAGACCAATCAACTATAAAACCCATCACTGTCTACAGCTTGGAGGTTACCTGATAACATAGCTGCAACAATCCAAAGAAAATGTAAAAATATCCAGGAGCAATCTATTTGAGCGGAGCTTCTCCTGCGGAAGCCAATATCCACAGAGGTACTGTGGTTGTAATACATAAAATAGTATGCTGTCTCCCAGTCCCTGTCACCCCCTACAACTGACTCGAGACGTAAGGTGCGAGTTAAGTGCACAAGCAGCTCAAACCCATGTCCAGGAGGCATGTTGCTCCTGCAGGTAGTTGGTAACGGCTATGAATTACTAAAGACTGGTTTCGACATAGAACGTTTCCAAATATGGGCATATAAAAAGGTAGGCAACCCTTCCATCCCCTCTGATGAATTCCTAAATCTGTTTGGAGCTCAGTAGAAGCAAGGGTCCAGATTTTGCCCTTTCCAATCTGGACCTGGTCGACAACTCAAATCAACAACCTTCTAACCTGGAGTAAAGAACAAGAGATGCAAGATGAATGAAGTTAAAGACTGCCAAGTCTGTCAACGAGAAGCATTTTCAGCTTTGTGGCATCTTTGTAATTGGGTTGTGGAGTCAGCTCAATTAAACGTAGGAAGAGCTCCAGGAGATAGTCTCACACTGATTTAGCATCAGTTCTGCCCCAGGCAATGCAACATAATCTAAACAGTTCCCAGATGGGCCTCAACAGCAATTTAAAACTTTTAAAATTGAATTCCTAATCTTTTTTTTAAAACCAGCCAAGAACTTATACAGCATTCAACTGTTTGGTGACAATTAATAATTTGAAGAGAAGTATGCAGAATAATTTGTACTAGGGCATTTACTCTGGGAAGAAAGTGCCGCAAAGTTGGAGAATTGTTCCAAATCGAGATCACTGCACATCAGTACCGGCCTCTGGCCAATACCTACAATATAACATGCAGATGGAAAAACTCTGAATAACTGTAAAGCCAGACACAACCAACTGAACACAACTTACTTACAAGACAACTGTTCACAGGGAAATTACTTTTTCCAAATAACTTTAAGCAATGTAAATGAAATTTTATTCCAGGGACTCAATAAAACTATATTCTTGCACTGTACTGTTTTGTGCTGTATTAACTTCTAATAAAATAAACAAAACAAAAAAAAAACAAAAAAAAAACCCCACTATATTCTTGGGCTATATATTTCTTCACGCAACTGGAATAATCAGGGTTGTTCTGTTGAACATGGTGTTAATATGGAGTGGTTATTGGGTGGCGCCATCGATTGTGGCAGCCTTGCCAGCTGCAGTCCGTCCTTTCAGCCTTTTTGTTATTTTTTTGTGTGTCTAAAAGTATGTTTTTAAAGGTTTCTAAGACTTTTTTATATGGGGGGGGGGGGGGGGGGGGGGGGGGGGGGGGGGGGGGGGGAGAATAGGGGAGAAACTATTTCCCAGTTACTTTCTGGTTGAGGCGTCTTTTCTTCGAGTCGCATCTTCGCCACCCCCCCCGCCCCCCCCCCCCCCCCCCCGGCCTACCATCTGGATTTGCGAGGTCTTTCATGCCAGAGACTGGCCAGAGCTTCAGCAGCCCTGAATTAACATCGCGGAGTGGGATGATGCCTTACCGGGGATCGTCTGTTGAAGTACTGGAGTGTTGGGCCTGCTGCTTTAACACCGTGGAACTGTGGTTTTGCGGTGCTTCCAGCCGCGGGAGGCACTGACTTTAACATTGCGGAGTCCTGGGATCTTTTGTCAACGGTCGCCAGTGTTGAGTCTCCACCCAGCTCGGCCTGTGGACTTCAGGAGCCATGGTCTCCGGTAAGAAACGGCCGATTCGGAAACTCCAAGCCGCTGAATGTGTTCTTCCTTTCCGACGCCGGAGCTCTGATCATCCCGGCGAGAGGGCCTGAACATCGGGCCGCCGTAGCGGCGACTGCAGAGGGCTCAAAGGCCCCGACCACAGGTGAACAAAGAGGAAGATGCCTGAACTTTGTTGCCTTTCCTCACAGTGGGAAACGTTGATTCCGCTGTGTGGGAATGTTCATGTTAAACTCTATCGAGTATTGTGTTTTTTTATTCGTATGGATGTATGGTAACTCAAATCTCACTGTACCAATTGGTGCAGGTGACAATAAATGGAACTTGAACTTGGAGAAATTTCACACACATTTACAGGTGCCTTTGCACCCACTGGTAAAATCATCTCCTAATTTGCTAACAAAATGTTCACTAGCATTGTTTACCAGCACAAAACTTCCCCGAGCTTATCATCAGTAAGATTTTCAGAGTAAGCTGTCTACCTGCAGGGTGCTGTGCTCCAGTCTGTCTATCAATGCAGATCCAGAGTGGGTGAACAACACAACATAGCAATTTGTGTCTGTAATTTTTCAGTAATTGCTCACTCATAGAATCAACTTTTAAGGTCACAAAGTGCTGGAGTAACCCAGCAGGTCAGGCAGCATCTCTGGAGAACACAGAACGGTGATGTCTCGGGTTGGGATCCTTCTACAGACTTCAACTTTTATCAATGTTGATTCCTCTGTTATGCTGTTTAAAGAGCCAGTCACATTCGATCAGAGGATGTTGCAAAACTCCTGTGACTCTATATACTCTTCACAATGAGACTAATCTTCCTAATATCCTCAACCACGTTTTTGCAAACAAATCTGAAACAAACCCAAAAATACCAAAGCACTCTCCTTGTCCAATTAATGTGTATGAAGGAACTGCAGATGCTAGTTTACAACGAAGATAGACATAAAACGTCGCCCATTCCTTTTATCCAGAGACGCTGCCTGTCCTGCTGAGTTACTCCACATTTAGTGTCCCTTTTCCAATTCACTCGTTTTCAAATATCTCAAACACTTTAAAGGTAATTTAGCCAGCACAGATCTCAGGCAAGTTTTCAGACTGTATAATTTAATTAATTTCAGACACCTTTAAATCATAACCATACTGGAACTACAGTAAAACCTTGATAATCCGGCGTCTGATTGTTCGGAAATCCAGACGGTCTGCATCTGACTTGATCAATAGTCCAGAATGTGAGTTTAGTTTAGTTTAGCTTAATTGTGAGATACTGCGTGGAAACGGGCCCTTCAGCTCACCAAGTCCACTCCGACCAGTGATCACCGCCCGTACACTAGTTCTATCCTACACACATTGGGGCAATATTACAGGAGCTAACTAACTTACAAACCTGCACCTATTTTGTAATGTGCGAGGAAACCAGAGCACCGACATAAAACCCACCGGGTCACAGGGAAAACGTGCAAAGTCCATACCGACAGCACCCTTAGCCAGGATCGAACCCAGGTGTCTGGCACTGCACCACTGTGCCCCCGTGGGCTGGGGATCCAGGGTACATGTGGGGTGTGAGGCAGAGCAGAAGTCCGGAATGAGGGATGGGTGTATGGCCAGAGCTGAGGCTGGGATTTGGAACTTCAGAAGTCGGGAACGTGGGTAGATTTGTGCCTGGAGCCTGGAGCATTTGGACATTTTCTGTTTGCTTTAAACTCATTGGATTCACTGGAGAATGTACCATTAAAAGAATCTGGAAAATCTGTTGGTTCGATACCATCAAAGTCTTGAGGGTGCTGGGTTATATGCGTTGTACTGTATTAATGATTTCAAGAAAATTATTTAGACTAAGATAAACACATACTTTCTTATAAACACCAGCCTGAAGCTCCCGAAACAGTTCTGTCAGTGAGAAATATTGTAATAAAGGTTATTCAGACCAAGAGACATTTATTAATCAGTCAAATTTTGTTCTCATCGCAACTGTGTATACATCCGAATATAATTTCTCATTATACAGATATTACCATCACATTTCATATGTGACATCTGCTGTATCTGGAATTAATCTTGCCAGTGATTGAGTACATCATGCAGGTCTTCCCATTTACAAACCTTACAGGCATAAATTAAATTGCCTATTTAAGGCCATTTACAGTCAAGTACACTCGTGGACAGAGCAATACAAAGTAGCAGAACTACTCAATGAGGTCAGAAGGGAAGCAACTAATCTCAGCTTGATTTAAAGGAATGTTTAGGCATTTCAACTGCAAATGGTCATCATATTACTTAGCCAAGCAAAACACTCAGTAGCCTCACGATCTCATCTGAAACGAGAGAGAGTTCTTTGACATTGGCATCCTAATCTATCTGTACAACTACAACTAAAAATCAAAAAAATTCACAAAGTGCTGGAGTAACTCAGCGGGTCAGGCAGCATCCCTAGAGAACATGGATAGGTAACATTTCGGGTCAGAACACCTTCTTCAGGCTGATTGTTGGGGGCCGGGGGGAGGGAGGTTGTGCCTTTTTTTGTAAACCAGCAACTTAAATTCTGAATTAAGGTCTGAAGAAGGATCTTGATCCGAAACGTCACCCATTCCTTCTCTCCAGAGATGCTGCCTGTCCCGTTGAGTTACTCCAGCTTTTTGTGTCTATCCTCAGTTTAAACCAACATCTGCAGTTCCTCCTTACACAACTTAAATTCCTTGTTTGTATAACTAAAGATCTATGTCCATGTTTTGACATCCACGTTCAAGTCCTTCACACTCCCATAGAGGTGCTACAGAAGAAATTAAATGTTGGCGTTGATCAATGGTACGACTGCTTCAAAGTTGCACCCTCCCAACAAGCTTCTCCCAACAAGCACCCTCCCAACAAGCTTCTCTCTGAAAATCCCTTGGGATGGGAGATGAGTTGCTTCCACTCCAACGCTGACGGTTGCTGAGGACTATACAGAACACACAGCTTTTGCCGGAGGTGGGCCAGGAGATGGGCCAGGTTGGTTGGCAGCACAGTAGGTGCTGCACTCCTTCCACCATTCTGCTGACCTTCCACAGGCTTCCAATAAAGAACTGGAAGTTTGTGGCACCATGCCGAACACGTTTTCTCCAGTATGAGGAGACCAGGGATTTCTACGTCAGTAAGGACTTCAAACTTTGTCAAGGAGGCGTTAGTTTAGTTTAGTTTAGAGATACAGCGTGGAAACCGGCCCTTCGGCCCACCGAGTCCACACTGAGCAGCGATCACCCGCACATTAACACTACCCTACACACACTAGGGCCAATTTTACATTGATGTCAATCCAATTTATCATCAAACTTGTATGTCTTTGGAGTGTGGGAGGAAATCGAGGATCTCGTAGAAAACTCATGCGGTCACGGGGAGAATGTACAAACTCTGCACAGGCAGCCCCCGTAGTCAGGATCGAACCTGGCTCTCTGGCGTTGTAAGGTAGTAGATCCACCGCAATGCCATCGTGCTGCTTTGAGAATATTCTTCAGATAAGAGTTTCCTCCATCCTTTTGCTGTGATGGAGATTGGGGGGGGGGGAAGGATTTGTTTCATGAGTCCAGTGTCTGGCATGGAAATGAATGGCAGACCTTTCTCAGCCATCCAGATATGAATCATGTACTGCCCCTCTGATCTCTGCCATCTTCCAGTGTAATCCTACCCAACTGGGATCAACCCCACATTTTCATAAGTATCGGATTAAACTAGTCATCGTTTCTGACCATAAGATTAGACTTATCGTGGCTCCACTCAGTACTACTGTTAGATTTCTTCTGCCTCTGTCGTGAGTCACCATTGCAATGTTTTGAACAATTGACATGAGCCACTGATTTTGCTGACATTAACTCATCGTGCTGTATTGATTGGTCTTTGACCCAGACCATAATGCAGACTTGAGTGGCCTGAGGACACACAGCTGAAATTGCCATCTTAAAACTAGGCTCACCTTCCCTTTTGTTTTCTAAAGATAACATTTCTTAATTAGTAATATGCAGGAAATACAGAAAAGTGCATGGCTATTTCACATTCAGTGTCATTCTAGTCTGTATATCTGTGGTGTCATTGGCCCTACATATCCGTAGCAATCGCACATTTTAGGCACAAGGCAATGTGATTCCCTCGTGGTCTCTTCGGACACAATGCACACTTCTGGTGTTTGAGAGCCTTTTCCACAGGGTTTATCCCCCCCCCCCCCCCCCCCCCCATTGTCCTCTCCTTTGAATGAGTCTGTAAAGCTTAGCAGAGGAAGGGACAAGCATCACACAAGAATGAGGACTAAAAGTCCCGCAGCACATGATGAGAGGGTGCAATTTGCATCAATTTACATTGGCATTCGGCTTGTGCTCTGCAGTGACAGCTGCACAAACACACTCCCCTGTGCAGGCACCTGTCTTGCCTATGGTTAAACAGGAGTGAGCAACTGAGCAACTGAGGAATGAAAAGCAAAAACAGAATCTGAAATCTGTGAAATTGAAAGGGTTCACTTAGAAAGTTGGAGCTGCAACACACTTCATACTAAATCAGTGACTCTTAAGCTCAGGCTGAAGAAGGGTTTCGACCCGAAACGTCACCCATTCCTTCTATCCAGAAATGCTACCTGAGTTACTCCATCTTCGGTGTGAACCAGCATCCGCAGTTCCTTCCTATACTCTTAATTTACCACCAGCGTCTATTAGTTTTTGTGATTCTCCGTGTTGCCATTGACCTGGTCACTCGGTCAAAGATGGCTGGTCACCATGGCTGGTGGAAGGCTGACCCTCCTCTTTGCTCAGAGATACTTATATACTGGTACTCTCTGATGTTCTGTCCCTGATGGGTCAAGCCAGGCAGAGAGGTGCCAACTGATATGCCTGCAGTTCATGGTGGGAGACTTGGATGCGCTGGTGAGCACTATTGATGCCGGAGAGATCTGAACATCATGGTAGCAGGCCGGAGTCCTGTACTCACACCACTAGCTGGGCTCTCATGGTACCTTGCTGATAACAGTCTGTGTAAAGGGTGCCACCCAGACTGCACAACTGCTGTCACAGCATGCAGGAGCATGCAAGATAATCCCCCTGCTCCTTGATAGCAGTAGAGCTGTGTGCTGCTCTCCAAGGGCCTCGGTCTAGTGTTGATTTACAGTCAATGCACCTCTGGAGGAATGCGGCTGGGACTCTGCTTCAGTGGAAGCAGCACCCCGCTTATCGTCTTGAATTGAATTGAATTGAATACATTTTATTAGCCAAGTATGCATACATACAAGGAATTTGCCTTCGTATTTTATTCAGTAGATATACAGTAGACAATTAAAATAAAACATTATAATTTAAACATGTGAAGAATGAAATAAAATACCAGAACAAAAGGGGGTTACAGACTTTTGGCTGTTGAGTAGAGCTACTGCTTGTGGTAAAAAGCTGTTTCTATGTCTGGCTGTGACGGCTTTGACAGTCCGGAGTCGCCTTCTAGAGGGAAGTGCTTCAAAGAATTTGTGGCCAGGGTGAGAGGGGTCAGAGATGATCTTGCCCGCTTGCTTCCTGGCCCTTGCAGTGTACAGTTTGTCGAAGGGGGGTAGGTTGCAGCCAATAACCTTCTTGGCTGATTGAACGATGCCCTGCAGCCACCGGATGTCGTGCTTGGTGGCTGAGCCAAACCAGACCATAATGGAGAAGGTGAGGACAGACTCTATGATGGCAGTGTAAAACTGGACAATCATTGCCTGTGGCAGATTGTGTTTTCTCAGCTGCCGCAGGAGGTACATCCTCTGTTGGGCCTTTTTGACTGTGTAGTCGATGGTAGCCTCCCATTTAAGGTCCCTGGAGATGATGGTTCCAAGGAACTTAAAAGACTCCACAGATGTGATTGTGGTGTCGTTGATGGTGAATGGGATGAGGGGAGGGGGAGCTCTCCTAAAGTCTACAATCAATTCCACTGTCTTAAGAGCATTGAGCTCCAGGTTGTTGTGATTGCACCAGGACGCCACCTGTGTCACTTCCTGTTTGTAGGCAGATTCCTCCCCATCCTGGATCAGTCCAATCAGGGTTGTGTCATCTGCATACTTGAGAAGCTTGACAGATGTGTCTGTGGAGGTGCAGTCATTGGTGTAGAGAGAGTAGAGGAGAGGAGAGAGTACGCAGCCTTGTGGTGCTCCTATGCTGAGGATCAGCGGGTCCGAGATGTGCTTTCCCAGCCTTAGTTTATTTTAGGTTAGAGATACAGCACAGAAACAGGCCCTACAGCTCACTGCATCCGCACTGACCAACAATCCCCATACATTAACACTTTCCTGCACTAAGGACAATTTTTTCCATTTGAACCAAGCCAATTAGCCGACAAACCTGTACATCTTTGGAGTAGTGGGAGGAAACCAAAGTTCTCGATGAAAACCTCACGGGGCGAACATACAAACTCTGTACAGACAAGCACTCGTAGCCAGGATTGAACCCGGGTCTCTGGTGCTGTAAGCACTGTAAGGCGGCAACTCTATCACTGTGCCACCATGCCGCCCAAATCTGCCACATTCTAATCAAGTACCTCTTTCTAAATGCCTCCTTTTGGGCCCATCTGACCCTTCCTGATCAGGACTGAACTTCTGTGAAGCCACATGGTGCCTCTTTCCCTCCCACCTGCTGCCACTCACTGATCGCTCCACAAAATGCACACCTCCAATGTAAAAGATTGTATTGTATTGTATTGTATTGTATTGTATTCAAATTTATTGTCATTGTCTCAATTTGAGACAACGAAATGAATTTCCCTTACAGGCAGTATCGTTAAAAAAAAATCACAAGAAAAATAATAAAAAATAAATAATAAATAAATAATAAAACATATTAAAAATAAAATTGAAATTGAATTAAAAATTAAAAAAATAAAAAAAAAAAAGCACAAACACAGAAAGTCCACGACACAACATAACATAAATGGCACCCAGGTGAGGAAGGCACGATAGTCCAGCCAGCCTCCCCTCCGTGTTCATCCGTGGTCGGGGCCTTCCGAGCACCCGCAGTCGCCGCCCCAGGTGGCCCGATGTTCAGGCCCTCACGCCGGGCTGGTGGAACGCCGACGCCGAACCCCGACGGTGAGCAGCCTCCTCCTCAGTGGCCCGGACCTCCTGATCAGCCGCCTCCCCCTGCCGGAGTCTGCAGCTCCTGAGTCCGCAGGTCGAGCCAGGCAGAGTCGCAGGACCCCGCGTTGTTAGTCAGCGCCGCCCGCGTTGGGAGCTCCGCAAACCGCAGCTCCGTGATGTTGGTGCAGCAGGTCCAGCACTCCGGGCTCCAGACGGCGACCCCCGGTAAGGCATCGCCAGCCCCGCGATGTTCCACCGCTGTCCCGCCGCTGCTGGAGCTCCGGTCGATCCCGGCAGGAAAGGCCGCGCCAATCCAGGTAGGTAGGCCGCTGTGGGGGGGGAGGGGGGGGGGGGCGAGGACGCGACTCGAATAATAGTCGCGTCCTCACCAGGAAGCGGCTGAAGGACGGTATCCCCCACACCGTGCCCTCTTCCCCCACATAAAAACACCAAAAAAACACAAAAAAATACACTTTAACATAACTAAATAAACAATGCATTTCGTTGTCTCTGTACTGTACACTGACAATGACAATAAATTGAATCATTTCATTTCATTTCATTTCATTTCATTTCAAAAAAACAAAAAGATACCGGGCTGTAGGTGGAGGCTGCTGGCACCAGCGCCACCGGAAGTACAATACCGCCCCAACTCTGCCTCAGAGCTCCCAACTCCCCTCAGAGTCAGTGACCTTGGTACAAAAATAAAGGCCCTGGTGTAATGAACACACTTGAAATATTCATTTTTATTTTAATTTTAAGTTGTAGTTGTAGTTGTAGTTGTAGTTGTAGTTGTAGTTGTAGTAGTAGTAGTTGTAGTTGTAGTTGTAGTTGTAGTAGTAGTAGTAGTAGTAGTAGTAGTTGTAGTTGTAGTTGTAGTTGTAGTTGTAGTTGTAGTAGTAGTAGTAGTAGTAGTTGTAGTTGTAGTTGTAGTTGTAGTTGTAGTAGTAGTTGTAGTTGTAGTTGTAGTTGTAGTTGTAGTTGTAGTTGTAGTAGTAGTTGTAGTTGTAGTTGTAGTAGTAGTTGTAGTTGTAGTTGTAGTTGTAGTAGTAGTTGTAGTAGTAGTTGTAGTAGTAGTCCCCCCCTCTGACATGACTGACCATAGGTGATGCATCCTGGTCGGATGCAAGCCTGGGCGATGTCATATGGAGGACAGGCTGTTGCCCATGCAGCATGTCCCCCCCTCTCCACGTCACAGATCGATCCAAAGGAACAGCAGGGCCGTTACAGTTTGGCACCAGCTCCGTCGCAGGGGCTGGCAGAGCGAGGTTGTAGACAACGACTTATTGTCATTGTCTCCAACCTGCCTTATTAGGGGGCACCGACTCCGGATTTTCCTGTGGTTTGCTCCTGGAGCCTTTTCCATGACTGGATATAGTTTTCCCTCTCCTAGAAGGACTGCCTTCTCAGGCTGACGAGCCCCATCTGCCCGAGATTCGTGGGGGCGGGAGCGTCTACATTCCCCTGCAGGTCTATAGCACCTGCCCACTGCCCATTTTTTTATTAAACTGTTGAAACCATTAGCAACACAGTGGTGCTGGTTTCCAACGGGCACGGTGACGGACGCACCTCACATCTCTGTCCTCCATACAGTTTGTAAACTCCTCTTTTGTCTCTAACATGCGTCTTCCATCAACGTCTTCAGCATCGTCTTGATTGACTGTCCCAGGTCACGGCTTCCATGGGCGGGATCCCACAGCACAACCTTTTTGCTGGCATTTCTGGGTGGTGGTGGCAGAAATTGAGAGAAATATAACTTCTTCACAAAGATATGGCAGATTTCCCCAGCACTGTTGTAATCTGAGTCAACACTTCAGATCTGTGACCTTTGACTAGAACTGGCAGATGTTTATAGAATGACAGAGCTGCATAGTTATACAGCACAGAAAGGGCCCTTTGGTCCACTAAGACCACGCCAATAATGAGGTACTCATCGATATTAATCCTACACTAATCTCGTTTTATTCTCTTACTTTCCCATAAACTATCTCAGATTCTACAATTCACCACACTTTGGTGGTGTGGGAGGAAACCATTGTAGTTGGAGGTATCTGACCCAGTAGAAATATAGGTTAAAGGTGAAACTTGCTAATGAGAAGAGCCCTCTCCATCAGATCATGGATGATCAGAGTCTTACTCCCAATGCACTCTGCCTCTGAGATGGCTGTGGTGAAGACGAGATGATCACACGCACCTCCTTGTAGACTGTGTGTTTGCAAAGAAAGTTCTGGGAACGAACACTTGGGTCCATGTCAAGATCGTCCCAGACTGCTGTGTTACAAAGGACAT
This sequence comes from Leucoraja erinaceus, assembly GCF_028641065.1. NCBI lineage: Eukaryota > Metazoa > Chordata > Chondrichthyes > Rajiformes > Rajidae > Leucoraja > Leucoraja erinaceus. The sequence goes on along the minus strand of NC_073380.1, from coordinate 14,943,060 downwards.
ACGGAACTACAGGCTGGTCCTAGGGATGAATATCCTTCCTGGCCAACCAATGCATGCTGCCCTTGGGACGGCTGCTCTCTTTGCTGAGTGTGGATTTGCAAAGATCATCTGGAGAATGATGCAAGATCTTTGTCACAAACAGCTCCGTAAGAGTATGATTACGGGTTGTTCCCAGGAATACATTTGAAAACGGACATGAGGGGCTGCTGGAAAATCATCAACTAAGTGAAAGATGCATTTTGGTATGTTGGAAACTTGTTTATGTCCCAGTACAACAAGATGGCCATAAGTGAATTCCAGTGCCTGGGACACAAAAACTTTATGGGGAAGGACTGCAATTTAAGGTCCCACCACCACTGGGCACTGAAGGGCTGAATACAATGTTACAGCCTTTCATATACTCAACGGATACATTGTTGAAAAAGCCACGAGTGGCATTAAGGGCCTGTCCCACTTGGCGATTTTTTCGGCGACTGCCGGCATCATTGACTGACGTATCAGGTCACTGAAAATGTTGCGGCGTGATGACGTATGATGTGCGGTGTTTTTTCAAGTGTCGCAACATTTGTTTTGTCGCCGCTGGATTTTGAAATGTTCAAAATCTTTTGGCGACACCGATATGACGTTGGCAGTCACTGAAAAAAATCTCCAAGTGGGACAGGCCCTTTAGTGTATAGGCATTAGGAACAACCAGGTTCAGGAATAGCTACTTCCCCACAGCCATCAGGCTATTAAACCTGGCTCGGACAAAACTCTGATTATTAATAACCCATTATCTGTTATTTGCACTTTATCAGTTTATTTATTCATGTGTGTATATATTTATATTATGTATATGGACACTGATCTGTTTTATTTTATTTATTCATGTGTGTGTATATTTATATTATGGTATATGGACACACTGATCTGTTTTGTAGTAAATGCCTACTATGTTCTGTGTGCTGAAGCAAAGCAAAAAATTCATTGTCCTATCAGGGACACATGACAATAAACTCACTTGACTTGACTTGAATTAAAGTGGCTGGCAATGTGAAGTTCTGGATCACAGCTGTGAACTGAATGTGATCACTTAATCTGCAATTGGTTTCTAGCATGTGGAGGGAACCACAGTGTGAATACACAATGCAGTGCACTAGATTGTCATTTTCCATTTACTTTCATCAGTCTCAAGGTTCACACAGGCTTCACAAATATTTTACAAATTTAGGTTACATCAAATTTTATCTGATCACCAGAGAGAGAGTCATTTAACTGTGGATGACCTCATTAGCATTGGTGGATGACTTCCTAACATTGAAGCCCACAAACAGGAATGGCAAAACAGATTTTCCCAGGCCTTTTCCCCCAAATAAAGTAGGACTAAACAATAGCTCCAAACCTGGATAAACAAAATAGAACTGCCCAAGCAAATACTATTAGAACTGTGACCTGGTCCTGGAGCAGCCTTTCCAGCCATTCCCAAAGACTATCATCGGCAAAGCCCAAGCAGTCAACATCAGCGAGTGTAAACAAAGGCTTCAATGACGGAATGGCTTTGACAGCAAATGAGACTCCATCCTTGCCTTTAATTTGTCTCAGCTTCCATTGGTGTTAAAAATATCACAAACATTCAAAATCATGCAAAACCTGTTAAAAATAAAATTAATATTTAAAAAGTTAACATTGTTCACACAAAAAAAATTAAACATACTCCCAGACTAAAATACACAAGCGGACACATCGAAATACACAAATCATAAATATTTATATCAGCTTAATTAAAACAGTTTAAAAGTTTGACTATCCAGCAACCGATTTCTCACACTCATTTTAATAGACTGCTATACTGGAAGTAGTTTAACCTTGTAAGGACTCAGTAGCCAGCTTTCTCAGTCCAAGAGCTGGAAAATCTATAAGGGATGGTGCTGGTTTGGTGGAATCTATGAGTCCACAGGAACACAGCAGGTAAATCAGAGCCAATACTCTGATAAACAGAATACTGAGAAGATTTGCTGCAGTTTATGCTCAAGAATTGTCGCACAGATTATGTTCAAGAAAAGCCCCATTACAGTCTTACCTGCCCACGGATCCAAGCAGATCTTTGTGAAAGATTTGTACCACAGATTATCACATTCTTGTTACTGGATCATGGTTATCTGGATTATCAAAGTGGAGAAAGGGATGATGGTGAATAGAGCATTTCAGGTGGTTAGAACAGAAAGCATATTTATAAAACTTTACAACATGGTAAAAACATATTTAGATATATTAAACAGCTCCAGGACATACCAAGGTAAGGACATACCTTTAAAAGGGATTTAAATCAGTTTCTACGAATAGGGGGTATCCTCACTTGCAGAAGACTGAGATGAGGAAGAAATTCTTCTTTCATTGTTTTGTGACTCTTTAGAATTTGCTATCCTGGAAAGCAATGGATTCATAATCATTGAATATATTCAAAGTTGTGATTAATGGGATTTTATACAAAAGGCAGATCCACAGCTGCAGGGAACAGGCAGGAAAGTGGGAGTGAAAGTCGAGTTGAGATCCACAATGATATTGCATGGCCACATTTTAAGGAATGTGCAGTTAGCTTGTTGAGGAATCAAACGATTGCCTTTAGGGTCAAAGAGGAGTATTCCTCAAATTGGTGATTTGAATGGTAGAGGTTGGTTTAACAGTTCATCATTATTCCAGGCAGGCTAAATATATCAGATAATATTTTCTGGTCCCTCTTCACCCAGTGTTCATAGGTTGTTCTTCGTGCAAACTGTTCATCTTTCTGCAATTTTCACTAGCCATGATAATGTACTACTTTGGAAAACCGGTCGATCACTGACATCATGAATGAGTCCCCTCTGTCTTCTGAGTCCTTGCATCTTTTGACTGCTCAAAGTGGAGAAGGAGCATTTAGTATGATGTTGAGAACTTCAAGGCAGGGCTTCTAAGTCCATTGGGAGCACACAGAAGCCCCTCACATTACGGAATGGGAATGTCAAACTATACACCTTCCTGTCATATGCTATCTGCAGTTTCCCACATTGGCCACTTCACAATCCACTAAACCTGTCAAAGCAAGCCATCCCCAATCGCAAGGGACTGCCTTAGCAGAGAAACACGTTTTTAGCCAAATTACAACCTGACCCAACCAGTGCACATCTCCCCCCTCCCTCATCTCCTCGGAAGAAACAACTTTTTCTGAAATCCTCATCAACAACTGAAAAACGTCATCCAAAAATGCCATAGGTGAATTGAAATAAGACGTGACTCTGTAAAAGTTGCAGCTGATTTTCGTCTGGTTCAGCGGACATGTACTGAAGAACAAATTACAGGGCCACCCTTCATATTCTGTTTAAAACAGAAGATTATTATTCCTGAAATGGGGCACTTTTTATTTCAGTAGCTTTAACACATCTATCAATCTTCTTGTCTGGGCATTTCGTAGCTTTACCCGATTTTCTTTCTATGCTCTAAAGTGGTTTAAGGAAAACAATCAAAGAAAGGACTTTGTTTGTCTCCAAGTATACAGTTTGTCTTATTTATCTCCAAACAACCCTCCAATTATATTCAAATTGTTTATGCAAACAAAAGCCCCATTCAGAATCCGAGCTCTATTATACACGCACTTGTTATAGACTCATTTGCTAGGACAACATTCAGCACCAGGTTAACACAGAATATTGTAACACAGCAGACAATGGCTTCAGATGTTTTAACAGGGGTTTTTGTACTCCTCACATTGGTCAAGAGTAATGCACCCATGTATCCACAGGTAAGCTCGTTATAGATTGGCAATTGTTTGGTGCATAGTGTGTGCATAATATGTCCTTGACAAACACCTTCACTACTCAAGAAGCAGATCTCTTCTGAACATTTACCACAGACCTCTGGTCTCCATTGCTCTGGTCAAATGAACATAATGCACACATTCGGAGCAGGTTGACCTGCAGCCGACCTCAACCTCAGGAAAGCACATACCAGCCACTCTCACCGCCAACTTTCTTTATCTCTGGATGAGATCTAAGGCCTCCGAATCGCTCAGCTTGCAGTTACATGTCCTAAGTTCAGTAGCCTGTGAAGCCAGTTTCCAGATGGCTCCAGATGGAAGTTGTGTAGGTATTGACAGTAGGTATAGGTCAGGAACAGAAATTGAATGCAGGCTCTGAGTAACGTACCCTGAATATAGTTATTTAACTATAACTCTCCAGTACCTCAGAAGAAATCACATAAGCAACATGGGGCAGCACAGTGGCACAACTGTTGGAGCTGCTGCTTCACAGTGCCAGAGACCTGGGTTTGATCCTGATCTCTGGTGCTATCTGAGTGGAGTTTGCATGTCCTACTTGTGTCTGTGTGGGTTTCCTGTTTTTTTCCCCACATTCCAAGCATGTGTAAAAACATAGAAACATAGAAAATAGGTGCAGGAGTAGGCTATTTGGCCCTTTGAGCCTGCACCGCCATTCAATATGTTCATGGCTGATCATCCAACTCAGTATCCTGTACTTGCCTTCTCTCCATACCCCCTGATCCCTTTAGCCACAAGGGCCACATCTAGCTCCCTCTTAAATATAGCCAATGAACTGGCATCAACTACCTTCTGTGGCAGAGAATTCCAGAGATGCACCACTCTCTGTGTAAAAATTTTTTTTTTCTCATCTCAGTCCTAAAAGATTTCCCCTTTATCCTTAAACTGTGACCCCCTTGTTCTGGACTTCCCCAACATTGGGAACAATCTTCCTGCATCTAGCCTGTCCAACCCCTTAAGAATTGTATAAGTTTCTATAAGATCCCCCCTCAATCTTCTAAATTCTAGCGAGTGTAGGTTAATTGGCCTCAGTAAATTGCCCCTAATGTGTAGGAAGTGGATGAGAATGTGGGATAACATAGAACTAGCGTGAACGGGTAATCGATGGTCAACCCAGCAATGGTTCTCGATAGACACAAAAAGCTGGAGTAACTCACCGGGTCAGAGATGTGCCTGTCCCGCTGAGTTACTCCAGCTTTTTGTGTCTATCTTCGGTGTAAACCAGCATCTGCGGTTCCTTCCTACATAATGGTTCTTGAAATCCGAGTCAAGCAGCAGAAAGGGAAAAAGGGACATGGATGTGACTTGAGAAGGAGTCATTGGATATCTGAGTGGGGTCACAGTCCAAAGCAACCGTTTTAAAATCTTTTTGCTACCAGAGTTCTCACGAGGAGGTGATTCTAGGAGCAATATTCACCAATCTCCCCAGGAACATTTTGACAGGAATGCCATCATCTGATGCATGCCTGAGGTTTTGGTTTGACTTCATTGTCATGTGTATTGAGGTACAGTGAAAAGCTTTTGCTGAGTACAATGGCTCATAGATTCCAACAAAGCCAGCAAAGTCCAACCAAAGATAGTCCAAGGGTCACCAATGAGGTAGATAGTAGTTCAGAACTGCTCTCTGGTTGTGGTAGGATGATTCAGTTGCCTGATTAACAGCTGGGAAGAAACAGCCGCTGAATCTGGAGATGTGCGTTTTCACACTTCTACATCTTTGGTAATCCCATCAAGTGTTCAAGGGCGATTTGTCTTCCATGTGGAATGATTCAAGGCAGTAATATCCACACTCATGTACTATTTTGGAAAGAACAATAAATGTTCAGACAGAGTGCTGGACAGTGATTATCTTCCAAATTTGTCAGCCAATGAATTTCAGTAGTGTTTATTTATGACCTTTGACTTACTCCCCACTGAAAAAGCATCACCCCCCAACCATTCCCTCAAAGGTTAAAAGGAGAAACATGTTCAGTGAAGGGGTGTACATCGACTCCAATCCAATGTCCTATGCAGTTAAGGAAGCCACTTTCCCTTTACACCAGCCATTCTTCAAGCCCTATAATTCCCCAACTACAAAGTGATTACCATCTGAACTCGATGTAGTGCTCGGCCAGGGGTGGATTCTGTGGCAAAAAACATGCTGAGCAATGATGGCACAATGTGCTTGTATTACAAGGAACTGCGCCTCTGAGTGGCCAGATAAAAGTTCACATTCAGATCTCTGCATTGCACCTCACTCTGGTCTTCTCACATGAAGACTAGAAACTTCAGGGGTACAATAACAAGATTTGGCAAAATCAAATGCATAGCATGCAGGAACTAAAACTAAATGACATTGGTTAGACAGTTAGACAGGTACATGGATAGGACAGGTTTGAAGGGATATGGACAAAATGCTGGCAGGTGGGACTAGTGCAGCTCGGACATGTTGGCCAGTGTGGGCAAGTTGGGCTGAAGGGCCTGTTTCCACACTGTATCACTTCATGACTCTAATATATGGTATTGTTAGCAATCTGCGCTGAGCCAACATTTGTTGAAATTAAGTATTTTTTTGATATAAAAAATACTACAACTGGTGTTCAAGCCATTTAATGATTTGCATCTATTTTTTTTAACTCTTGATCACATTTTACTTCCATTTATATTCCCAGCCTTGAAGACCAGGTGTATTTTTTTTAAATCAGTTTTTTTCTTGCAGTTTTAATTTAATGTTGCATTTAAAACTATTCATCTGCTTTAAAATTACTTTTATTTAATTAATTCGAACTGTTAACACTATATTCAAAATTTATTGCACTATTTGCATAGTTTGGAAGATTATTCTGAAATTCAATAGCAAACCGTCGTCTTTGAATTCTGTGAAATAAACAGTTATTACTCGTTGCTGTGCTTCCTTTCTATGCTCGAAGTCATCTGCAATAGAGCATGTGTAAGCAGAAACTGCACAGGACCAACCCAAAGTAAACGTTTCTCCCTCTGATGATGCTATTGGTCTCTCTGTAGGGCAGAATTTGAACATTTATGATATTCTCCAGCACAAGGCAGTTCATGGGGAGTGAAGAGTTGGCATGTGTAGAGCATGGGTGTGGAGGGCAGGAGGAAGGTTGGTGTTTGGAAGACCTGAACGTCAACCTTCTACCATTGTCTGAGAACCAAGATGCTATGACACTGACATCACCTCCCTGGGAGTTGCCAGCAGCTTGTAGTCAATGGCGGACTGGGTCTAAAAATATTGGTTGCCAGGAGACAAACTGAATCAGGGGCCCACTTCATCAGGGGCCCACTTCATCAGGGGCCCACTTGCCATCGGGCAAGCTGACACCCTGGCCAGTCCGCCACTGCCTGTAGTCATCAGTGCACATGCCCCATCATTTGACCGTATGAGTAGATACTCCAGCACTGAGAAAAACACAGGCTCACATTCCAGGAGTCACAAAGCTAAGCCTTCTGCAAAGCTTCAGTGCCAGGAATAGAAAAGGTGTCTTCCGGAAAGGCGTGATGGGGAGTAAAGCGTGTTCTCTCCTTTCTAGATTCATAGAAAGGAGAGAACAAAAATCTAGTATTTGGACTTTCAAAAAGCCTTTGACAAATTCCCACACAAGCAATTGTAAGGATATTGCACCCATGATAGATACACAGGATGGTTGGACTGATCACCCATGAACTGCTCTGCTAACCCCTTCATTGTAAAAAAGAGAGAGAGGGGCACTCCTTTAGCCTTTTATTACTTCAGCGAGCTTTGAATAGACCTGGAAACAAGTCAAGATTAGTCATTTAAAAATGCATTTCGTATCATGGAAAATTAGGTACTCCCAGTTTGGCCTTTCAACAGTACACCTGGAATTACTTTTTCCCAAGATTCACCCTCAACATGTAGTATCTGGGAATGTGTCTTAGAGGTTGGCAACACCAATGTTTAAATTTGGTAAACAATTAGGAGCTTGAGTGTGAAAGGCTTAAATAAACTTTGTTTTAGATATAGTGATTGCACTCTTCTCTCTTCAGACAAATTAATCACTGTCAAAGCAATTGTGGTGACAGTCCAGCATGATCATTAACTAATAACGATGTGCCTTGTAAGAAGCAGACCAAACAAACTTCTACAGCCACACCAACCAGAATGAATGCTCACCCCAAGCTAACCCATGCTTTATGGGAAGAGTAGAGTGGGATTCTCCAGCCAGGCTCTTATAATAATGCTAATGAGGCTGCTGTCATAAATGGGAGGCTGCTTCAGGAGTACAGGCCATGTGAACACACGATAATAAGGACTATTCACTGGAATTGCACTGTACAACTGTTGCTTTGCAAGATGACAATAAAGGTTGATTGAGTATAATAATCGATACATCAAAAGATGGAGAGGGTAATGTCTCAGAGCTGTTTCCATAGGCTAGTATCACTTGTCATGACAGCTATGGAAACTCCAATGAAGAATACATAAAGGGCTTACGCTGCTGTTTAACATGAAAAAAGTGATACCCGATCGCAGGTATTCCTTGCCCATAATTACCAGCAGAAACATCATTAAATGCTGACTTGACAGGAGCAGTCAAAGTCAGGATTGGATAGTGACAGGATCGGTCAAAGTCAGCATGGTTTTATGAGGGAGAAATCATGCTCGACAAATCTTCTGGAATTTTTTGAGGATATATCAAGTAGAATGGATAAGGGAAAGCCAGTGGATGTGGTGTATTTGGACTTTCAAAAAGCCTTTGACAAGGTCCCTCACAAGAGATTAGTGTACAGAATTAGAGCACAGTATCCCTGGGGGTAGGGTATTGACACAGTTAGAGAATTAGTTGGCAAAGAGTAGAAATGAATGGGTCCTTGTCAGATTGGAAACATAGGATGCAGTGCCCTTGTGAGCCATTCAGTGATCATGGGACCCGTACCTGCCTTCTCTCCATACCCTCTGATTTAGCCACAATGTAGCCAATGAATTCGACTACCCTCTGCGGCAGAGAGTCCAAAGATTCACCACTCTCTGTGTGCAAAAAGTTCGTCTCATCTCGGTTTTAAAGGATTTCCCCCTTATCCTTAAGCTGTGACCCCTTGTCCTGGACTTCCCCAACATCGGGAGCAATCTTCCTGCATCTACCCTGTCCAACCCCTTAAGAATTTTGTAAGTTTCTATAAGATCCCCTCTCAATCTCCTAAATTCTAGAGAGTATAAACCAAGTCTATCCAGTCTTTCTTCATAAGACAGTCCTGACATCCCAGGAATCAGTCAGTAGGCAGGCAGTGACTTGTGAGCTCAGTACTGGGACCCGTTATTTACAATGTATATTAACAAATTAAATGTAACATCTCCAAGTTGTGGATGACACAAAGCTGGGTGGCAGTGTGAACTGCGAGGAGGATGCCAAGAGGCTGCAGGGTAACTTGGATCGGTTGGGTGAGTGGGCAAATGCATGGCAGATGCAGTGTAATGTGAATAAATGTGAGGTTATTCACTTTAGTGGCAAGAACAAGAAGGCAGATTATTATCTGAATGGTTTCAGATTAGGAAAAGGGGAGGTGCAACAAGACCTGGGTGTCCTTGTACATCAGTAACTGATTCAGGTACAGCAGCCCGTGAAGAAAGCAAATGGCATGTTTGCCTTCATAGTGAGAGGATTTGAGTATGGGAGCAAAGAGGTCCTACTGCAGTTTTAGAGAGTCCTGGTGAGATCATACCTGGAGTATTGTGTGCAGGTTTGGTCTCCTAATTTGAGGAAAGACATTATTGCTATTGAAGGGGTGGGAGATTGCAACCTTCAACCTGTTTCAACGAATGCAATCAACCTGCCGTGCACAATCAAATAGAACAAGTAGTCCTACAACTTTAGGCTGTGCACGCCATACACAAGAAGTTGATTGCTATTGATGGAGTGCAGCGTATGTTCACCAGGTTAATTCCCGGGATGGCAGGACTTGACATATGATGAAAGAATGGATCGATTGCACTTGTATTCACTGGAATTTAGGATGAGAGGGGATCATATAGAAACACATAAAATTCTTAAAGGTTTGGATAGGGTAGATGCAGGAAAAATGGTCCTGATGTTGGGGGAGTCCAGAACCAGGGGTAAGCCATTTAGGACTGAGATGGTGGGACGCGAGAGGATTTAAGAATAAGGGGTAAGCCATTTAGGACTGAAATGAGGATAAACGTTTTCACCCAGAGAGTAGTGAATCTGTGGAATTCTCTGCCACAGAAGGCAGTGGAGGCCAATTCACTGGATGGCTTCAAGTGAGAGTTAGATTTAGCTCTTAGGGCTAATGGAATCAAGGGATATAGGGAGAATGCTGGAACGCGGTACTAATTTTGGCTGATCAGCCAGGTGATATATATTGAATGGTGGTGCTGCCTTGAAGGGCCAAATGGCCTACCCCTGCACCTATTTTCTATGACTTAGTAAATTGTAAATAATATCAAGCAATGCCCTTTGATTTTAATTTTAAGAATTTTTGGCACATTGCTAGTGTCTTCCACTGTGAAGACCGATGCAAAAAATGTTCAATTCATCTGCCATTTTTTATACCCCATTATCACTACTCCAGCATCATCTTCCAGCTGCCCAACGTGCTCTTGTCTCTTTCCGACTCTTTAAATATCTGAAGAAAAGTTTGCTATCCTCTTTATTCTTGGCAAGCTTACTTTCATGTTTCATTTTTTCTCCCCATATTGCCTTTTTAGCTACCTTCTGTTGTTTAAAAAAAACTTTTCAATCCTCTCGCGTCCCACCAATCTTCTCTTTCAGTTCTATGTTGCTTTGACTTCCCTTGTCAGCTACGGTCACCTCATACTCCCGTTAGAATCTTTCTTCCTCTTTGGAATGAAAAGATCCTGCACCTTCCGAATTGTTCCCAGATATTCCTGCCATTGCTGTTCCACCATCCCTTTCCGATCAACATTAGCCAACTCCTCTCTCATGCCTCTGTTGTCACCGTTGCTCTGCAGGAATACGGATATATATGGTTTCATCTTCTTCCTCTCAAATTGCAGGTTGAATTTTTATCACATAATGGTCTCTAACTCCTAGTGGTTCCTTTACCTTAGACGTAAGATTACAACGTTGGAAATACAAGTTACAGTTGCAGGGCAAGATGTAATAGGGTCACAACTGATATCTCTCATCGTTCTCCAAAGTCACCTTGTTCAAGAGATTCACCCAGTACTCTCAGCTCAATTTCCAGCAAACTGCTGACAATCCAGCTACACTCATTTAGCTAATATTGTAACCAATTCTCTCTCCTTACTATCTGTCCTCCTTCCATTTTACTTCTGCCATTACCATCCATCTCAAAAGCCTCTTGCAAACAATGTCTTAGCTCTCTGCAATCTTTTCTGCCAAAGCAGTGGGTTGTTGCCCTTGAATTCAGAGCATAATTTTTCAGTACTTATTACTTGCTTCTCTCCTTGCAGCTTTTTGTCTCTGCCATTGTACCGAAATGGACTTTATTAAAGTTGTGTGCGACTGTAAGTATTTTAAATTATCCTTCCTCATCCTTCTCTACTTGTCTAAAATCTTTGAGACAATTCACGCCACCCTTTTCCACTTTTCCATTGCATTTTGCTGCTTCTATTTGAATGAACCTCATCCCTTTCGTCATTTTGCAGCATCACAATTTTTAACATAGATCTAACCTGTCATTTTTCTCACCTTCCATTTTAGTGACAGAAAGCACATTGGGATGCCAGTAGCTGGCAGGATTCAGCACCAGCAACACTCTCCCTTTCTCTGATTTATCACCTACCTTTTCTCTGATTTAGCACATTGGATGAACAGAAATGTCCTCTAAATAATTACCGAACAGGCAAAAAACTAGAGTTTTTCATAACCCATCAGAAACTCTCATTCATTCCCACCATTTCTAAACTTCTTCTTGCAACAGTGCAAGTTCGAACTGGAACTATTTATACCCTCGATATTATTTGTGAACCTAGATAAGTTTGGCAAAATATCTGCACCATTGCCAAGACTGCCAAAGTCCATGTCCATCACATTACCTCTGCCTCAGCTCACCTCTGCTCACCAATACTTTTATTGCCTTCAACTACATTATTCGCCTGCTTTGTCTCGTCTTCCAATCCTCATTAACTGGACTTCCTCCAAAACTTTGTGGATCAATCCTTAACAATGCAATCCTGTTCAAACATCGCTCCCATTCTTGCTCATCTCCAGTAGATCCCAGTCCAGTACTAAGTTAATTGTAATATTTTCATCCTTGTTATCAAGCCCCTCCAAAAGATGGGAGCATTCCCACTACTAATACTGCTCTGCAGCCTATCCATAATCATGACATTCCTCTATATCTGGCCTTTTTGCATAAACAATGGTTGTAGTTGCAGCTGTCCTGGACCCATTCTCTAGAATTCACTTTCTAAATTTCTCTAGCTCCGTCTACTAAATTTCTAAACACAGCTTCTGTAATTATCTGACCTAATATCTTCTTAAATCATCCTACCACATACAACCAATCTTTTTCGTGCACTTTCTTCAAACAACTTACATGTGAATTGTCGTTTTTCAACTTTCTCCAGCTCTCCTGGCTTTGCCTTACTTGCATATTTCATATTTTCATGTTTCCCTACAATGTGGAAGACTATGTAGAAGATAATGAAGGAGGACGGCACGGTGGCACAGCAGTAGAGTTGCTGCCTTACAGCGCCAGAGACCTAGGTTCCACCCGGACTACAGGTGCTGCCTGTATGGAGTTTGTACGTTAACCCCGTGACTTGCGATGGTTTTCTCCGGGATCTACGGTTTCCTCTCACTCCAAAGACGTATGGGTTTGTAGGTTAATTGGCTTTGTTAAAATCGTCCCTAGTGTGTGAGGGATAGTGTTAGTGTGTGGGGATCGCTGGTCAGCGTGGACTCGGTGGGCTGAAGGGCCTGTTTCTGCACCGTATCTTTAAACAAATCTAAAGCATTTGGCTCATGAAGTCTATATAGGCTCTGATAGCAACTCCATCCGTCTATTTCCCTACTTATTTTGCTGCAACCTATTCCTTCTCCATTAGCTTCCTGTGCTTTCATTTTAGGAAAGTGGTATGGGAGTCTGCAAACTATGGCCTCCAGGTTCAGGAACAGCTTCTTCCCAACAACCATCACACTCTTGAACAATACCAACACCAACTAAACTATGAATTGCGCACTGTCTTGGTTGCACTAGGGATTTGGTGTTGCACTAATATTGTTTTTATTCAATGTATTGAACTTTTTGTTGCTTATTTTGTTATCTACGAATACTGTGTTCACAGACCTGTAATGCTGCTGCAAGAATTATTATTTTTTCATTTTCAGTACATGACAATTAAACGCTCTTGATTTCCCTGTTACACACCCTCCCTGGGAACAATATACATTAGCCAAATTTCCTACGTGTCTGCATTCTCGGAATTGATTTCAGACTTTTTGAGAAGTTATTTTATTACATTATAGAGTTGACCTTATTTCATCCACTGTTTGAAATGTAACCTATAGTTGGTAAGTAATTCTATGGGAATATCACAAAACATTGCATATCTAGAATAATACAGCATAGGAAGAAGCTCTTTGAAACATCATGTCTGTGCCAACCATGATGCCAATCTCAATTAATCTCACCTACCTCCATATGTGCATATTCTGCCATTCCCATACCTGTCCATGTCTTCACTAGTACCTCTTAAGTGTTGCTATTGAATCTGCTTTCACCAATCTTGTGTGTTCAGATGATTCAAGTGCTAATGCAAATACTTCTTGAATGTTGATAGTATCTGTAACCAGATGTATGCAGTGTAAATCAAGTAATTTTTAATATTCTTTTAATATAGTTTTAATAACCATGATATTAGATTTGGTCTGTTACTAGGTGATATTGGATGTTTAATAATCCTAGATAAATGATATTCTGAAAAGATGCAGATGCTGCAGAACCAGGGGCCACAGTTTAAGGATAAGGGGTAAGCCATTTAGAATGGAGACGAAGAAACACTTTTTCTCACAGAGAGTGGTGAGTCTGTGGAATTATCTGCCTCGGAGGGCGGAGGAGGCCGGTTCTCTGGATACTTTTAAGAGAGAGCTAGATAGGGCTCTTGAAGATAGCAGAGTCAGGGGATATGGGGAGATGGCAGGAACGGGGTACTGATTGGGGATGATCAGCCATGATCACATTGAATGGCCGTGCTGGCTTGAAGGGCCGAATGGCCTACTCCAGCACCTATTATCTACTGTGTAATGACCAAGGGAAATATTATAATCAAGAATCAAGACCAGATTGTTTCCGAGAGGTGCTGCGAACTCAATGGGCTGTCTGGTCTTTCTCTGCACTACAGCAAGTTGATTTTCTCCCTCATTGAATATTTTCGTTTTCTATAGAATTTCAACTTTAAATAAGTTGCAAACATCCCAACAACTTAAAAAGTGCTGAGTGAAGATCAACATTTTCAAAATTAAGCAATCTTTTCTCATTCCAGATACTAACTTACCTTTGCATTTACAAATTTCCCCTCTGTACCTTGCAACTCCATTAAAATTACATTACATTTCATAGCGTGTTCCTATTTCAATATTGCTTTAATAAGAAAGATCTATTATTTGCTCCATTTATAATCAGAGCTTTCTTCATCTCATTGCTGCCTTCTTTTATTACTCAATTAATAGATTAGGTTGGTAACTATTCTAAAAAAACCTCAGGTAGACAGTTTTCAATAGTTATCAGGCTGAAAGGCAATCTACTAACGTGACAAGTAGCTGTGTTGATCAGCTTTTGTTTGTGAATGGCGCCATTGTGCTGACATTATATGTTAAAACTTCACAAGCCACGTGCAAGAAAAGGGCTCAAGAATGGCCAATCCTTCCCAGCATCATCAAAAACCTGAGAAAAGCAATTGCAAGGAGACATTTTATTTAAAATAAACCAAATGAACATTGCAAATTAAATTAACATACTATTACAGTTTGCATTTAAAGCAATGAATATAGCCCTAAGCAACGAGAAGATTTTAAATCTTTACATTCCCGAAATGCAATGCATAATTGAACTATTAACCTTGACGTGCCCACTTTAAAGTTGACACATCATCATTGGAGTTCCAACAAAAAAAAAATCAATAATGCTGATTTAAGGATTTGTGGGAGCTTTTAACATAACCTATGAGAAACAAACAAATGACCTCCAGAAAAAGTTAATAAGTAACATATTTATCAAATTTTATAGCCATGGGGTTATACCAAATCAATAGTTATTCTACAAATACCTGAGTGGTGTTGGTATTAAACTTTGTAGGGTCAGTAAAGTTGCTTTTCTAAAAATAAGAAAATAAAGTAGCACAGATAAGAATGTTTTATATTGTAGTTTGCACGTACTTCACTCTGTGTCCTTTATATTCGATGATGGAACACCATGGCATATTTTTGAAAAAAAATAGTTTCCATATTCTCATTTATGAAACTCAAAGTTCAAAAATGGTAATACATTGAAGCAAACATTAAGATGAAAGCAGTGTTCAGAGCATGAATTGTCACAAGATCTATACATCCAGCTATACATTTTAAAAGACTATTTATGAAGCCTCTGATGTTCATGTTTGTCCATGATTGTAAATGTAGGGCAAAGGTATAAAAATTGGATCTAATGTAAAGGTATGAGAAGGTGTCAAACTCAGAGCTGTTTCCTCCATTATGGTAAAGGTACTATCATCACCAATCACTGGATTCATTTAGTTGAGCAACTTTGTTCATTAATATTTAATTGAAGTACCAGTTAAGTGTGAAGATACTATTTCCATTACGCTATACAAACTCTGAAAGTCATAACTTGCCAACAGGAGATAAGGCATTAGCTAATTTTAAACACTGGCAATAATACTTTCTTAAACCCAGCAGTATTTTCTACTACTTGTGTTAAACTGTCAGGGTAAAGGAGACGTGATAACTGACTTTAGCTTCAAGTAGGTTGTGAAAAGAATGAAGAGAGATACAAAATGCTGGAGTAACTCAGCGGGCCAGACAGCTTACTGGAGAAAAAGGAATGGGTGACGTTTTTGGTCGAGACCCTTCTTCAGACTGAAGAATGAAGAAAAGAATGGTTGGTGCTTCTCTAACAACCTGCCCAAAGAGATTGTCAGAACAACAGGAGAAAAATACCTTGAAAATAGAACCTAAATTAATTTCCTTTAAATGCTCTACATCGAATTCTGCAAATCCCTGCTGTTATATCTTTCCAGTGGTTGATTTTACATCTCGTAATGGTAGATCCTTTATTTTTTCTCCTCCTCGCTTGTCCACCATTTCCTATTCCAATCTCCCTAAAGCTCACATTTGCATTGCTCACGGTACAACTGATGCTTAATCAAAATAAGGGTACTGCACACAACTATTAACTATTCTCCAGTAGCAATCCGCACTGGACTGCACAAATGTGTGATATATATCTTGAACACACAATATTTTTCAACTTTTTTTTAAAAATCCCACTAGACAGGGTTATGAAATGGTCAAAGAATGAAGAAATAAGATAGGGAGAAAACAGCATTTTCCCACAAACTTTGTAAAGACTTTGGAATCAAAAGTGAACCTGTTGACTTACAACACAGAGAGCAACAAATGCGTGAAAGTTCATAATAGGAAAGCAGAATGCAAAGTCTGAGAATGCTGGTAGAATAAAGATAAGAATGATAAAAGCAACTTACTAGCTCATACGGTGTAATAGTCAAATATTGAATGAACTCAGAACAACCATGGTGAAAATGTGACCCTGTTTAACCGTGTCCTAAAGCAGTGAACCATCTTGTCATCATCATTTGGCATCAAACACCTCCTCCTGATGGTACATACAAATTAAAATTAATTCATTAATTTGTAAAATCTGACAACTTAGCTTGGCCAAAGATTGCAAATTTAAAATGGAACTCTGCAACTGGAGACAAAAAAAAGTTTGTTACGTGTCACATGACATGGAAACAGGCCCTTTGTCCCAACTTGCCCATGGTGACCAAGATGCCCCAACTACACTAGACCCACCTATCTCCATTTGGCCCTTTTCCACCTAAGCCTTTCCTATCAAAGTACCTGTCCAAGTGTAATTTAAATCTTGTTATAGTACCTGCCACAACTACTTCCGCTTGTTCCATATATGTGAAAAAGTTGACCCTCGGGTTCCTATTTCCCCCTCTTATCTTAAACCTATGTCCTCTGGTTCTTGATTTCTCTACTCTGAGTAAAATACTCTGTGCATTTACTCTATCTATTCTCCTCACGATCTTATAAACCTCTAAGATCACCCCTCATCATCCTGGGCTCCAAGAAATAGCCCTCACCTGCCTGACCTCCGTGTAGCTTTGCGAGTTGGGCGTGGGGAACGTTCACTACTGCTTGGAGTTGGTTGTATGGATAGTTTTTCTGATTTGTGAAGTGGTATTATGTGAAAATTGTCTTCATGCCACAAAAACGCCAAAAGGCTGCTTCAGACTTGACTCATCAAATAGCTGATCAAATTACACTTGCCTACTGTTTACATTCACATAATTTTTTAATTATTAAAATTGAAATTCAATTGAAAAAACAAGGAGGGGTTTGTTTAAAAATATTTAGTAAAATAACACATTTAGTTTGATCTGGATTGTGAGCTGTGTTCAAAAATATCTCTTTGCCACAATGTGTTTGAGGCCAACAGCTATGCCTCAGCTTTAGTTGCAGTTTAAAGATATCAGAAACCTTTCACTGCATGACAACTCTCAGCAGTTCCATGATGGGAGTCTTTGGCACAGTCGCTATCCCTGTTCATTCTGCAATTAGCCATCAAGATCTTGTATCCGTAATATAGCAACAGGTAACGAACTGTAAATTATTCATGCTCTTCCCCCGAAGAAAAAATGTATCAGGATTTCAAAGTGCTCCATCTAGCAGTCAAACTAAGAATTGTAAATTGGCTGATAATGTCAATTCAGGTCCTGTTGGATAAACAGATTGGTATTGCCTGATTAAGTACTTTCTATCCAAGTACATTCTTCCAGAAAAACGTTCTAATTCCCCTAGTATCGTGTTGCATTATATATTTTTGCACGTTAGGTGATCCCTGCTATCTAGCTATGCTTTTACTGCCTGCGTACAAACATAAATTGAAGAGAGAAGATCCAGCACAGAAAGTTGTTCGGTGCTGGACTGCGGATACGGATGATATTGTATGCGACTGCTTTGAGTTAGTGGACTGATCCATATTCAGGGAATCTGAGGCCAACCTGAATGAGTATGCCACTGATGTGGCTGACCTCATCAGTGAATCCGTAGAGGAGTGCTTGCCAAAGAAGACAATCCATAGGAACATAGAAAATAGGTGCAGGAGGCCATTCGGCCCTTCGAGCCAGCTCCGCCATTCATTGTGATCATGGCTGATCTTCCCTATCAATAACCCGTGCCTGCCTTCTCCCCATATCCCTCGACTCCATTAGCCCCTAGAGCTCTATCTAACTCTCTCTTAAATCCATCCAGTGATTTGGCCTCCACTGCCCTCTGTGGCAGGGAATTCCATAAATTCACAACTCTGTGGGTGAAAAAGTTTTTTTCTCACCTCAGTCTTAAATGACCTCCCCTTTAAGACTGTGGCCCCTGGTTCTAGACTTGCCCAACATTGGGAACATTTTTCCTGCATCTAGCTTGCCCAGTCCTTTTATAATTTTATATGTTTCTATAAGAATCCCCCTCATCCTTCTAAACGCCAGTGAATATAAGCCTAGTCTTTTCCATCTTTCCTCATATGACAGTCCCGCTAATCCCAGGGATCAATCTTGTGAACCTGCGCTGCACTGCCTCAATCACAAGGGTGTCCTCCCTCAAATTAGGAGACCAAAACTGTACACAATATTCCAGATGTGGTCTCACCAGAGCCTTATACAACTGCAGAAAAACCTCTTTACTCCTATACTGAAATCCTCTTGTTATGAAGGCCAACATTCCATTCGCTTTCTTCACTGCCTGCTGTACCTGCACGCCAACTTTCAGTGACCGATGTACAAGGACACCCAGGTCTCGCTGTACCTCCCCCTTACCTAACCTAACCCCATTGAGATAATAATCTGCCCCCTTGTTTTTGCCGCTAAAGTGGATAACCTCACATTTATCTATATTATGCTGCATCTGCCAGGCATCTGCTCACTCACTCAACCTGTCCAGGTCACCCTGCAACCTCCTAACATCCTTTTCACAGTTCACACTGCCACCCAGCTTTGTGTCATCCGCAAACTTGCTAGTGTTGCTCCTAATTCCCTCTTCCAAATCATTAATATATATGGTAAACAGTTGCGGTCCCAACACCGAGCCTTGCGGCACTCCACTCGCCACTGCCTGCCATTCTGAAAAGGACCCGTTCACTCCTACTCTTTGCTTCTGGTCTGCCAACCAATTTTCTATCCATGTCAACACCCGACCCCCAATACCATGTGCTCTAATTTTAGTCACCAGTCTCCCGTGCGGGTCCTTATCAAAGGCTTTCTGAAAGTCTAGATACACTACATCCACTGGCACCTCTTCATCCATTTTACTTGTCACATCCTCAAAAAATTAGAGAAGACTAGTCAAGCATGATTTTCCTTTCATAAATCCATGTTGACTTGGATTAATCCTTTTACTGCTATCCAAATGCCCCATTATTACCTCTTTAATAATTGACTCCTGCATCTTTCCCACCACCGAAGTTAGGCTAACTGGTCTGTAATTCCCCATTTTCTCTCTCGCTCCTTTCTTGAAAAGTGGGATAACATGAGCTATCCTCCAATCCACAGGAACTGGTCCTAAATCTATTGAACATTGGAAAATGATCACCAATGCGTTCACTATTTCTAGAGCCACCTCCCTGAGATGCAGACCATCAGGCCCAGGGGATTTATCATCCTCCAGTCCCATTAGCCTACCCAATACTATTTCTCGCCTAATGAAAATTTCTTTCAGTTCCTCTACCCCCTTAGATCCTCTGTCCTCCAGTACATCTGGGAGATTGTTTGTGTCTTCCTTAGTGAAGACAGATCCGAAGTACCTATTCAACTCTTCTGCCATTTCCTTGTTGCCCATAATAATTTCACCCGTGTCTGCCTTCAAGGGGCCCACATTTGACTTTGCTACTCTTTTTCCCTTAACATATCTAAAGAAGCTTTTACTGTCCTTCTTTATATTCCTGGCCAACTTCCCCTCGTACTTCATCTTTTCAGCCTGTAATGCCCGTTTTGTTTCCTTCTGTTGTCATATGAAAGTTTCCCAATCCTCTGGCTTCTGGCTACTCTTTTCTTTTAGTTTTATTCTATCCCTAACTTCTCTCATCAGCCATGGTTGCCTCCTACTCCTTAGAATCTTTCTTCCTTTTTGGAATGAAATGATCCTGCATCTCCCGGATTATGCCCAGAAATTCCTGCCATTGCTGTTCCACTGTTATTCCTGCTTGGATCCCTTTCCAGTCTACTTTGACCAGCTCCCCTTTCATGCCCTCATAGTCCCCTTTGTTCAACTGCATCACTGCCACTTTCGATTTTACGTTCTCCTTCTCAAATTGCAGATTAAAACTAATCATATTATGATCACTACCTCCTTTACCTCGAGTTCTCTTATCATATCTGGCTCATTGGAGAACACTAAATCCAGAATCGCCTTTTCTCAGGTCGGCTCCATTACAAGCTGCTCTAATAATCCATCTCGGAGGCATTCTACAAATTATCTTTCTTGGGGCCCTGAACCAACCTGATTTTCCCAGTCTACCTGCATATTGAAATCCCCCATCACCACAGTGGCATTACCTTTGTTACATGCCAGTTTTAACTCCTGCTGCAACATACACCCTACATCCGGGCTACTATTTGGGGGTCTATAAATAACACCAATTAATGTATTTTTGCCTTTACAATTCCTCAACTCAATCCACAGTGACTCTACCTCGTCAGTCCCTATGTCTTCCCTCGCAAGGGACTGAATTCCATTCCTCACCAGCAGAGGTACCCCCCCCTCCTCTGCTCACCTGCCTGTCCTTTCTATATGTATAACCCTGAATATTAAGTTCCCACGCCCGACCCTCCTGCAGCCACATCTCAGTAATCCCCACAATGTCATATCTACCAACCTCTAACTGAGCCTCAAGCTCATCTACTTTACTTCTTATACTTTGAGTGTTTCCCCTGGAAATCATGGATGAATTGTGAGTTCATAGCCAGGCGAAGGCCAAGAATGAGGTCCGAGGTTCCCACCTGCTTTAAAAGGGCATCAATTATACCGGTGCCCAAGAAGAGCAAAGTGACGTGCCTCAATGACTATCGACCAGTGGCACTAACGTCTGTGGTGATGAAGTGCTTTGTGAGGTTGATCATGGCGCAAATCAACTCCTACCTCGACAAAAACCTGGACCCTCTGCAGTTCGCTTACCGCCACAACAGATCATAGAAACAAAGAAATTAGGTGCAGGAGAAGGCCATTCGGCCCTTCGAGCCTGCACCGCCATTCAATATGATCATCCCACTCAGTATCCCGTACCTGCCTTCTCTCCATACCCCCTGATCCCCTTAGCCACAAGGGCCACATCTAACTCCCTCTTAAATATAGCCAATGAACTGGCCTCAACTACCCTCTGTGGCAGAGAGTTCCAGAGATTCACCACTGTGTGAAAAAAGTTCTCATCTCGGTTTTAAAGGATTCCCCCCTTATCCTTAAGCTGTGACCCCTTGTCCTGGACTTCCCTAACATCGGAAACAATCTTCCTGCATCTAGCCTGTCCAACCCCTTAAGAATTTTGTAAGTTTCTATAAGATCCCCTCTCAATCTCTAAATTCTAGAGAGTATAAACCTTAGTCTATCCAGTCTTTCTTCATAAGACAGTCCTGACATCCCAGGAATCAATCTGGTAAACCGTCTCTGCACTCCCTCTATGGCAATAATGTCGTTCCTCAGATTTGGAGACCAAAACTGTATGCAATACTCCAGGTGTGGTCTCACCAAGACCCTGTGCAACTGCAGTAGAACCTCCCTGCTCCTATACTCAAATCCTTTTGCAATGAAAGCTAACATACCATTCGCTTTCTTTACTGCCTGCTGCACCTGCATGCCTACCTTCAATGACTGGTGTACCATGACACCCAGGTCTCGCTGCATCTCCCCCTTTCCCAATCGGCCACCATTTAGATAATAGTCTGCTTTCCCGTTTTTGACACCAAAATGGATAACCTCACATTTATCCACATCATACTGCATCTGCCAAACATTTGCCCACTCACCCAGCCTATCCAAGTCACCTTGCAGTCTCCTAGCATCCTCCTCACAACTAACACTGCCCCCCAGCTTAGTGTCATCCGCAAACTTGGAGATATTGCCTTCAATTCCCTCATCCAGATCATTAATATATATTGTAAATAGCTGGGGTCCCAGCACTGAGCCTTGCGGTACCCCACTAGTCACTGCCTGCCATTGTGAAAAGGACCCGTTTACTCCTACTCTTTGCTTCCTGTTTGCCAGCTAGTTCTCTATCCACATCAATACTGAACCCCCAATGCCGTGTGCTTTAAGTTTGTATACTAATCTCTTATGTGGGACCTTGTCGAAAGCCTTCTGGAAGTCCAGATACATCACATCCACTGGTTCTCCCCTATCCACGCTACTAGTTACATCCTCGAAAAATTCTATAAGATTCGTCAGACACTATTTACCTTTCGTAAATCCATGCTGACTTTGTCCAATGATTTCACCACTTTCCAAATGTGCTGCTATCCCATCTTTAATAACTGACTCTAGCAGTTTCCCCACTACCGATGTTAGACTAACTGGTCTGTAATTCCCCATTTTCTCTCTCCCTCCCTACTTAAAAAGTGAGGTTACGTTTGCTACCCGCCAATCTTCAGGAACTACTCCAGAATCTAAAGAGTTTTGAAAGATTATTACTAATGCATCCACTATTTCTGGAGCTACTTCCTTAAGTACTCTGGGATGCAGCCTATCTGGCCCTGGGGATTTATCGGCCTTTAATCCATTCAATATACCCAACACCACTTCCCGGCTAACCTGGATTTCACTCAATTCCTCCAACTCCTTTGACCCGCGGTCCCCTGCTATTTCCGGCAAATTATTTATGTCTTCCTTAGTGAAGACGGAACCATAGTAGTTATTCAATTGGTCCGCCATATCCTTGTTCCCCATGATCAACTCACCTGTTTCTGACTGCAAGGGACCTACATTTGTTTTAACTAATCTCTTTCTTTTCACATATCTATAAAAACTTTTGCAGTCAGTTTTTATGTTCCCTGCCACTTTTCTTTCATAATCTATTTTCCCTTTCCTAATTAAGCCCTTTGTCCTCCTCTGCTGGTCTTTGAATTTCTCCCAGTCCTCCAGTATGCTGCTTTTTCTGGCTAATTTGTATGCATCATCCTTCGCTTTGATACTATCCCTGATTTCCCTTGTTATCCATGGATGTACTACCTTCCCTGATTTATTCTTTTGCCAAACTGGGATGAACAATTTTTTTAGTTCATCCATGCAGTCTTTAAATGTCTTCCATTGCACATCCACCGTCAACCCTTTTAGAATTAATTGCCAGTCAATCTTGGCCAATTCACGTCTCATACCCTCAAAGTTACCTTTCTTTAAATTCAAAAGCATTGTTTCCGAATTAACAATGTCACTCTCCATCCTAATGAAGAACTCAACCATATTATGGTCACTCTTGCCCAAGGGGCCACACACAACAAGACTACTAACTAACCCTTCCTCATTACTCAATACCCAGTCTAAAATAGCCAGCTCTCTCGTTGGTTCCTCTACATGTTGATTTAGATAACTATCCCGCATACATTCCAAGAAATCCTCTTCCTCAGCACTCCTGCCAATTTGATTCACCCAATCTATATGTAGATTGAAGTCACCCATTATAACTGCTTTGCCTTTGTCGCAAGCATTTCTAATTTCCTGTTTGATACCATCTCCAACTTCACTACTACTGTTAGGTGGCCTGTACATAACACCCACCAGCGTTTTCTGCCCCTTAGTGTTTCGCAGCTCTACCCATACCGATTCCACATCCTCCAAACTAATGTCCTTCCTTTCCATTGCATTAATCCCCTCTCTAATCAGTAACGCTACCCCACCTCCTTTTCCTTTCTCTCTATCCCTCCTGAATATTGAATATCCCTGGATGTTCAGCTCCCAGCCTTGGTCACCCTGGAGCCATGTCTCCGTGATCCCAACCATATCATAGTCATTAATAGCTATCTGCACATTTAACTCATCCACCTTATTACAAATGCTCCTTGCATTGAGACACAAAGCCTTCAGGCTTGTTTTTACAACACTCTTACCCCTTATACAATTATGTTGAAAAGTGGCCCCATTTGATTTTTGCCCTGGTTTTGTCTGCCTGCCACTTTTACTTTTCACCTTGCTACCTATTTCTTCTACCCTCATTTTACACCCTTCGGTCTCTACGTTCACACATTTAAGAAACCCTTTCCCTTTAACTCCATCCTCCACTATCCCATTCAACACCCCATGCCCCTTATTCAGTTTAAAGCCACCCGTGTAGCAGTGGCAAACCTGCCTGCCAGAATGCTGGTCCCACACCTGTTAAGATACAATCCGTCCCTTTTGTACAGTTCCCCCTTACCCCAAAACAGATCCCAGTGATCTAAGAATCTAAATCCCTGCCCCGTGCACCAGTTCCTCAGCCACACGTTCAGGTCCCGTATCTCCCTGTTCCTGCTCTCGCCAGCACGGGGAACTGGAAGCAAACCGGAGATAACAACCCTGGAGGTCCTGCTTTTCAACATTTTTCCAAGCTCTCCAAAGTCACGCTGCAGAATATTCATCCCCTTTTTTCCAACATCATTTGTGCCGACATGCACTACCACTTCCGGATGTTCACCTTCGCCCTTGAGGATTTTCTGCACTCAGTCCGTGACATCCTGGATCCTGGCATCGGGAAGGCAGCACACCATCCTCGCATCCCGTCTG
The DNA here is from genome assembly GCF_028641065.1 of Leucoraja erinaceus. Classification (NCBI taxonomy): domain Eukaryota; kingdom Metazoa; phylum Chordata; class Chondrichthyes; order Rajiformes; family Rajidae; genus Leucoraja; species Leucoraja erinaceus. The sequence continues at coordinate 14,918,331 of NC_073380.1, read as the reverse complement.
TTGCCGCAGAAACCCCTGTCCGTACCTCTCACGATGGAGTCTCCCACTACAATGGCCTTGCCTGCCTTAGGCCTTTTTGGTTTTGGCTCAACAGCCCTATTCGCATCGCAAGCCAGTCCGCCGCTCACGTCTTCTGTCCCAACAGCTTCTAAGCGGATGAACCTGTTTACAAGAGGTACACCACCCGGGGACGTTGGCATTCCATGCTTCCCTCCCTTTCTCACTGTCTCCCACCTTCTCTCTTCCAGTACCTTAGGTGTAACAATCGTACTGTAGGACTTGTCGAGGAACGACTCCGTTTCTCGTACGAACCGGAGGTCATCCACTTGCTTCTCCAGTTCCCCAACACGGCCCTTCAGGAGCTCTACCTGGATGCATTTTTCGCATTTGTAGCAGCCAGAGGCACCAGCGGTGTCCTTGACCTCCCACATACTGCAAGCATCGCACTGAATCAGCTTGCCTGACATCTCCTTCTTTTGTCTCTACCTCTCAAGCGTATTGCGTGGTCTCCTCTCCTCAGCCTCCTCACCAAAAACTCACACATTTCTCACAGGGCACTTCCCTCACAAGGCCGCTCACTCACTGCCACTCGCTAAGAGCTGTCCTGCTTAAATTGACTGATAAATTGCCTGATTTACCAATTTACAAATTTACCAATTTACCGATTTACCAATTTACAAAGCAAATTCCTCAGTTTTCAACTGTTTTCACCCCTCTCCTCCCACTTGGGCTAGAGCCAATCAGTCGTATCTCTTGCTAATCTGCTGCTGCTGTTGTTCCTCCCAAATCTACAGCAGTTCAGATCAACGGTGGATGTGATCTCGCTGGCCCTCCACTCCGCTCTGGATTACTTGAACAACAGAAACTCATATGTCAGGTTGTTATTCATGGATTACAGCTCGGCATTTAATACAATCATCCCCTCCAAGCTGGTTACCAAACTCGCAGGACTGGGTCTCTGCGCATCCCTCTGCAATTGTCTCCTCGACTTCCTCGTTCATGAACCACAGTCAGTTCGTATTGGTGGAAATGTGTCATCCTCGATAACAATCAGCACAGGAGCACCTCAAGGCTGCGTGCTCAGCCCCCTGCTGTACTCACTCTATACTCATGACTGCATTGCCGGTCATAGTGCGAACTCCATCATCAAGTTCGTTGACGACACCACTGTTGTGGGACGTATCACTGATGGGGATGAGTCAGAGTATAGAAGTGAGATCGAGCGACTGTCCATATGGTGCCAGCGCAATAACCTGGCCCTCAACACCAGCAAAACCAAGGAACTGATTGTGGACTTTGGAAGGAGTAGGATGGGGACCCACAGTCCCGTTTATATCAATGGGTCGATGGTGGAAAGGGTCAAGAGCTTCAAATTCCTGGGCGTGCACATCTTTGAAGATCTTTCCTGGTCCGAGAACACTGATGCAATCATAAAGAAAGAACATCAGCGCCTCTATCTCCTGAAAAGATTATGGAGAGTCGGTATGTCAAGGAGGCTCTCTCTAACTTCTACAGGTGCACAGTAGAGAGCATGCTGACCGGTTGCATCGTGGCTTGGTTCGGAAACTTGAGCGCCCACGAGCGGAAAGACTACAAAAAGTAGTAAACACTGCCCAGTCCATCATCGGCTCTGACCTCCCTTCAATCGAGGGGATCTATCACAGTCACTGCCTCAAAAAGGCTGGCAGCATCATCAAGAACCTACACCATCCTGGCCACACACTCATCTCCATACACTCATCTTCAGGTAGAAGGTACAGGACCCTGAAGACTGCAATGACCAGGTACAGGAATAGCTGCTTCCCCACAGCCATCAGGCTATTAAACTCGGCTCGGACAAAACTCTGAACATTAATAGCCCATTATTTGCACTTTATCAGTTTATTTATTCATGTGTGTATATATTTATACAATGGTATATGGACACACTGATCTGTTCTGTATTCATGCCTATTATGTTCTGGTATACTAAAGTAAAGCAAGAATTTCATTGTCCTATCAGGGACACACGACAATAAACTCTCTTGAACAACCCCGAGCAGTACAAGAAAGTTCTCTATAATCTTCACAAAGCGATCAAGAATGCCTAACGACAATATCGGGACAAACTTGAGTCCCAGTATAATCATTTGGACATGCACAGACAGCGGCAAGGCCTGAATACTTTAACTGGCTGCAGTCAGGCAGCATTCTGGATTATAGTGCAGCCCTCTCTGGTGAAGGCAATGCATTCTATGCTTGCTTTGAGCAAAAGGCCGTCCCATCAGACTCACGTGTGCCTTTTCCCAGTGCCAATGTTGCAGGTTTGATCGGCATTCCTGAGGGAGAACCCATGGAAAGCAACTGGCCCAGCCGGTGTCACTGGCCACGACCTTAGGAACTGCGCGGACCAACTAGCGCGAGTGTTTGTGGACATCTTTAAACTCTCCCTGCTCCATCGAGGTACCCACCTGCTTCAAGAAGATCACGATCATCCAAGTGGTATCATACCAGTTGGAGGTTTAGGAAGTTCAGAATGTCCCTAACAACCCTCGCTAACTTTTACAAATGCTCCGTAGATGATAATGCATTTTATTGGGATTCATCACAGCATAGTTTGAGAGCAGCTCCAACCATGATGGCAAGAAATTATAGAGTTATGGATGCAGTCCAGACCACCATGCAAACGTACCTCCCTTCCATCAACTTCATCTACACTTCACACCGACTCGGCAAGGCCACCAGCATAATCAAAGACCAGTCTCACCCCAGTCACTCCCTCTTCTCCCCTCTCCCATCAGGCAAGAGGTACAAACGTTTGAAAATGCTTACCTCCAGATTCAGGGGCAGTTTCTTCTCAGCTGTTTTCAGGCAACTGAAAACTCCTCTCACGAGTTAGAGTGCAGTGCTGACCACCCATCTACCGAGTTGTACACCTTCAAACTATCTTTAATCCGATTTTATCATGCACTAAACATTACAGCCTTCATCCTGTATCTGTATTGAGGATGGCGTGATTATAATGATATATAGTCTTTTCGCTGACTGGATAGCAGGCATGGTGCTTTTCACGTGTCCGTAATAAACTAAACTATTGGACTAAAGGTACAGGGCTCTTCACTGCTATGTGTGTGTTTTGTTTAGATAGATTTTAATGCTGCAAAATTCTAAATTATATTCCAGGTTGTTTGCACACAATTTCCGTAATTAAAATTGGTATATGTTTGTTCACTCTCTCTCCACAGCAAGTTCAGACCCCAGGTTATCTCGTAGCACGTTGCGATACCATAAATCTAGTCAATTTCTGGAACTGTGGAGCACAAATTGTATCTTACTGTGCAGACACCCTTGTAGCCACCCAGCCCAGTCACTACAGTCTAGTCAGAAAATCTTATTGCAAATATTACAACACTTGTGTTAGTGGGTGTTGGTGAGATTGCACCGTCCATAAATGGACTGATATCTTTGCCAAAATAGAAATGCTGATCAAGTAAACCAGGCCACCTATTCCACTATCAGTTTCATGCCAATCTACAAAGTTAACATCATCTTTTTACACTGTCAAACTGCTTCTTCGAACCACCTTCCCCCTATTCTCACCGTTTCTCCTCCAAAATGTGGAAAGAAACAATGGACTTTGCTGAAACATTGAAACCATCAAGATTAATAGTGATTAAAAGTCTGAAGAAGGGTCTCGACCCGAAACGTCACCTATTCCTTCGCTCCATGGATGCTGCCTCACCCGCTGAGTTTCTCCAGCATTTTTGTCTACCTCCAAAAGATTAATAGCGTTGTCATAGTAGGGGATTTTAACTTTCCCAAAATAGTCTGGGACTGTCATAGTGCCAAGAGCTCAGACAGCATGTAATTTGTCAAATGTGTTCATGAAAATATCCTCAGGCAATATGTAGAGGGCCCTACAAGGGCGAGGATAAAAATAGAGAATTGGGAAGGGCACACAATTGAAGTGCCATGGGCGTGCATCTTGGGGCCAGCGACCACTGTTCTATTAGCTTTAAAATACTTATGGGCCTGCAAATTAAAATTCTGAATTGTGGCAAGGCCAACTTTGATGGCATTAGGCAGGAACTTTTTAAAAGTTGATTGGTGTAGGTTGTTTGTGGGCAAAGGAACGTTTGGAAAATTTCCCCCAAAAAATTCAAACTAGTCCGGCGGTTAACAGATCCATGCTGACTGACCCTGATTAATCTGTTATTTAATTATTTAAATTAATTAAAACAAAATTGCAGCAGGAGGATTCAGTACACTTAAGTGACTGCCTTGAGTCTGTGGATTGGTCCATATTCAGGGATTCTGCAGCTACCCTGAATGCGTATGCCACTGCCGTGACTGACTTCATCAACAAGTGTGTGGAAGACTGTGTGCTGACGAAGACAATCCACGTGATCTCCAACTGGAAACCATGGATGAACCGCGACGTATGTTCACAGGTGAAGACCAGGTCTGCTGCATACAAGTCAAATGATCCAGAGCGGAACAAGAAAGCCCACAATGACCTCTGCAAAGCCATCAAGATGCCAAGAGACAATACCGGGACATATGTAAGTCCTAGTAAAATCACTCGGACACATGGAGAATGTAGCACTGTCTGAGTAAGATAACTGGTTGCATAGCGAGGTCAGGCAACATCAGTGGTGATAGAGCAGCCCCACCTGATGAACTGAATGCTTTCCATGCTTGCTTTGAGATGAATGCTAACAGGGCAGTGACACTTGGCCCTTCAGACTCAAGTGTGCTTCTACCCAGGGTCACTGTTGCAGAGGTTGGATCGGCCTTCTTGAGGGTGACCCCACAGAAAGCAACTGGCCCAGATGGAGTTCCTGGCCATGTCCTTAGTAGCTGGGTGGCTTAGCTAGTGGGAGTATTCATGGACATCTTTAATCTCTCTCTACTCCGTTCTGAGTACAAACCTATTTCAAGACCACCATCAACCCAGTGCCAAAGAAAAGATCTCCCGCCTAAACGACTACCGTCCAGTGGCCTTGACATCCATCATCATGAAATGTTTTGAGAGGCTAGCTGTGGAACACATTAAATCCAGTCTACCAGGCGGACTTGCCCCACTGCAGTTCGCTTACCGCCACAACATGTCCACGGATGATGCCATTGCCCTGGCCCTACACTCATCCCTGGAACACCTGGATAAGAGAGACACCTATGTCAGACTCCTATCCACAGCCAACAGCTCTGCCCTGAACACCATTATTCCATCCAAGTTTATCACCAAACTCATGGGACTTGGAGTCAGCACTCATCTCTGCAACTGGATCCTCGACTTCCTGACCAACAGACCCGAACCCGAGGATAGGGGATAAATCATGCTCTACGATAACCCTCAACACTGGTACTCCACAAGGATGCGTTCACACCCCCCCTTCTTTACTCCCTGTACACCCACGACTGTGCAGCCAAGTACAAATCTAATTCAATTTACAAATTCGCAGACGACACCACTATTGTAGGGCAGATATCAAATAATGATGAGACGGAGTACAGGAAGGTGATCGAGAACCTTGCATCCTGCAAGACAACAACCTTTCTCTCAATGTTGGCAAGACCAAGGAGATTGTGATCGACTTCAAGAAGCAAAGCGCAACACATACCCCAGTTTGCATTGATGGCGCCAAAGTGGAGATGGTTGAAATCTTCAAATTCCAAGGGGTAAATATCACCAACACCTTCTCCTGGAACACCCATATTGAAGCAACGACCAAGAAAGCACTTCCTTAGAAGGCTTAGGAAGTTTGGCATGTTCCCAACAACTCTTACCAACTTCTACAAATGTGCCGTAGAACGCATTTTATCGGGATGCATCACAGCTTGGTTTGGGAACAGCTCCATCCAAGACCGCAAGAAATTGCAGGGAATTGTGGACGCAGCCCAGACCATCACACAAACCAACCACTCTTCCATTGACTTCATTTATACCTCACGCTGCCTCGGCAATGTCAGCAGCAAAATCAAAGACGAGTCGCACCCTGGCCACTCTCTCTTCTCCCCTTTCTCATTGGGCAAAATGTATAGAAGTGTGAAAATGCACACCTCCAGATTCAATGACAGTTTCTTCCCAGCTGAACCATCCTACCACAACTAAAGAGCAGTCCTGAACTACTATCCACCTCATTGGAGACCACTGGACTATCTTTGATTGGACTTTACTGGCTTTATCTTGCACTAAACGTTATTCCCTTATCACGTATCTGTACACTGTGAATGGCTTGATTGTAATCATGTATTGTCCTTCCGCTGACTGGTTAGCAGGCAACGAAAGCTTTTCACTGTACCTCGGTACGCATGCCAATAAACTAATGTTAATGCAGCCCCATACAATAATCTCCAAAGATTTGCAAACTTTTGGGTTACGCTTGAATAAAATATAAGTAGACATTAAATGTAATTCTGATTATCAGTCTGTCTTTTCCTGCAATAATGTTGTTTAACAGTTTGAGACATTCCATAAGCTTCTCTTTTCAACCCAGGTTTAGCCTCCCTCTTGTAATATTACCTCAAGCGTCACGTTTTGTTTGGAAATACTCAGGAAACATTGAATTTTCTGTCACGTTGAAAGCGCTGGATAAATGCATGTTCTGGATGTCAATAGCAATGCACCGTGAGGATGCAATTAGAAAGACGATAAATCAAGAATACGTGCATTTGATGAAATAAATTCTTGGCTAGAGACTGTGTAATCAGATACAGAAGAAACCATCATGATCCATGGAATCAAGTTCACCTCGGGACTGAGATAAAAATTGCTTTCATTTCCTGGTCCCAGGATTTCTCAAACAACGACAATCAGGTTCAAGGAATAAGGAAAAAACTGCCAACTCTTGGGGTGGGGTGACCAGGAAAAGAGTCGCAGCCATTCTGAAAAGTTTTCAATTTGTCTCGGTGGGCCTGAGAAAACGTAAATTGTCTCGTTGGGCCCCGGGTCTTCAAAGTGCATGTTGTTGTTCGAAAACTTTCAGGAAAGACAACCGGCAGGGCCGGAGGAATTAGTAATCACGAGGGCACAGGAAGCCCGCATTGTTTTCCGGAACTCTTATCTTGCATAAATTTCTATTGAATAACCGGTGGTGAAAATGGGAACAATTAATTATTTTACTTTCAGCATTGAATGTCAAAACACCAGCAGTGAAGAGAGTGTACGCGAGGAAAATTATTTTCACTGCGCTTGACTATTTGCTTTGAAGAAGGAAGAAGAGTTGCCATTGCCTGCTTTCACAGTTGGGAATATTTGACACCCTAACCAAAATAAACCTGATTCGCTCCTTAAATTAATTCAGCTGTCATTGTGGAAATTTCATGGTGCGATATAAATCTCGGAATAAAGAAACATGCAAGAATTGAAAGTGTCATGAAAGTTCAAGTTGTAAACAGGCACAAACACATTTTCCAGACCACCACCGTAACAAGAGCACAGTGTTTGAATCCAATCAACTCAAGGTAAAACAATTACAGTAAAAAATAAATCAGAGACATGAGAGTAATGATACATGTGACAATGCAAGAGTCCCCCACTCATTCCAGTCAAAATAGCAGACATTTGTTCTATTCCTAAATCAGGTCTTGAACTCAACATTTTACAAGTCAAATAGCAGATTGTTACTAACAAAAGGAAGAGTGCATTAACATAAAAAGTAAATAGCAAAATTAGGTCCAAGCTGTCATTTGCAAGTCTCTCCTGTTCTTCCTCATCCAACCCGGTCAGGATATCTGCCAATTCCTTGCTGCCTTGTGTACTTGTTGTCACACTTTAAATGTAACTATGTAATTTGCCTCAACTACTCCATGTGACAATCAATTCAATTTCCTAAGCACTATTTGTGCAAAGAAATTCCTTTGTATTGAATTTGTTAGTGACACGCATCTTTATGGGTCTCGATTCTGTATCCCGCTACAAATTGAAACAATTCTATTCTTCCCTTTTATAATCTTACTAGACCAAGTGCAGACCCGCTGGGTCTGTTCCCCCCAATGCACGGTGGGGGGTGCTGCGGCTTCACAGGCACAATAACCACCCCCACACACACACAGGGGGAGGGGTAGGGGGGTGAGAGGGGGGGGTAGGCGGAGACGGGGTGGGAGAGGGGGAGGGAGGGGAGACCGCTGGGTCCCGTTCCCGCAAAGTGCGGTTTGGGGGGGGGGGGGGGGGGGGGGGCTGCTGCGGCTTCACACACACACACTAGCCACCTGCCATTCATACAGGGGGGGGAAGGGGGAGGGGGAGATGGGGAGGAGGAGAGGAGGGAGGGGAGGAGGGGAAAGAGGGGAGGGGGAGAGAGAAGGAGAGGAGAGAGAGGGGAGGGGAGGAGGGGCCAAGAGAGGTAGGGGGAGAGAGGAGGGGGGAGAGAGAGAGGGGGGAGAGAGGAGGGGGGAGAGAGGAGGAGGGGAGGAGAGGGGAGAGAGGAGGGCGGAGTGGGGGGGAGAGAGGGGGGGAGGGAGGGGGGGGCGGCGGGTGTGGGGGGGAGGGTGGGGAGGAGGGGGGGGGGGGGGGGGGGGGGGGGGGGGGAGGGGGGGGGGAGGGGGGGGGGGGGGGTTGGAGGGGGGGGGGGGTTTTGGAGGGGGGGGGGGGGGAAGAGGAGGGGGGAGGGGGAGGGGAGGGGGAGGGGAGGGGTGGTGTTGGAGAGGGGAGAAGAGACACACACAGAGTTTTAATAGATATATGATACATGATAAGATTATCTACCTCTGCAACATCATCCTTCACCCTTCCCATTTTTTGAATTGCTAGCCCGTTCACTCTTTTCTGATCATTATAACCTCTGGGTTCTTAGATAACATTTAATGGCTAACTAATATGCTCAAGCTCCATGGGGATTTGTTTCTTCTTTGTATAAACCATGGGCAATACAATCTACACCTGCTTCTGTGTATGCACAGAAAATATATTGAAAGATGTCTCTGGAGAATTGGTTCATGCTTGGTGAGTTACTGGGCTATATACATGCGCTGCAATGTAGAAAGCTATATATTTAATAACACATTTATGGCCACACCACATTTACTTTAATGCTGCATTTATACTTAATGAATTAGCTTAATTAGATTTCATACTTTTTTATCAGTGTCCTGTATGTGCTGCATGTAGTGTGAGATCCCCTCCAAAATTCTGAAAATTGGCTGAATATACGTTGGAAACAGCACTGTGCTGGTTTATATCCAGAATCATGCATTAAATAATTATATGCATGGCTCCTCATGTAAACTGGTATATATATATTGAAAGACTTTGCTGTTCAAAAGTGATGGGAAGTCATCAACCCTTAAAGGAACACTTTCCTGGCGGCCAAATAGTGACACATATTGGATGGAGGGGAGGAAGACAGAAAAGGAGGGAGATCACAGTCCTAATAGAAGAAATAAAAGCCCGAGTGAGGTCTGTGCCAAGGGACAGTCAGGAGACCTGCCAGGTGTATCACATGAAGAGCATGGCAGGAAGTGACCCAGAGAGTATTCTCCAGGAATGAGAAACCCCCTACAAAAGAGCAAGTCAGGAAGAAAATTAATAATCTCACGAGATATAGTTGAGCTGTAAACCAAACGAAATACTGCTCTTTTATTTTAATACTACCTCAGACACACACATGCAGAAACTATTCCCACAGCAACCAAGAGTTCCTCCACACCCCACCATTGACATAATACCCATAACACTTGGCTCACTCAAGGTCCTTCCATTTATGCAAAGACATATGACACCAACTCCATGGCCACCTCCTTTGGAAATAACTTTTTTTAATTAGTGCTTCATTCATAAGGAGGGTAGACACAAAAAGCTGGAGTAACTCAGTGGGACAGGCAGCATCTCTGGAGAGAAGGAATGGGTGACGTTTCAGGTCGAGACCCTTCTTCAGGAGACCATTTCGGTTCTGCTGAGTCATGTCACCAGTTAGGTAAAAATAATAGTCTTTATTGTGCAGAGAACTGACAACGGTGAGGTGGCAACTGACACTGCTGCAGATCCTACCATAACCCAGATAGAGCTGCTGCTTATGGAGAGCTCACAGTAGTTGGCAGGAATAAGGACCTTAGCAATTAAATGCTGGAGTACACAATCCTCATTACTTACGTAAACTGTGTGAACACAAAATGAGTTTGAGTAGCCTATTACGAGTTCTGAAGCTGCTCATTTAGATATTCCAATATCCGCAGACTTTCCTTTGAATGGGCATAAATGCAGCAATACAACACCCTGTGACTTCGTACCTTGCACCCAGAATGTCTACATTACAAGGGAGGGAACATGTGGCGCATGACTTATGGCACGATTAGGTGTGCAATTGAAACCTTTGGCCACACAAGAGTTAATCGTACCCAGAAGTCATGCAATGGGCATAATTTCACCCACAAATAATTGCCTTCCCAACATTTAAAGCATTTTTAATTCTGAGTTGTGTCCGAAAAGTAGCATTAACAATTCTTATACTGGTATGTTTTCCTGTTCACTGCTTAACAAAGCTATCGACACTGAATGGAACAATATCATCGATTGCCACTGGGACTGTTCTATGATCCTTAAGATCAATGATATAGCAATTAAAAATAAATTACAAGATGGAAATGTAAACAAAGCACAATTTCCTCTTTCTGAACTTATTTAATGATTCCCTTGTTTCAAGCTATGGTTTGTTTGTCAAGTTATATGCAAGTTTGGAAGGGGCTTGCCCATACTCGCGTTCAACTCCTCTCAGCAATAATTAATGCTGGCATACAATATATTGATGTTAAACGTAAGCTAGAAAGATTGCATAAAAAACCTTCATTAACATCTTGCATTAAATGTCACAAGATGAATCAGACCTGTTGGTTACCAGATCTGACACATCGATCTTTGATCAAAGGTTGGGACAGCTAGGGAATCTGCTTGTTGCATCCTCTAAAAAATTTAATCAACTGCAAATATTATGGTTTTAAAATAAGAGCCAATTTGTCTTTTTTCCCCAGAATTTACCAATAAATTTACCAATCTAACCTTGGATTAAAATCCCCAAGTGGACTAAACTTTAAAATAGGACAAATTGTCTTTGAATTTGCAAAATTTAGCCTCTCGTCTATATTTTAATGAGCCCAGGGAGGAATAAGAAATGAGGATCCTGTAATTTCCCAGCAAATGTTTTGACTGCTGTTGTGATGTTCAGTTATTTTCTGGCAGACAAGTTTAAACTCCAGCTAAATTTCAAACAGAAAAAAGCTGCTCAGTAAACAGATGATTTTATGCGTATCTGTAAAAAGGATCAATCTGTTTGGTGAATATAAAACTCCAGGCGTCTATTTCTCTAAGTGGCAATCTGTGCGGAGGATAAGCAAGGGTTGAGGCAATTAGGAACCTACTTGTTGTATCCTCTGAAAATTTTAATCAGTCGACAATGAAAGATAATAGAGTTGAACCATTAACTGTTTCTCTCTTCAGAAATGTTTGTTGAGGAATTCCTTTTTTTTCCCTCACTGGCTTAAATGGATATTTATTCACAAATGCAGCATCCATATACTTTTCAAATTTATCCTTGCAGAAGAATTTGGCAAGTGTGCCAGAAATCATTTTGAAATGTTCTTGCACATTTTTAAGTCAGTCTACCCTTTGCCATTATTTCTTTGGCAAACTTTGTAATTCTGCAATGTCCACCACAGCTTTTGTCACGTCGCAGCGGCCTCTGCAGTCCGACTGTCGTTTTTTTTTTTTGTCTCGTTTGAATGTAGTTTAAAGTGTTTTTTTTTAAACTGGGTATGTGTGTGTGGTGGGGGGGGACACTTTAAAAATCTTTCCCCTGCACGGAGAACCCAACCGTTTCTCTGTCGGGTCTCCGTTGTCGTTGGGGCCGAGCACCGTGGAGCGGCCTCCAACCGGAACGACCTGGGGCTCCAGTCGCGGAGCTGCGGACCTACTTACCATCATGGAGCCAGCTGAGTTCGGAGCGGGAAGAGCGGTGGTGGCGCGCTGCTGCGGCCCGACCCCAGAGATTCGGAGGCTCCAACCGCAAGTCTGGTGGACGGTAACACCGGAAGCTCGCGGGTCCCTGCTGGGAGACGGCTTTTCAGGGCTTCCGCAACGGCGACTTCTCCCGCCCGAGTTGCGGGGTTGAAAATTACCTGGAGCGGGACCTTACATCGCCCGGCGCGACTTTAACGGCCGTGGGACTTGCTAGCGCCCGCCAGGGGGCTCCAACACCAAGACCCGGAGCGCGGCCTTGCTAGCGCCCGCCGGGGGCTTTGACTCTGACATCGGGACGAGAATGAGGAGTGCAGGGGAGAGATAAGACTTTGCCTTCCATCACAGTGAGGAGGAGATTCACTGTGATGGATGTTTGCGTAAATTGTGTTGTGTCTTGGTTCTTTTTCTTGTGTGTATGACTGCAGAAACCAAATTTTGTTTGAACCTCAATGAGATTCAAATGACAACAAATAAATTGTATAAGTATCATTTCAGCGGGCCGGTGTGTTTCTGCAGAACATGGTTGATTCCATTGTATCTTCTGCAATCTGACTCGAAGCTATTCAGTCAGGCTGCAGTTTGAAACTGGTTCATTTTTGGTTATAAGGGCAGTACTCTGCTGCCACAACCATTGGAAGCCTCTGAATTTGAGTTGTACAGTAAAATTGTAGCAAGTTTTGCACATTCAAATTTCAACCGAATATAAGGCTATTTTAGTGGTCTGAGAAACGACTACTGGAGTTTTCAACAAATCTTTATTCACAAGTTCGATTGCCAGTATACAGGTTCTTCAGACACGTCTGCCCACAATGGTGGTCGGCGCTGAAATAACGCGGGCAAGTGAAAACCGCGCGAAACAAGCTGCCCCTCCTGAGTCACGTGACTGCGGCTTCCGAACACCGGGTTCCATATCTGTGTACGCCAGCAGGCGCCGCAACATGCCCTCCCCCCCAGAATCCGTGGTACGGAAATGCACGGGTAAATGGACGGTTCGACTGGAACGAGCAGTCCGAGGTCGTGGGGCGAGCGTAACAATAGGGACTGGTAAAATAGGACCAGAGGGGCGCGACAAATGCGAATGAGGGACAGGCGTAACAAAGAGGACTGGAGTATAAAGTATGTAAAAAGAATCTTAAGAAATAAATCAGAAAAGCTAAAAGAAGATATGAGGTGAAAGTAAATCCTGAGGGTTTCTACAGCTATATTAATAGCAAAAGGATAAAATTGGTCCATTAGTGAGTCAGAGTGGATAGCTATCTGCAGAGCCAAAAGAGATGGGGGAGATATTGAACAATTTATTTTCTTCGGTATTCACCAAGGAGAAGGATATTGAATTATGTGAGGCAAGGGAAACAAGTAGAGTAGCTACGGAAACTATGAGGATCAAAGAAGACAAAGTACTGACACTTTTGAAAAATATAAAAGTGGATAAGTCTCCAGGTCCTGACAGGATATTCCCTAGGACATTGAGGGAAGTTAGTGCAGAAATAGCAAGGGCAATGACAGAAATATTTCAAATGTCATTGGAAACGGGAGTGGTGCCGAAGGATTGGCGTACTGCGCATGTTGTTCCATTGTTTAAAAAGGGTTCTAAGAGGAAACCCAGCGATTATAGACCTGTTAGTTTGACGTCAGTGGTGGGCAAATTAATGGAAAGGATACTTAGAGATAATATATATATAATCATCTGGATAAACAGTCTGATTAGGAACAGTCAACATGGATTTGTGCATGGAAGGTCATGTTTGACTAATCTTCTTGAATTTTTTTGAAGAGGTTACTAGGGAAATTGATGAGGGGAAAGTGGTGGATGTTGTCTATATGGACTTCAGTAAGGCCTTTGACAAGGTTCCACATGGAAGGTTGGTTAAGAAGGTTTCATTGTTGGGTATTAATAGTGGAGTAGCAAGATGGATTCAACAGTGGCTGAATGGGAGGTACCAGAGAGTAATGGTGGATAACTGTTTACAGGTAGGAGGCCGGTGACTTGTGGGATGCCTCAGGGATCTGTGTTGGGTCCACTGTTGTTTGTCATATACATCAATGATTTCGATGATGGTGTGGTAAATTGGATTAGTAAGTATGCAGATGATACCAAGATAGGTGGTGTTGTGGATTTTCAAAGTCTACAGAGAGATTTAGACCATTTGGAAGAGTGGGCTGAAAGATGGCAGACAGAGTTTAATGCTGATAAGTGTGAGGTATTACATCTTGGCAGGACAAATCAAAATAGGATGTACATGATAAATGGTAGCGAATTGAGGAATGCTGTTGAACAGAGGGATCTAGGAATAACAGTGGATAGTTCCCTGAAGGTGGAATCTCATGAAGATAGGGTGGTAAAGAAAGCTTTTGTTGTGCTGGCCTTTATAAATCAGAGCATTGAGTATAGAAGTTGGGATGTAATAGTACGAGGCATTGGTGAGGCCAATTTACTAGAATGCTGCCTGGGTTTCAGCACCTAAGTTACAAAGAAAGGTTGAACAAGTTAGGTCTTTATTCTTTGGAGCGCAGAATGACTTCGGGTAGAGCTGAACGGGACAACACGTCAGCTACAACGTTCAGCTTCCCTGCCACATGCCGAATATCGGACGTGAATTCAGAAATGTAGACGAGGTGCCGTTGCTGTCTGGCTGACCAGGGGTCAGACACCTTGGTCAAAGCGAACGTTAGTAGCTTGTGGTCGGTGAATGCAGTGAAAGCACGACCCTCCAGGAAATAACGAAAACGGTGGATTACTAGGTAAAGTGCGAGGAGCTCCCGGTCGAAAGCGCTATACTTAACTTCGGGGGCTCACAGCTGCCTGCTGAAAAATGCCAGCGGCACCCAGTGACTACCGCAACGTCGGAAGCGTTTACAGTGAGGGCCGTTTGGGCTGACGCCCTAGGGTGTTCCAGCATAGTGGCGTTGGCCAATGCGGTTTTATCCCCCTCGAACGCCTTCTGTGCCTCCTTGGACCAGACCAGGTCCTTGGGCTTACCGGCCAGGCATTGGAACAACGGCCGCATGATGGCGGCTGCTGATGGGACGAATCGGTGGAAGAAGTTAACCATCCCGATAAACTCCTGTAGACTCCTGTCAGGAAGCGACGGATAGCGTTGACTTTCTCGGGCAGTCGCTGCGCTCAGTGGGAGGTGATGCTATGACCCAAGAAAGAAATGGAGCGCAATCCGAACTGGCACATCGCAGGGTTGAACACCAACGCGTGTTTGCGCAGCCGTTCGAAGAGTAGGTGGAGGTGCCTGACATGCTCCGCCTGTTAGCTGCTGGCTATCAGGATATCATCCAGGTAGATGAAAATGAACGGCAAACCACAGCCGACCTGATCCATTAGCCTTTGGAACGCCTGAGCAGCGTTCTTCAAGCCAAAAGGCATTCTGAGCCATTCGAAAAGGCCGAAAGGGGTAATGGTGGCCGTTCTAGGGACGTCGTCGGGATGGACCGGGATTTGATTATACCCATGAATAAGGTCAACCTTCGAGAAGAAAGTCGCACATTCCAGATGGGCCGCAAAATCCTGGATGTTCGGGACTGGGTACCGATCAGCTGTGGTTACTGCGTTCAAACGCCTGTAATCACCGCAAGGTCTCCAACCCCCGGACGCTTTGGGCACCACGTGTAACGGGGAAACCCAGGGGCTATCCGACCGCCGGACAATCCCTAGGTCGTCCATAAGTTGGAACTCGTCTTGTGTAAATCGCAGTTTATCGGGCGGGAGACGGCACGCGCGGGTGTGTACCGGTGGTCCCTCGGTGGGAATGTGGTTGACCACACCATGACAGGGTGGCGGCCCCATCGAACCGGGGCATGAGCAACCCTGGGAAGTCGGCGAGCAGGGCTGCGAAAGGTTGCTGGATCTCAGCTACCTCGTCGAGTTGCTGTAGGAACGTTGATGGGTTGCATGGCCTGGCAGGGCATGGTTCCGACACAGGAACCATGTGTCCACCTCGCACATCAACAAACAGGGAGAACGCGCGCAAGAAATCGGCCCACAGGATCGGTTGGGCGACGTCAGCAACGATAAACTTCCACCTGTACTGGCGGGAGTCAAAATTTAAGTTCGCGGTCCGCGTGCCGTAAGTGCGAATATCGCTCCTGTTAACGGCCGAGAGGACGGGTCCTACCTTACCAGCGCAAATATCCTGGGTGCTCGGAGGCAGGATACTGGCATGGGCACCGGAGTCCACCAGGAAACGGTGGCCGGAATGGCGATCACGGACGTAGAGGTGTTCGTTGGGTCCAATCGCGTTCGCATCTATGGACGATCGGCCGGGGCGTTTCCCGGAAACGAGCAGGGGCTACGACATCTTTGTGTTTCAGGTCCGTATCGTTGCTGGTAGTAGCACCATCTGCATTGGCTGTAGACCACTGGCCGCGGCGATTCTTCTTCGGTGCTGGGCAGGGCTTCCTCTTCCTCTCCTCGATGTCAGCTCGGCTGCACCCGTTGTGTGACCAGGGGGGCGGGCGAAAGCGAAAACATCCCGCCGCCTGTGCGCCCACAGTTCGTCAGCTCTCTCCGCGAGTTGTTACGGGTCGCTGAAATCAGCTCCGGCGAACATTAGCTGGACTTCGTCGGGCATCTGCTCCAAGAACGCCTGTTCGTAAAGCAGACACGGGCGGTGCCCGTCCATCTGGGCCAACATCTTCGCCATGATGGTTGATGGCCGCCGGTCGCCGACACAGTCCATGTGCAGCAGCCTCGCTGCCCTGTCTCTGTGGCAGAGACCGTAATCGCGGAACGGCAGGGTCTTCAGCCCTTTGCATTTGCCGATGGACAGCGGGTCCCTGATGTACGGCAACAACCTCGAGGCACAGTCCTGTGGCAAAGCCCCCACCACATGGAAATACATTGCGTTGTCCGTCACGATGCGATGAAGGTGGAACTGTGCCTCAACATGGACAAACCACACCTGAGGTTGGTCAGTTTGAAGGCCGGTGAGCCCTGCCTCGTGCTGGCCGATTCTGCGGGAAGACTCTCTTCCTGCATAATTCTTCTTGTCTAATGATGGCTAGACAGGTCGGGGTCACCAATTTAGTGGTCTGAGAAACGACTACTGGAGTTTTCAACAAATCTTTATTCACAAGTTCGATTGCCAGTATACAGGTTCTTCAGACACGTCTGCCCACAACGGTGGTCAGCGCTGAACTAACGCGCGCAAATGAAAAACCGCGCGAAACAAGCGGCCACTCCTGAGTCACGTGACCGAGGCTTCCGAACGCCGGGTTTGATCTCTGCGTACGCCAGCAGGTGCCGCTACAGTATAAACATTATAACAATACATCAGATAATCAAATTATTTGCAAAAATAAGCTAACAATAAATATGTGCCACAGTACTTAAATGATCTTATTATTGCGTGAAGGTAATTTTAATCTCCATCTGTTAGACCTGACAAAGCATGCAAATGTTTAAAATGTGAATATTGTCCACTTGTTAATGAGAAATAGATCTCAAGTTATTTGCAGTTCCAGTAATCAGACTTTTCAGATATAATGAGCCAATACCACTGCAGCAGCAATGCTAAACAGTGAACAACATTTTCATTCAGCAAAAAATCACTTCAAACTCGTCACACAATAATTTCTTCCAATTTATTTCCATTCAAAAAATCCCCTTCCAAAAATAATTAAGAGTATTGACCCAGGATCTGTGAAGAAAGTAACAATGATGCTGTTGGCATTCACCATCAAAACAGAAGCAATTAGATATAAACTTGCAAAGCGTGCACACATACAGTTGAACAAGTCCAGAGGTTTGTCAGTGATTCATTGCTCCCGTTTCACAATTCTCCAATTACATCTGCAGTAATCACTGACCAAATAACAATAAGCATATTGACAAACAATCCTTGGGCAGTAAAGAAAATATAAAATATTATAGAAACATAGAAAATAGGTGTAGGAGTAGGCCATTCGGCCCTTTGAGCCTGCACCGCCATTCAATCTGATTATGGCTGATCATCCAACTCAGTATCCTGTACCTGCCTTCTCTCCATACCCCCTGATCCCTTTAGCCACAAGGGCCACAACTAACTCCCTCTTAAATATAGCCAATGAACTGGCCTCAACTACATTCTGTGGCAGGAATTCCACAGATTTACCACTCTCTGTGTGAAAAATGTTTTTCTCATCTCGGTCCTAAAAGATTTCCCCTTTATCCTTAAACTGTGACCCCTTGTTCTGGACTTCCCCAACATCGGGAACAATCTTTCTGCATCTAGCCTGTCCAACCCCTTAAGAATTTTGTAAGTTTCTAAATATCTTCTAAATTCTTGCGAGTAAAAGCCGAGTCTATCCAGTCTTTCTTCATATGAAAGTCCTGACATCCCAGGAATCAGTCTGACGAACCTTCTCTGTACTCCCTCTATGGCAAGAATGTCTTTCCTCAGATTTAGGGACCAAAACTGTACGCAATACTCCAGATGTGGTCTCACCAAAGACCCTGTACAACTGCAATAGAACCTCCCTGCTCCTATACTCAAATCCTTTTGCAATGAATGCTAACATTCCATTCGCTTTCTTCACTGCCTGCTGCACCTGCATGCCTACTTTCAATGACTGGTGTACCATGACACCCAGGTCTCGTTGCCTCCCCTTTTCCTAATCAGCCACCATTCAGATAATAGTCTACTTTCCTGTTTTTGCCACCAAAGTGGATAACCTCACATTTATCCACATTATACTGCATCTGCCATGCATTTGCCCACTCACCTTGTGTTCCTTGGGCTTCATGATGCTGTTTGTTCACTAACAAACCCTGAGGCCTTCACAGAACAGCTGTATTTATACTGAGATTAGATTACACACAAGTGGACTCTATTTACTAATTAGGTGACTTCTGAAGGCAATTGGTTGCACTGGATTTTATTTAGGGGTAACAGAGTAAAGGGGGCTGAATACATTTGCACGCCACACTTTTCAGTTTTTTATTTGTAAAAAAATTTGAAAACCATGTATCATTTTCCTTCCACATCACAATTATGCGCCACTTTGTGTTGGTCTATCACATAAAATCCCAATAAAATACATTTACGTTTCTGGTTGTAACATGACAAAATGTGGAAAAGTTCAAGGGGTATGAATACTTTTGCAAGCCACTGTATTGTAAATAGCTGGGGTCTCAGCACTGAGCCTTGCGGTACCCCACTAGTCACTGCCTGCCATTCTGAAAAGGACCCGTTTACTCCTACTCTTTGCTTCCTGTTTGCCAGCCAGTTCTCTATCCACATCAATACTGAACCCCCAATACCGTGTGCCTTAAGTTTGTATTCTAATCTCTTATGTGGGACCTTGTTGAAAGCCTTCTGAAAGTCCAGATATAACACATCCACTAGTTCTCCCTTATTAGCTACTAGTTACATCCTCGGAAAATTCTATAAGATTCGTCGGACATGATTTACCTTTCGTAAATCCATGCTGACTTTGTCCAATGATTTCATCACTTTCCAAATGTGCTGCTATCCCATCTTTAATAACTGACTCTAGCAGTTCCCTCACTACCGATGTTAGACTAACTGGTCTGTAATTCCCCGTTTTTTCTCTCCCTCCCTTTTTAAAAAGTGGGATTACATTAGCTTCCCTCCAATCCTCAGGAACTACTCCAGAATCTAAACAGTTTTGAAAAATTATCACTAATGCATCCACTATTTCTGGGGCTACTTCCTTAAGTACTCTGAGATGCAGCCTATCTGGCCCTGAGGATTTATCGGCCCTTAATCCATTCAATTTACCTAACACCACTTCCCGGCTAACCTGGATTTCATTCAGTTCCTCCATCTCATTTGACCCCATTTGAGCAGATTATTTATGTCTTCCTTAGTGAAGACAGAACCAAAACTTTATTGAATGAGACATTATCAGAATTTGTAATGACACATTAAGCTTTAATCTCTGGCTCCAAAATCTCTCCCTGTATATTCACAATTTCAATTATGTTACAATATGATGGAGAACCTGCTTCAGTTTATTCCTGGCACAAGAATTACTTATTACCCTGTAATTCATTCCAAAGGAAGGGAATATCTTCAAAGTACAAAAATATTAACAGCTCTGGCCTTTTTACATTGCTTCTTTATTTTAGTGATACTAAGTGTTACATCTTCTCAATTTATTTGTCTGAATAGGTATCAATAGATCCTGAATATTTACAACTTTCCTGTATTCCAACATGTTTTTGGAACATGTTTGACAGAGAGCTACGCTAGCATATTGTTCAGCCAGCTGTAACATTTTCTTTCCACAGTTTCATGGGCAAAGCTTGTTCTAAATCTACAACCAGGTACCCCACATTTAAAATATTTACTCTGCAGGTAGATGCACATTCCTCCCCAACAGAATTCCGATCAGGATGTAAATTAAAACCTTCCTCATAGGTCTGCAGAAAGCATGAAAGGATCAATGCTTATTGCAGATTTTGTGCTAATTGAATTTTTTTTCTCAGATGAGATGAACAGTCAGATGAGATTAATTTTATTTTCTTGGAATGCATTATTTGAGCATAACAAATGTATTATTTAAGCAGTTTCCAATCTAATTTATTCTCCAACACCAAGATCATGTCCATCCAGATCTGTAAACGCCACTCTTTCCTACCAGTCTTTACAATTCAAATGCTCTTCTGTTCCTTCATGTCACGTCTCAATTATTCTCTTGAGCATTCTTCTGTATTATCCACTCTGTAAAATTAGACTTGTCCAAAATAATGTTTTCTGTATCCTGAATTATACCAAGCCTTCGCATGCATCACCCCAATGCTCACTGAAGTACACTGGCTCCCTTGGTTCTTGGTTTCTTGGTCCTCCAAAATATTCCAAATGGAATTTAAACTAGAGGTGGTACCCGATCTCCCCCCTCCCCTCTCTCCTCCCCCCTCTCCCTCTCCTCCCCCTCCCCTCCCCCCCCCCCCCCCCATCCCTCTCTCCCCCACCCCCTTCCCTCTCTCTACCCCACCCCCTTCCCTCTTTCCCTCCACCCCCTTCACCCTACCCATCCCTCTTCTACCACTCCCCACCCCTCCCTCCCCACTCTTCTACTTCTCTCCCACTTACCCCACCTCTCTCCCTCCCCACCCCTCCCCTCTCCTCCTCCCCTTCCCCCCCCCTCCCTCCCCACTCACCCCCCCACCCCTTCCCCTGCCCCTCTGTCCCTCTTCCACCACTCCCGCTACCCCACTCCCGCTCCCTCCCTCCCCACTCCTCTACCCCCTCCCACTCTCCCTCCCCACTGTCTCCCCCACCTCCCCCTCTCCCCCTCTCCCCCTCCACACTCTTCCCCCCTCCCTCCCCTACCCCATCTCCCTCCTACCTTCCCCCTCCTCTATCCCTCCCCCCCTCCCCACACCTCTCTCCCCATCCCTCTCTCCTCCCGTACCCCACCCCTTTCTCCTCCCCCTCTCCCTCTCCTCACACCTCTCCCTCTCCCACTCCCTGCCTGCAGTCATACACAATAATAATAAATAACAAAACATACAATAAACACAAATTAACATCCACCACAGTGAGTTCACCAAGCACCTCCTCACTGTGATGGAGGCAAATGTCTTAGTCTCTGTCTCTTCCCTCCTTGTTCTCCCTCTACGCTGAGGCGATCCAGTCCGAAGATGCCGCTCTCCAGTCCAGCGGACCTCCGAAGTGATGTCCCCGCCGCCTCAGCTCCGATTCGGTAAAGCCCAATATAAAACTTATCATCCTTGATTTTAAATCAGGTGAATGCTAGAACCAGGGTGACTATCGCAAAGTAAAGGATAGCAATCCAGGAATGAGAAGAGACATGTCTTCAGCTGGCAAGCAGTGATTTTTTGGAATCTCATGCTAAGTAAAGCTGTGCAGGCTGCCAGTGAGTATATTCATATAAATTAATATATTTTTAAATATTAAGGGAAGCAAGGAATATGGAATAGATGCAAGACAGTGGTGCCAAGGTAAACTACAGCGATGTATTTATTGAATATCACAGTACTCATGTGGCTTTGGGTGGGGTAGCTGCAATTGCCCAGCCTTTTTACTACTTGTGTTCTTGTTTAGGTTTCCTCAGATAGCCCATAAGAAAATGATTCATTTTGATAGCATGGCATATGTACAAAGTGAACCACTTCTACCTGCTTCTGCTTTCCTGTATTTATGTACATAGTCTGCCAA